>NW_028327182.1:68625794-68928824 GCF_987537825.1 Furipterus horrens
CATATTTCACAGATCTAGAACAAATATTTCAAATATTTATATGGAACCAAAAAAGACCCTGAATAGCTGCAGCAATCTTGAGAAAGAAGAACAAAGTAGGAGGAATCACAATACCTGATATCAAGCCATACCACAAAGCTAATGTAATCAGAAGAGTCTGGTACTGGCATAAGAACAGACATATAGATCAGTGAAACAGAATAGAGAGCCCAGAAATAAACCCAGGTCTATATGGACAACTAATATTTGACAAAGGGGGAAAGAGCATAAAATGGAGAGAAAATAGCCTCTTCAACAAATGGTGCTGGGATATGCAAAAAAATGAAACTAGACCACCAACTTACACCATATACCAGTATAAACTCAGGATGGATCAAAGACTTAAACATAAGCCTTGACACCATAAAAGTCATAGAAGAAAACATAGGCAGGAAAATCTCAGATATCCCACTTTGCAATATTTTTGCCAATATATCTCCTAGAGCAAGGGAAATAAAGGACAGAATTAAAAAATGAAACTACATCAAACTAGAGAGCTTCTGCTCAGCAAAAGAAAACTTCAGCTAGATGAAAAGGAAGCCAACAGTATGGGAAAACATATTTTGAATGATACCTCAGACAAGGGTTTTATCTCCAAAATATGTAAAGAACTTATAAGATTCAACACCAAGAGGACAGACAGTCCAATTAAAAAATGGGCAAAGGTAGCCCTGGCTGCTGTGGCTTAGTGGATTTAGCGTCGGCCTGCGAACCAAGTGTCGCTGGTTCGATTCCCAAAGTACATGACTAGGTTGTGCATCAGGTCCCCAGTTGGGGGCGCAAGTGAGAGGCAACTACACAGTGATGTTTCTCTCCCTCTCTTTCTCCTTTCCCCTCTCTCTAAAAATAAAAAATAAACAAACAAATAAATGAAAATAAATTATTTTTAAAAAGAAAAAGAATTACAAGTTATAAAAAAGGGGGGCGGGGGCAGGGCAAAGGACCTGAACAAAACTTCTACAAATGGACATTCAGAGGGTCCATAGGCATATGAAATAATTCTCAGCATCACTAGCCATCAGAGAGATGCAAATAAAAACCACAATGAGATACAACCTCACACTGGTGAGAATGGCTATCATCAACAAATCAACAAACAGCAAGTGCTGGTGAGGATGTGGAGAAAAGGGAACCTTAGTGCACTGTTGGTGGGAATGCAGATTGGTGCAGCCAATATGGAAAACAGTATGGAATTTCCTCAAAAAACTAAAAATGGAGTTGCCTCTTGATCCAGTAATTCCACTGCTAGAATTATACCCAAAGAATCCTGAAACACACATTCAAAAGAACCCATGAACCCCAATGTTCATAGCAGCACTAGTCACAATATCCAAGTGCTGGAAACAGCCTAAGTGCCCACCTGTAGATGAGTGGATAAAAAAACTTGGCACATTTACATAATAGAGTACTATGCAGTAGAAAGAAAGAACTCTTACCATTGCCACAACATGGATGCAACTGGAGAGTATTATGCTTACCGAAATAAGCCAGGCAGTAAAAGACTAATACCATAAGATATCACCTAACACAGGACACTAATGAACAATACAAACAAATGAGCAAAATAGAACCAGAGGCAAGTAAACAAGGAGCAGACTGACAGTGACCAGGGAGGAGGGGTTGGGGAGAAGAGAGGAAAGAAGGAGAATGGTCTAATCAAGAAACTAGTATAAATGACAAATGGACACAGTCAATGGGGTAATGGGGTAGGGAGGGACGGTGGGAGAAGAGGTGGGCGGGGTGGGGGTGAGCACTGGGGGAAAAAGTGGAACAACTGTAATAGAAAAAAACAATAAATATATTTTTTTAAAAACAGAAATTTCTTCTCTCACAGTTCTGGAGGCTGAAGTCTGAAAACAAGGTGTCAGCAGGACCATGCCCCCTCTGATGGTACTAGGGGAAAATCCTTGTAGCCTCTTCCAGCTTTTGGTAGTGGCCTTGGTCTTTGATGTGAAGACACAGCAGTCCAGTCTCTGCCTCTTGTCTTCACATGGTGTTCTTCCTGAATGTCTCTGTATCCTCTTGTAAGATCACCAGTTATATTGCATTAGGGTCCACACAATGACTTCACCTTAACCTGATCATATCTGCAAAGATCTTATTTGCAAATGACAGGTACTAGGGATTAGACTTAAACATATCTCTTTGGAGGACACAATTCAAATGCCTATAGGCAGACATGCTGTTTTTGTTTCCTCTGCATAGTTTGTTATCTCTCAAATGACCACTTGGCCCTTTATTCATTCTGGGAAAAAATTTCATGGGCCTTTCTATGGCCTACAAGGTCCTGGTGCTGTTTCCTCTTTTGCCTTCTCTTCAACTCTCTGCCCCTCACTACTCCCACTATTTCAGCGAACTTGGTATCTTTGCACCCCAGACACACTTCACATTGGAAACATGGCTCGACCTCACTGATCTTACCCTGGACATCCTTCTGTATCCTGTCTCCTTCAAGGCTTTTCTCATGTGTCACTTAATTGGTTCTTTGTACCATTTCTACTTTATTTTTCATAACAGAAGTCACTTTGTAACTTGCAATACAATATGTTTATTTATTAGTTTTACTGTTTATAATGCATTTTCCACTGTTAGACTTTAACCTCCACATGTGTTTCACTAATACACTAAATACCTGTGTCCTAGTAGATCTTCAATAACTACTTAATTTACCAGTGTACGCAACAACTGTCAAATATCTGTCAAATATTTTGGAGGACATACCCCCTTGAAAAATTTACTGGTTTATATTTTTCTTTAAAATAATATTAATGAGCCACAGATTAGGTTTAAAAACTAAAATCTTCAGCAAAACAAATTAATATAAAAAATTATTGAGAGGCAAGCCTGGAATATATTTGGTCAAAAGTAGAAGAACTGAAAGACTTTATTTATATAATTTGTAGGAAAAATGTAGGGGTGTTAAAAGTAAAAAGTACATATTACCTTTTTTTGTGACTAGAAAAAAAAACACATAGGTTGAAGGATTTTTGTTGTAATTTCAATTAGTGAATTTGATACATCATGTTATTCTCTTGGTACTTATTAAGTATGCATAAAATATTCACACATCTTAATACAGTTTCTTGAAGCACTTATTTTTCAATCTAAGTATCATTGAGACAACATTCCTATTTATTAAAAAGCATTGTTTAAAAAAGTTCTGCAGCTCATTAGATTATATGAAATGTCAGTGAATACTTGTGGGTCAAATTTCAAATAACAAATAGAACTTGGCAAAATGGGAAGCTTTGGCATCTGTCAAATTATATCACATAAAATATTTCCAGAATGAGTAGATTTCTGTAGGAAAATTGTGTCTCTTATGGACTATTTGAAGTCAATAATCAATTTAATAAATAAAGGATATGGTTTAAAATAACAGGGAATGACAATTTTCTTTAAATACCATTTCATATACAAGTAATTTTCATAACAAGATTTATATCAATATACTAAAATATATCAATTTGAAATGATTTAATATTCATAGTGATGATAATATGTGTATGAACATACTTTTCAATTTAGAAAATCATATCAATGCATATGTATCTGTACAACATTGCTTGATTAGACAAAATTTCAACCTAAAATAACAATGAGATCAAATATGTATACTAGATTTGCTTGTCTGTAGTTCCTGGACAGTCCCCACACCCCTCTCACAACCCTACTACCACACTCACCCAACACTCCCAACACTCAAGTACTATGGTGACAACAATCTTCCTGAATCACAAGTGGGATTAATCAAAGACAAAGTTGCTTAAGGACTCTGATTCAAATGGAGGTAATAGAGCTATATTTATGACACAAATACTGTCAGAAGTAAGTTGGTTGCTATTTGGTATAAATTTAGAAGTGATTTCTTGTATCTGTCCAATGTTTATAGTGGAAAACAAGGCTCTTATAGCAGACACTTAAAATTATTTCAGAGGTGCTAAACTGTATAACAGTGAGTATCCTCACAGAAATGTTGGTGGACAATATGGCCATATCTTAAAATCTAGGCAAAAAATTTCTTGAATATTAGGGCAAGTGGAAAGTCTCAGTCATTGCTTACCTTGGAAAGCTCCTTAAATTTAGGCATTTATACCATTTGATAAATAATAATACAATAGTGTCTATGAAAAGGAGTTTCAAATCATTATTTGGTTTATTCATCTTAAGCTAGCTTCTTCAAAAATACACTGCCTCCTGTATTTCTTATCCAGGGCTTTCTGTAAGTCATATGGAATTAAAGTAAAAATACATTATTAGACTTCCAGCCAAGGTGGAGGTGTAGACAGACACACTGCATCTCCCTCCACAACTAAGAAGGAATACAATACCTCAAAACTAGAAACAACCAGAAGTTTCAGAAAATCATACTGCATGGAAGTCCAGCAAACAAAGATATAAAGAAGAAATACTCATCCAGACAGGTAGGAGGGGCGGAGCCGGGGCGGAGAGGACTCCGTGTGGTGGCTGCAGGCTGGCAGAAAGCACAGTCACACATTTTAAAAAGTCAGAAAGGACACCTGGGGAGCATTCCCAGCTCTTCACCGGACCTCGCAGCCCATGATCTCAGCACTGGGGAAAGTCAATCCTCATTGCTTCTGACTCTGCAGACCAGTGGGGTTTGGGGTGGAGACAGAAAGTGCCGTTATCAGCAGAGTCCACTAGTTTAAAGGGCCCCCATGGACCTAGAATGTCCGTAGACCCACCCACTCTAGGAACGATGGCAAGGGCAGCAGCTAGAAGGGCACCAGTCTAGTGCGGAAGTGGGAGAGGTGCCTGGAAAAGGGACGAGTGCTGGGCAGGTGGCATTGTTTCCTCTTGGACCCCTCCCCAACATACAGAGCCACAACGTGATGAAACAGATTGCCCTGCACTGACGAATCCCTAAGGCTCCACCCCTTACAACATAACAGGAGCGACAGCTCTACCTGGGACATGGAGGCAAACAAACACAGGGACCTGTCAGAATGAGGAGACAGAGAAGTATGGTCCAAAAGGGGGAATGGATCAAGGTTCCAGTGGGAGAACTAAGTGACGAGGAGATAGCCAACCTCACAGAGGAGGAGACAGACAATCTAACAGATGCAGAATTCAAAACACTGGTGATAAAGATGCTCACAGGCTTGACAGATATGCTTGAGTATGGCAAAGGCATAAGAAAAGAAGTAAAGGCTATGCTTAGTGAAACGAAGGAAAATCCACACAAAACCAATGGTGGAGGGAAGGAAACTGGGGTTCAGATCAATGATTTGGAACATAAGGAAGAAAAAAGCAGTCAACTAGTGCAGAATGAGAAAGCAAGGATTGAAAAATATGAGGCAAACTTCCCGACTTTTGTGAAGGAGATGGACATACAGGTCCGGGAAGCATGGAGGGTCTTAGCTGAGCTGGACCCAGAGTGGACCACATCAGGACACATCATGATTAAGATGCCAAAGGTGAAAAATAAAGAGAGTCCTGGGGGCAGCAAGAGAGAGGCGGAGAGTTGCCTATAGGTGGGGTGCCTATAGGACTATCAGCTGATTTTTCAGAGGACACTTTGCAGGCAGGAAGGGACTGGCAAGCAGTATTCAATGTGATGAAAAGCAACTTACAACCATGATTACTCTATCCAGCAAAGCTATCATTTGGAATGGAAGGACAGATGAAGTGCTTCACAGACAAGGTGAAATTAAAGGAATTCAACATCACCAAGCCATTATTATATGAAATGTCACAGGGACTTACTGAAGATAAAGAAGATCAAAACTATGAACACTAAAATGACAACAAATTCACAACTATCAACAACTGAATCTAAAAAATAAAAACAAAATTCAACTAAGCAAGCCAGAATAGGAACAGAATTATAGGTATAGGTATCATTCGATGGGTTATCAGCTGGAAGTGGGGAAGGGGAGAAATGGGGAAATGGTGCAGGG
The DNA here is from genome assembly GCF_987537825.1 of Furipterus horrens. Classification (NCBI taxonomy): domain Eukaryota; kingdom Metazoa; phylum Chordata; class Mammalia; order Chiroptera; family Furipteridae; genus Furipterus; species Furipterus horrens. The sequence goes on from NW_028327182.1 coordinate 68,631,755, forward strand.
ACTGAAAAGCATAATCATTTGGTACCAAATAGACAGGGGGAAGTTAAGAATAGTATAGGAAAGGGTGAAGCCAAAGAACTTATATGCACGATCCATGGACATAAACTAAGGGGGAGTGGGATTGCTGGAGGGAAGTGGGGTACTGGGCAGAGGGGAGCAAAGGGGAAAGAAATTGGAACTACTTTAACAACATAATCAATAAAATATACTTAAAAAAAAGAAATGCATTATTAGCCAGTGACAGGTTCACCTACACAGTTCCTGAATAGATAAGTGATTGTGGAATAAATTAAACTGGGTATGATATTTTCAACTAATGTTGTGATTGGTAAGGATGAATTTACATAAAATCGGGCATTATAATGGAATGATGAAGCTTAGAATAGTCATTTCAGGCAGTACCCAATATATGGTTTGGAAATGTGGGAGTTTAAGAGTCTGCAGTAATTTGCAAGGGTTCAATATGTCCACATCTTTCTAGCTCTGTGACCTTGAGCAAGTTAATTAATCTCCCAAGGCCTCAGTTCCTTCATCTGTAAAATAAGTATAGTAATAACGTACACTTACAATGTCAAGTGTATGATTAACACTATGCTTACCACAGAAGTACTCAGTGAGTCACAGGTCTGATGATTTTATAGACTGAATAAATTCCTTTTCTCACCATATATGCTAGTAATTTCATAACTTTTGAGATGTTATTGTAAGTAGAACACTACACATCCACTTAGTAGAAGTCCTGATGATATTGATATATAAATAGAAATAGGGATAGGGACAGGGACAGAGACAGAGATAGAGATATTTTTAGAACCACAGGTTAGAATCTTCAGTCCAGAAAGACTGAATGCTAAATTCAAGACCACAGAATTTGTCAGAGGAAAAGTCATCAACCAGCTTGCAAAATCCCTTTCTTTTGCCACATTTTGCTGGACCTCTCAAAAGAGAGAAGCCAGTGGGAATCAGTTCAGTGTCCTTACCAATGGAGCCTCACCAGTGATCAGGGTTATGTCCATGTTCAGATAGAAATTTGAAATAATGGTGGGAGTCATGTTTCTTTGTGATAAGCATATCATAGGTTTCACACTTTTTCAAGTGTGAAAATTATGAAATTGATATTTTAATAATTGGATCCATATGGATCAAATGAGATTTGTCAGAATAGCAATGAAATTTACAAATAAATTATTGTTTTATCCTGGTTGAAACACTTAAGATGCTTATGTTCATCAGTATTACTAAATTTTTCAAAACTCTCCTCCCACCCCCCAACCCCCACTTTAATGACTTTATTAATTGTAGCCTGAGCTTCTGAGGCAGGAGGTGAGGTACGATCATGGCCCTAGTCAAATAAAACTCAAGCATAGTTGTTGACAAACATTTTCATTACTGCCAGAACTCAATTGTTATAACACTACTAAAAAGCTCATAAATTAACTAAAACTGTGTGTTCTGCACTTTCCCCAAGAAATCTCCATGGAAAGCAAAAGCAATGTAAATGGTGTGTAGCTTTTGATGAATTATGCTGCTCTCATTCCTAATGTAAGGTTGAATTTCTCATTATTAAATGGTCATGTGCCAAGATAGTTGGTAGCCTAATGGTCAATTAAATTTCAAGTGGACTTTAAAGACCAAGATTAGTTATTTTCCTTTGCTTTCAATTTTTTAATAATTTACCCAAATCCCTGAGAAAATTTTAAATGTACTTCATTTGCAGTCAGTTATTGAGAATTATAAAATAGTTTTCCAATTTTTTTACAAATAAACCTTTTAAAATTGCAGATCAGACTATCATTAAAATTATGATATAGTTAGAAGAGTGACAATGCCAACATGGCAGAAATATAATATCTTCATTTCATTATTGAAAGTATTTTAACTCTGCTTCATTGTTTCAGATTTACCTACCTCAGAGGGAGAAGCTCCATGGACACGTTTTGTGCCACATGCATAGGCACAAAATATGACCACTGGTAAACAAGTGGTTTTCTAAGGATTTATATTCAGGAAAATACTTGAAATTTTCTTACTGGATTTTCCCATTGTCTTTTATTACTCATTTTACACAGAACTTTAATATTGGTGGGAAAAAAGTACCTAGATTTCCTGCACCTCCAATCAAACCATGCAGGATGATTTCCAGACTCCTGGCCATAGCCCCACAGTGAGCCCATAGAGCACCCTCTGATGATCTCTTATCATAACAGGGATGTGTGTAACCCTGAAAAGTACCTAGAAAGCCATGTGATTAAAGTTGAAAAACCCATCAGTTTCTTCTCTATGGTAATCTATGTTTGAAAAAAATATTCAACAGGTCAAGAAGTCTGTCATAGACAGACTTAGACATGGACACTGAATACAAAACAGCAAAAGATGCATTACAAATCATGGCATGCACACGGTTAATGTGCAGGGAGAGCCTGCATCTGGCAGCTCAGAGGAGGTTGGAGAGAAGGTAAAGGAGGCCCTGAGCCTCCCCAGATGCAAGTGCTGCTCTCAACTGTAGTCCTCCCAGAGTTTGGCCGACTGCTGCTGGCCTTTTGGGGTACCTGTGGAAAGGTGGGAGAAGAGACAAGTCCTAACTAGGAGAGAGATATCAGGGCTTTTTTTTACATTATTATAGAGTAATAAGAAGTTGCAAAAATCATACAAAGAGCTCTCTATGACTGCTCTCTTTCCTGGATACAATAATATCTTACACCAATGTGACATTTTCCTGCTTCTGACAGTGCCTGGTCCCATGACTGACCATGTCCCCTGTACTTCCCCTATTGTACTGTGAAAGGAAGAGCATTTTCTTTAGGCCACACAGATAGTGTTACCCTGGGAAAGACTAGTGGGAAACATGTTGACATGGGGCACAAGATTTCTTGATTATGAGAATATTCCAAGGCATGACCAAGAGAGCTGGTGATAGTGATGGTGAGGAGACAGATATGATGCATATTGTTGTCACGGGTCCCCAGGTGTGAATACTAATATAAAAATCAAGAGCAAAAGATTTGTGTTGTTATCAGCATCTATACCAAGCCACCTGTTACCCAGTGTCATATAAATGAACTTTTCCTCTCTTGAGAATAACTTGTCTAAATAAGGAAAGATGAATCCTTTAATACCTGTTATTAATTTGGCCACCTAATGGAAAGTTTTATAAACTGAAATGTAGACCTCTCAGATTCTTAAACAACATATCTCATATTTAATTGAACATTTTTTTAAAATGTCTTCTTTGAAAGAACATCACCTCGGTGTGTTTTTGAAAGGAATTCGGTTCTAGTTGTACTTTTGCTTCCAATGAGCTAGATTGCCAAACAGCAAAATAGCAATGTAGCTCTCTCCTTGATCTTCAGGATTGCTGTTTTGATATAGAACCATTTTAGAGCCATCAAGAACCATCTAGAATGAGCCTTTCTGGACTAGTTATTCATCACCTGCTTTCACTAGAGTAGCTCCTCATTTATCTTTACTATTTCTCTTATAATCTTAAAGACCTGCCTAAAATTTTGCTTGAAAACAGGGACTGCTGATAAGAAATATTTTGACAACCAAATAATCAAATGATCCTTTATAATCATGCGTATCTAGTTTTGCCATAAGGTAGGATTCACAACTAGAATATCAAGATTTCCTAGGCTTTTAAAGATGTTCCTGGCAGATATTCTAGGGGCTCGTCATTCCCCATCTCTTCCATGTATTGACCTTGACTTCTGGTGAGAATAGGATTTCAGCCCTGACAGTGGTCTGGTCCCATTTCCTCTTCCCAGATTACAGATTTTACTATGAACAGTAGACTTTAGGGTGAAGGAGCAGTTCCCTCTCACAGGAGGGTGGAAATCCATTGATAAACATGTAGGTGTGATTCAAATCAATTGAAACAAAATATGAACAGTCAGGAAGTATCCAAGATTTGCTTTTTTGAAAAAAGATCCCCTGTATCAGCACACCATAGGATAAGGAAATGTCTTTGTTGATCAAGGTAAGGAAACATAACTTTCTGTAAAATTAACTAACAAATCAGCACTTGACATAATGCTCTTTCAATTTATCCTCTGATTCTTCAAGACAAAGCAGTATTCTGTTGCCATCTGGCCTTTTGACACACCAGTGTTGTTCACATCATGTTTTTTCCTTCTCTAAAAACAAAAACACCTCAAATGAATCAACTGTGTGTCCTCTGGCAGCTTGTTTTTCTTGGTAATTGATGCAATGGAAATGAGTCATGTGCTTAACAATTTAAATAATTTTTTTAGCTAGGATCTGTCGACAATTTTATTCCCACACTTTTTCCCATTGTCATCAAAAGTGCACCATGATTACTGAGGTTAAAACACCAAAGATCAGCCCTGGCTGGTGTGACTCAGTGGATTGAGCGCTGGTCTGCAAACCAAAGGGTTGCTGGTTTGACTCCCAGTCAGGGCACATGCCTGGGTTGTGGGTCAAGTCCCCAGTGGGAGACTTGCAAGAGGCAACCACACATTGATGTTTCTTTTCCTCTCTTCTCCCTCCCTTCCTCTCTCTCTAAAAACACAAAAACAAAGCAAACAACAACAAAAAAAACACACCAAAGATAAGTTTAATCCAAATTATTCTAGATGTTATATTTTTAACAGAATCCCAGGCATGCATAATATTAAAAATTATATCTCTAATGTTATAATGAGATTAAAAATCTGGCACACTCATGGATAACACAGAGGAACAATTTTTAACATATATCCTGTTGAGTTCTATTTTTCAGCTGTTTTAGACTTAAGTAGGCATGCTGATTTAAAAACTGTAGTTAGTTTTCTTCTATCACATCAAGTTTTTTCTGTACAGCTTATCTTAATGCGACCACTCTGGGCTAGATTGAGCCTGGATCAAGGAAACACTAGTGCTCTCCTATTGGCTGAGAGCAAACCTCTCTCAAGTGGGGAGTGGTGGGGGACCAGCGACAGGTTCATACTTGTCTAGGCTATTCAGTTACACATGAGACATTGTGTTGAGAGGTTGTGTGCCTCTCTATATAATGAATCATTTTCTGAAATGTAGTCCGAGTTCTTCTCTGTATACAAGGAGTTAGCAGAATTTATTTTTTAATTTACATACATATTTATTTCCTTTCCTTCAGATCATGTCTGCCTCTGCTATTTCTCATCATAAGTGCCTAAACAACCCTGATTTGTTTTGTTATATCTGTGGCAGTTTCACCATTCCCAGTCAAAGCACAAACATCAGCTCATTTGTCAGGCAAGCCTATTTTGATATTTTAAAGTAAAACTTGTGATCAAGATAAGTCTTGGGCCCCTCACAAGGTGTGTAAGCAGTCTGTCAAGAGTTTACAGATGTGGATGAAGGGAACATGTGGTAAATTGCCATTTGTATGCCTATGGTTTGGCGAGAGCCCAGAGATCAGTCAAATGACTATTACTTTTGTATAGTGAAAACGTCAGGATATAACAAGAAAATTAAATGCAAAATAGAGTATCCTAGTCTACCATCAGCGATATGCCCAGTGCCTTATTCAGTTGAAATTCCAGTGCCAATTTTTATTGAACTACCCTCTTTTGAAAAACAGGAGTATGGTGAAGAACTAATTGACAGCAACGATGAAGATTTTGAAATTGAAGATGACCCAGTTCATAAGGGATTTGATCAGCATGAGTTGAATGATTTGGCAAAAAGGGTTCAGAACTCCTAGCATCAAGACTGCATGAGAAAAACTTGCTTGAAAAAGGAGCAAAATCATCCTACTTTCAATCAAGAGAACGTGCATTTCTTCAGTACTTTTGAAGTGACGGTGACTTTCTGTGTTGATGTAACATACATGGTTTAATGTAGGAATTGGGAATTCCAATCAATAATGCAACTGAATGGCGACTGTTCACCAATAGCTCAAAGCGGAGCTTGAAGTGTGTCCTCCTTCACAATGGCAATTTATTTGGTGCGGTCCCAATTAGCCATTCAGTTTGTTTTCATGAAGAATATGAAGACATAAAGAGTCAATGATCTGTTGCAATATCACAAGCACAACTGGATCATCTGTGTTGACCTTCAAATGGTCTGCTTCCTTCTTGGTCAGCAACACGGATATACTAACTATCTCTGTTTTCTGTGTATGTGGGACAGCAGAGCTTGTGAGAAGCATTGGGTGGAATCAAATTGGCCTCCAAGATCTGACTTCAAACCTGGTGATCCAAATATTCTACATGAGCTGCTTGTTGACAGAAAGAACATTATATTCCCACCTCTGCACATAAAACTGGGTCTCATGAAGCAATTTGTGAAAGCTTTGCCAACTGAAGGAGACTGTTTCAAGTATCTCATTTTGGCATTTTCTAGCCTGTCATGTGAAAAAATAAAATACCTTAATATGTATGTTTGGTAGCAGAACTTTACTACTTGTACACAATTTGACCTGCAGTAACAATCTATAGCCTTTATATGAATAAAATAACTCTAAATAAACAGTATTTTCAGGTAATTTTTTTCTTTATTTTTCTTTGTATGTACATTTTGTATGATTTTTGGAACAAAGGGAGGCTATCTTGTACCTTAAAAAGTTGATGTGATAGAGAAAAACTGCGATCATTTTTGGATTCAGATGCCAAAAGTTAGTCAAAAACAAGTGTCAGATCTCACTCAACTAAAATTGTGTTCCCCGGTGTAATGGATCATATGACTATATTTCTTATGACAATGTTTCTGTGATTTTTTAGATTCTAAATAACATTCTTACTCATGAACTAAATCAATGAGGAAATACTAAATGTCAAGAATATCTGTAATGGACCCATCCTAATGAAGTGCCCACAGTATAGCTTTATTTTTATGGTGTAAACTTTTTATTCTGACATAATCTTTTACAGAAAGTAAAAATTATGAAATGATCAGTCATAAAAACAAATTGCCCATCTGTGCTTATGTTGGTCATCAGTGAGAAATGAGTAAAAGGGAGACACCTTTTGGATGTTTTAAATTGATTAACTTTTTAAACTCAGAATTTATCATTTTAAGACTGCATGGAAATTAGTCATCAGTACCTGTAAGAGCAGAATTTTGCAAGCAGGACTATTTTCATTAGCACTGCATGACTTTGGAACCTTTACCAAAATTCTTTTCACCAACTTTCTGAGCCATTGACAAGATTGTTCTCTGGATGATCAGCTTTGCATTCTGATCCATTATGAGGCTATGAAAGGATTTTTTAAAATTGGGAGAAACAAGATGGCAGAGGAGTAAGTGGAAGCTACACCAACCTCCTCCCAGAACTAGTCTGGATTTACAACTTAATTTTGGAGAAATCATCTGGAATAACTAACCGAACACTAGCTGGAGAGAAGTCTTATAACCACGGAGAGACAGGAATGGCCGCTACACCACAACGTGACCGGTAGGGAGTGCAGAGACGCCGAAGGGCTGACTGGGCTCACACGGGTGGCAGCCGAAGAGACTGAGAAACAGCTCAGCAGCCGGGGACTCCCCCTGAGAAGGGCAGGGTCTAAACCCCCAGCTGAGCTTCCCAGCCTACAGCAACAGAGTGGAAAGTAAAATAGTATCCAGCTGAGAAAAGCGAAAAGCCACAGGGTTTCTTGCTAGCCGGAGAGAAACAGCTGGAGAAAAAGAGCTCTTAAGCAGATCACATATGAAAATATTTTGGCCCCCACTTACCCTGGGTTCGAGCGGAGAGAAGGCAGAGGGGACTGGAGACGCTTGGGGAGAGTTTGGTATGGTGGCTTTGAGGGGAGAACTGGGGGAGCGGCCGGCTGGGTCCCAGTGCTAACTCATGCCCAGTGCTGCAGGCAGACCATCCCCGTCCCCTCCAAGTGGCGACAGCCTGAAGGGAAACAAAAGCCCAGCCTACAGGAATTAAGCTGCCACACCCATAGTCTTTAACCTGAAGGCTAATCACAGATTGAATGGATTAACAACTAAAGAAGCCAGACAAAGGCAGTAGATCCCTGGAAGTCTCCAACAGGCTGCCTAGGACCGGACTGGTACAGGATCTGATGCTGCCAGGGGCAGATCCAGGAAGCGCAGATCATTCTAAGAAGCACCAACAAACAATAGGAGTCGCAAAAATGGGGAGAAAGAAAAACAACACCCCATAGAAAGGAAAGGTAGAATCGCCAGAAAGAGTGCTACATGAAATAGAGGGGAGCCAACTATCAGATATGGAATTCAAAACATGGATTATGGAGAAGCTCAATGAGCTCAGCGGAAACTACAAAGAACTCCAGAAAAACTACAAGGAACTTACTGAGAATTACACCAGCATGAAAAAGGACATGGAAGCTATCAATAAGAGGCAGGAGGAAATGAAGAATATGATCTCTGAATTGAAGAACACAGTAGAAGGAATTAAAAGCAGGCTAGAGGAAGCAGAAGATCGGATCAGCGAGCTGGAGGACAACTTAGACAAAAACTCCCAGGCAGTGCAACAAAGTGAAAAAAGACTGAACAAGACTGAAGAGGCTCTAAGACAGCTGCAGGACAACATGAAATGTAATATTTGTATCATAGGAATTCCAGAAGGAGAAGAAGAGCAAGGGATAGAAAACCTCTTTGAAAATCTAATGACAGATAACTTCCCTAACATGAGGAGGGAAAGAGTCACGCAAGTCCAGAAAGCACAGAGGGTCTCAATGAAGATGAACCCGAACAGGCCCACTTCAAGACACATCATCATTAAAATGGCAACATTCAAAGACAGAGAATCCTAAAAGCAGCAAGAGAGAAACAACTAATAACATACAAGGGAGCTCCAATAAGGCTATCATCAGATTTCTCAGCAGAAACACTACAAGCCAGAAGGGAATGGCAAAAAATATTCCAATCAAGGAAAAACAAAGGCCTACAACCAAGAATACTCTACTCAGCAAGACTCTCATTCAAAATGCAAGGTGAAATAAGGAGTTTCCAAGACAAAAGAAGGCTAAAAGAATACATCTCCACCAAACCAGCATTGCAAGAGATGCTAAAGAATCTGCTTTAAGAAGATGAAGAAGCAGAGAGGAACACGAGTACAAAGGGGGAAAATGACAATGAATAAGTACTGAAAGAAAGAAGGAACTTCTACCATTTGCAACAACATGGGTGGAACTAGAGAGAATTATGCTTAGCGAAATAAGCCAGGCAATGAAAGAAAAATACCTTATGCTATCACCTGTTACAGGAAACTAATGAACAACACAAACAAATGAGCATAATTGAACCAGTGGTATAACCCTGGCTGGTTTGGCTCAGTGGATTGAGCGTCGGCCTGCGAGCTAAGTGTCGCTGGTTCGATCTTCCAGTCAGGGCACATCAGAGAAGGAAAACTCTGATTCCAAAAAACCTCCGCTGCCTTGCGGCATACCTCTTCAGGGGAAAGGCTAAGGGAGTAAACCCCGACAGAAAATCCGGAGCCGGAGTCCCTAAGGCGGTTTGACGTTGTAGTCAACACCGGCAACTCCTGCGGCGCACCTGAAGCCAAGCTGTATTGACTCCGTCTTTCCCTTGGATCCTTCAGCTGCGAAGAGAGGGGGGGTCTGCTGCATGGGCAACAGCAGACCCTCCATATCACCCTGCCCAGGCTCTGTAGCTTCAGCTCCACTGGAGAGGACACTCCAGCGTCATCACAAGATGTCGATTCAACACGGGAGGAGACAGATACCGTGTCACTCCCGAGTCGGACTGCACAGCCATTCTCGGCGGTGCAGATAGACTCTTAAGAAGCTACACCATCGTCTCTCGAGACGGACGGCTGCCGACGACGACGACGGTATGTAAACAAGGAATTAACTAATAGTAACAAAGGGGGAGCTGGGAAGGAGAGAAGGGAGTAAGAAGGGGAAGGGTCTAGTCAAAGAACCTGTATAAATTACCCATGGACATAGACAACTGGGTGGGGACTGAATGTGGGAGAAGGGGGGGGCAGGATGCAGGGAAGCAAGAGGGAGGGAAAAGTGGGACATCTGTAATGGAAAAAAATTTTAGTTGGGGGAAAATATGAAAATATAAAGAATGGAAATGCAAGTTCAGTGAATATTAGGACAACGGTTTTCCTTCACACTGTATATTTTTCTCCCTATCTGATCCCTCCAGAGTTTGGCATTCTAAACAAGTAAGTAATGACATAGGTTTCTTTGCATAAAACTAATAAGACCAGTTGTTAATAGAGGTTTGTTTGTTTTTTAACTAAGACTTTGACTGGAATGTCATGCCTAAAGGAGACATGCTTTTGCGTTGGTTGTTACCAAAAAGCCCTGAGGACCTGGGATTGACTTTCAAAGGTAATAAAGTCCACGAGATAAAAGGCCTGGTACCTTGAATGGATGCGCGGTCCATGGCAATCTTTCCAGGGAAGGAATGAAAGTTGTTTACCTGAAAGGTGGCTAGATGGGACCTGAAGGCACAATGGAAAACCAGAAGGACTTGGAAAAGACAGGTGTTTACAGGCAAGGGTGAATGCCAGGTATGTGGTTCTGCTTCTGGGCCTTGAAGGGCAGACTGAAGGTCACCCTAAATGTTCCTTGCATAAGTTCCAGCAAAGCAGAACTAAAGATCGTAGGTAATCATTTTCTGCTCTTGTTGTGTTTATGCAAATGAACAGGATATATTAAAAATGGACTTAATGCAATCCCTTTAATGACAAGGAGGGTAATCCTAGGAAGAAAAATCGCGATTCAAGGAAAATCACAATGCTCAGTGGTAGACTGTAAAGTAGTGCAGCTAACCATCTTTAAGGTTTCTTTTCATTTAAAATTTGTTTTCATTTGAAAGTTAAACTATGTATGTGGCATTATCAAGGATGTTTAATTTACAGGCAAGAAGAATGTCAAGTGCCTTGCAACTGGATGTCTTCCCAATAAGACAGTCCTACAGATTTAGAGACTTGTATGTGGGTTATGTTACATAAATTAACGTGTGTTTTCTGTTTTCAAAGGGCATAAGCCTACGTTCTCATTGCCTGAGTGATTGTATGTATAAGCCTCAATTAATCCTGTCTGCATCTCTGCCTCCTAAGACTCAATGGTTTGACTGAACTAAGTGGCTGGGTTGGTGAAGAATGGGCTGGTCTGTGGGCTTCACTTTAAAACTGGTTTCTCTTTTCTGTCCTAAAGGCTTGGAAAGAAAGAGCTCAGAAGCCTGAGAGTGGGGAAACCTAAAATATTTCCCTCAGTCAAAACTAAGCATAATGGGCAAGAGGGTTTTGGACAGGTGAGATGTACCTGGCACACCTTCCTCCAAAGAAGCCCTTCTTTTCCTTAATGTGGGACATTGAAAATTAATACCTGTCTTTTGTCATCTAGTGGTTATGGATTGAATGATGTCCTTTAACCCTGTTGCCAAATCTGTTGCCTCCAGAATACAATGAGGATGCCAGCCTGTTAAATCAAGCATGCTATTGTCTGGGGACAGCCAGCTGACCTGGAGTCTGCACAATCCTTCCCCATGTGGGAAGGCCACCCTCCCCTCCACACCCCCACTCTTATTAGGGATTTCTGGACCCAAGGGTAGGTAGGACGACGACCATGTCCAGCTTGAAGCAGCTAGAGGAGCTTGAGACCTTCGCCCATTGTTCTTTATAAGATTATAAAGAGTCTTAAGTCTGAGAGGGAGGGATTGTTATTTTTTATTGTTAAAATAATTAATTAGTTAATTAATTTTTTAAAAAAGAAGAAGAAGAATATATGAAAGGGTGAGGCAGGAGAGCTTGTATGTATGACCTATGGGCATGGACTGGGGGTAGGGATTGTTGGGGGAGGGGGGTGCTGGGCGGAGGGGAGCAAAGGGAAAAAATTGGAACTACTGTAACAATATAATCAATAAAATATACTTTAAAAAGTTATATTTATCATTTTTCTTCTCAAGTTATACAGATTATCTTTGACATTATATAGTGTTATTTCAAATGTTTAACTTACAAAATTACTCAAAGACTTGCATAATGTTCATCAAAGATTAGTCATATAATTAGTAAAGACTCATGACCAAATTTGGGGAGAAAAGTTAAAATTGCAATTTGGTGAAGGTTGACCATGTGAGTGACCGTGCCCTCTACCTTATAAGAGAACATACTACTTTTGTTTGGTTCATTCCCTGTTCTGTTGCATGGAATTCTGGTCAACCCTCTTCTCGGGATTCCTCTCACTCATGAAGACTTCCTTAGCCACATTAGTAGGACTTTCTGGCTGATAACCTCTGCCTGTCAGTTACATTTGTCCAGCCTGCATGTGTCCTCTGTGAAGACTGGCACAGACAGCATCTTTGACGAGTGGCAGGTGGAAATAAACATTTACTAATTCAATTTTCTTAAAACACAAGGACCAGGAACAGTCAAAATGAGAAAATGAGAGTTATTTATTGAGATGAGAATGAGCATTTGGCAAGACCTATCAAATGACTGATACTTTAAAAAAAAGAGGAGAAAGTCATGTTATCAGCAAAGCTCAGGAAGAAAGAAGTGGCATGGTGGCTAATGCCAACCCACAACTCCTGCACCTCAGTTATCCTCTGAATAGTACAGCCTTCTTTGAATTCAGAGCTATATTCCAAATAATCCCCAGATTGCCTCTCCCACTATCTTCCAGGGTCAGCCACCAAGGCTTCCTGGGTCCCCAAACCAAAACTACTAAACATCAGCTGCGATGAGAAACTGAAGCCAACGAGGTACTTTCTGCATACTTTTGAACATAAATGAAGTCTAAATACTCTTCTTCATGTTCTTCATTCAAAAGCCCAACCTCTATTTTTCAATAATTCTCAGTAATTATTTAAAATATTAGTGTGACCATATAAAATTACAGATTGACTTTCCCATTTCTATCATTGGACTTAAAAAAACATGGTATTTTAACATTTTTGCATTCAAACATATTATTATTTCTAGACATTAATAATGATTATAAGAGGTAAAACTTTAGTCCAAAGAATGCATAACATAAACAACAGAAGTCCAGACAGAATCTTAATGGGCAAATTGCTGTATTTGTTAACTGGCTTGGTTTGTAGCCATCTCAAACTTATATCCTTTGTAATGAACCACACTATTTATTATGTGCTTGTGAGATTGATACTATTATTTCAATCATAGTTTAGTATCAAAGTGAGGGTAAAAGTGATTCCATTTGCCATTTTGAAACTTTATTTCAAAGGTTTTGAGGAAATTAGAATTCAAGCAAGATGACAAGTTAATTTGTATATTGTAAGTTGTAAATTTCATGTAAAAGTTAAAAGGTGAATAGATATAGTGATATAAATGCATAATTAAATATACTACTCAAAAACTCCCTTTCAAACACTATAGACAATGCTTTAATTTCACCAATGTTTTTGTCTTGTTCAGTGGGGAAAGGCACAAACCTAGGAAACGGCAGTTCAAATTATGTCCTTTCTGGAATCTTCTATCATCTGAACCCATAAGCATTGCTGTGCTTTGTTCATGGGACTGTGTGAAGTTAATGTCAGAAAGAATGTAGCATTTAATTAAAAATTGTATTAAGCCAACACTCTGGTTAGTATATGAGGAAAATTTTTAAAGAATACTAAAATGTGCGGGTGAAAGAGGACCTCAAAATCCACTTAACTCAGTTGCTTCATTAAAGGCCATTCAGCCATCTCATGTTTTTGCAGATGTGGCACAAGATAGTGTGAAAACATGGAATTTGGGTGGAATATGAGACCAATTTTAACTATAACTCTGCCTCTTTCTAGCTCTAGAGATATTACCTCCCTGGGCCTCAGTTTCTTCATCTGTATAACGAAAACACTATATACAGACATTAAACGAAAAGCTGTATGTAAAATGCCTGGTTTACAGAGTAAATACTTAGAAATGTTATATTCTTCCTTTCTGTATCAGAGCATCTTGAGCTGCACATGTGCTAGAATAACCTGCCTGACTTCAGTCTTGAGTCATCAGTCAGTCCATTTGCCATCATCTGATGTGATCCTTCCTTGGAACCTTCTAGGTGTTGTTATAGTTACTTGAGAAGATAACTAATGAAGTAAATGTACGTACCTATATGAGGAAGGTGATCTTCAATAAGATCCAGTGACTCTTTCTGGAGGGCTGATCTCTAAAATTTACCTGAATATCTGAGTTCCCCTTCATGGCACATGGGTTGAACATGTATATGGGTTTTCCTGCTCATTGGTGACTTATCTAGTTATAAAACACTCTTACCTTTCCCAAATCCAGCTTTACAACCCTGATGACACCCCACCTGCCACAAACCTACTGTCAAAGTGGAGATTTCCCACACTCCTGGAGAGCAGCAGAAATCTCCTAGTCTTTCTGTGAATTAAAGGGTCTTCACTCTCTGGATATTCAAGAAAAAGGAGAGTTTAAGCTTACCAAAATGTCAAAGACTTTTAAAAATACTTTTACCACCCTTAATACAAAGAAATTCCTGTTCATCAAAGAAAACTCCTCAATCCAAGGAAACATGAAGAAATTTAAAATTATTCATAAGCTTACGAACCAGAGATAATCACTAATTTTTTCTTTTTATATTTGGGATTATAATGTAATAGAGGTTCTAACACACTCTTCTATTTAATAAATGATACATGGCCAGCTTTTTTTAATGCCATTGGATATTCTTATACAATATATTTCTTCAGTGACTAAGCATAACATATCTATTTTGGGAAATGCATATACTAAAATAAAAGACACTTAATTGAAACCATGAGAAATCAAAATAAAAATTAGTGCACTTGTCTTGGATGAATTAAATATATTGTAGATAAATTAACCTGAGCAACCAGTCTTTGATATAAATTGTGGAGAGTGTGATAGGCAACATTTTCATTAGTATTTAATTTCAAATGATATGTTACATAACTTAAATAGTATACTAGGCTGATATATAACTTAATCTAAAAAGGCAGCCTCTTTTTATAATTAAGACAACCAATATCAAAGGAACAAAGGCACAGGAAGTGTTTTAAAATATATAATTATGAAAGACGAGAGGCATTTATGAGAAAGCAGGAAGAGTGTTTAGGAGTGATTAGCCTAAATGTGAGACAATCCCCGTCGGCGGCGGCGGCAGCCGTCCGTCTCGAGAGACGATGGTGTAGCTTCTTAAGAGTCTATCTGCACCGCCGAGAATGGCTGTGCAGTCCGACTCGGGAGTGACACGGTATCTGTCTCCTCCCGTGTTGAATCGACATCTTGTGATGACGCTGGAGTGTCCTCTCCAGTGAAGCTGAAGCTACAGAGCCTGGGCAGGGTGATATGGAGGGTCCGCTGTTGCCCATGCAGCAGACCCCCCCTCTCTTCGCAGCTGAAGGGTCCAAGGGAAAGATGGAGTCAATACAGCTTGGCTTCAGGTGCGCCGCAGGAGTTGCCGGTGATGACTACAACATCAAACCGCCTTAGGGACTCCGGCTCCGGATTTTCTGTCGGGGTTTACTCCCCTAGCCTTTCCCCTGAAGAGGTATGCCGCAAGGCAGCGGAGGTTTTTTGGAGTCAGAGTTTTCCTTCTCTGATGTGCCCTGACTGGAAGATCGAACCAGCGACACTTAGCTCGCAGGCCGACGCTCAATCCACTGAGCCAAACCAGCCAGGGACATTAAGTGAGGGGTCTACTTCCTGTGGTCTAGGAATCAGAAGCTTAACTGTGGAACCTGGATAAGAATAAGTGTGGGCACAGGACACTACCTCTGCTATCCAGGACTCAGGTGCAGTGGGAGAGCAAGACACAGATACATAGTGACATTGCCACCCTGAATGAAGGTGTTGGGGTACACAGAAGAAATAGCGCACAGGGTGTTTTAGGGACAGGAATGTTTTCCTAGAGATATTACATAAACTGAATCATAGAATGAGGAGCTAGGCAAGCACAAGAATGGCCAGGTTTTGGAAAATCAAACTGAAGCAAGTGCTGAGAGGTCACACATGGTGCACACACCCGGCACTCTAAAGTCCAGAGGAAGACAAGTACAAACCCTGAGCCTTGTCCTCAGGACTACCAAGCCACATTCCCAATGGCTTAGCCACCTCCTGACCCCATTTTCTTCTCAAATATGTTTATAGCCACCATTTGAGAAGGACTCACAGAGTCAGCTAATGCTAGAGGACCAATCTTTGTTGCACAAACACCTGTTTGCATATCTGATCTACACCTTTCTCTTGTGTGCATTTAAGAATCACTTGGAACAACTGCATGTTATTTTATTCCATCTCACTTTATTCTGTGAAAAGTCCCCACTTACTTTGGGTGGTGGTGAGATTTACACTACAGCCACTTTACAGCTGTACCTTGAGAAGTGCACTTGGCAGAGGTAGTCTGTGGCTCAGGAGTCATCAGGAGTGTGAGACATGGGTCCGCCCATCACAGCCACCCAGGCCTTATTTCTCCCTACATTATGGGATTTATTTCTGAATGTTACTAGAATCCATACAAACAAAATACTTTCAGCATCGAGAGCCCTTGGAATTTATGAGGGAAACCCAAAAAACCTTGGAATTTATATGTAAAAAATTGTGTATTTATTCTTACATGTTTAAACTTCAGTCACCTTCAAAATATTCCTCGTTTGATGCAATACACATATCAAGACATTTTTTCCACTGCTCAGAAGAGTTTTTGAACTCATTGATTTCGATGCCTTTAATACTTCTGTCATTTTTTCGTTAACTTCTTCCACATGGACAAAATGTTTCCCTTTGAGGGCGTTTTTCATTAAAAAAAAAAAAGTCACTTGGAGGCAAGATCAGGCGAATAGGAAGGGTGGGGAATGGGGGTCATTGAAGTTTCTGGTCAAAAACTGCTGAACACTCAGCTCAGTATAGGCAGGTGCACTCTTAAATCACCCGTCATGGAATGGGCAAACACATTAAAAGAGTCTTCAAAAAAATTCACTGAAGCAAAATGCAGCCTCTCACAACAATGCCAGCTGACACGCTGATACACTGATACACTGATACAGATGGGTTCCTAGAACACTCACCTAGCTGGAGAAGCCTGTACTTATAAGGGGCCACCCTGCAGAAAATAATTCCATTTTGAGAAGGGATCCTTCTCAGATAGTCAAAATATTACATTAGTGATATCAAGATTGGTGCACACACAGCAAAATAGAACTTCTCTTTAAAAAAAATAATAAAGCACTTTTTTTTTTTACAATTTTATTTATTTATTTTTAGAGAGGGGGGAAAGGAAAAAGAGAGGGAGAGAAACATCACTGTATGGTTGCCTCTCACATGCCCCCGACTGGGGACCTGATGTGCAACCTAGTAATGTGCCTTGACTGGGAATTAAACCAGCAACACTTAGGTTTGCAGGCTGACGCTCAATCCACTGAGCCACAGCAGCCAGGGCTAAAATAGAACTTCTCTTTATCACAATTATAAAACTCATTTAAAAGTTCAGAAATGTAACACATTTTAATATTACAAGTTTTTTGTTGGTAATGTTGCCTGGAGAAAGCACTTAGATCTTCACTCTTCAGACACCTTTGCTTGAAGATGTCATCAACCATGCCTCTCACCCAAAATGTCAAAGCCATATTTTTTCTTTCAGTTTTGCTTTCACTAAGGCTACATAGTAAAGAAAACAGGAAACTAACAGAACAAACATAAAGCAACAGGTAATGCCTAAGAGGTATATCAAGGCAAAATAAAGGTGCTTTCTTCAGTGGACATTGCTCATATTCATTGCTAGATGATTGGGAATCTGCAGTGGGTATCCTGGCCAGCACCCCTGTGCTTACCGATGGTGGAGAAGTGATGGCAACTTAGCCGGAGTCACTCTTCTGGGGAGTCAGGGAATGTCACATGCCACAAAAAATCCCCACACCTGTGCTGTTTGCCCAGGTGAACCAGGAATGAGGGAGTGCAGGCAGCATCCTGAGAAAGGTCAGATCACATAATACATGGTCATTTACGGGCTTATCTCAAAACATAGGATTTGTGGCCTGGGCATAATAAACATACCATTGCTCAAGTGTGATGTGCCCCCAGTAAGCTGATAGCCCCATAAGACTTCCCTGTTCTATTTGCTTTGCTTCTGTGTAATATCTCTGAGGGGTAGGAAAAACCTTAATCAGACAGCCTCTCAGGGATTCAGTTCCTCAGAACTCAGTTCCTCAGCTTTAGTTTGCATGGGGGCTTTCATACTATAGGGTGTGTTATTGTGATTAAGGGACTTACTGTGTTATGCAAGTGTCCTAAAAGACTTTGGAAAAGGTCCTTTGAAGAGTAATCCATGAAAGATCCCTAGAACAAGGTAAGTACCCCTGGAGGGGCAAGCCAGGTCTTGGCCAGCAGTGAACTGACCCCACCCTCAGGTGCTGCTGGGATGTCTGAGCTCAGTAGAGCTGGGGGAACAGGTGCAAAAGGAGCTAGCAACTTGGCACTTTGAGAGTTGTAGGAAGAGTGTCTGTGGGGCCTCTGGGCACTATCTGAAACAGGGAGAGCTTCTTTCTCGTCTCCTCCCCTAGATCTGTATAGCTCCTACTGATCCTTCAGGTCTGTCCCTAACCCTTCCTACAGAACCCCTTTCTCTGCATAGCACTTACCTTGTTACTGGATTCACCCCTTCTGCCATGTCTCTTGGAGATAAATCTGATGTCTCACTGCACTGTGGCACTTAGAAGATGACCAGTAGACAGCCATGGCCTGAGGCTGGGTCAGTGTCAGTCAGAGACTCTGCCCACATAAGTGCTGGCCAAGCGGCACCATCTAGGAACCTCTCAGCAGTGTCATGGACTGCCAACCTTGTGGGAAGATGTTGCTATTAAATACTGGTGGCTCCTCTCCTCCCAAGGCAAGTCATCTTGAAGGAAAAGAAACACAGTCCATGCTCCAGTCAACATCAGGAATGTGGTGGAAAGTGTTGATTTTACTGAAGTCACTCAATGGCGACAATACATTTTCACTAGGAAATGGAGTAGAGGCTTAAAACTTCCAAAGTGGGCTTTAACTGCAGCTGGGCACTGAGATCCTGGTGCACTGAGGACCAGAAAATGAGTCACAGAACAAAATTGGCAGCTAACTTCACTGCCCTCCTGCTTCCTTGGCAAGGTTCTTTAGGGCAATAAGACAGGGAAATGCAGGATCAAATAAAGGGGAAGAAGCAAGTGGCCTAAAGGTTCCTTTAGAGCACAGTGCAAAGACCCTAAGAATTTCAAGTTATGTTTTCACTGAAAAAAATAAAAAGGATTGTATTTTTAGTGTCATTTTAGATTTATAGAAAAATTGAATAGAAAATACAAAATTCTCATATACAGTAGTCCCCCTTATCTGTGGTTTCACTTTTGGCTATTTCAGTTACCCATGCTCAACCACAGTACAAAAATACTAAAGGGAAAATTACAGAAATAAAATATTAATAAGTTTTAAGTTGTGAATGATTCTGGGTAGCACGATGGAGTCTCACACCATTTCCACTCCATCCCTTAGTTCAACGTATCAATGTTGTATATGCTCCCTGCCCGTTAGTCACCTAGTAGCAGTCTCAGTTATCAGATCCACTGTCTTGGTAATGCAGTACTTGTGTTCAAGTAATCCCTGTTTTATTTAATAATTGCCCTAAAGTGCAAGAGTAGTGATGCTGGCAATTTGAATATGTCAAAAGAGAATCCATAAAGTGCTTCCTTTGTGGGAAGTTGAGTCTAGTACAATAAGGTGTTTTGAGAGAGAGAGAGATCATATTCACATAACTGTTATTACTGTATATTGTTGCAATTGTTCTATTTTATTAATTATTGTTCTTAATCTCTTATTGTGTCTAATTTGTAAATTAAACTTCATCATAGGTGTGTATGTAGAGGAAAAAACATAACATATATAGAGTTCATTTAGTACTATCTGCAGTTTCGGGTATCAAGCTGGGAGGATCTTGAAATGTATTCACTGCTGATAAGGGGGACTACTATATTCCCTAACCACCTCATACCCTTAACAGTTCCCCCTATTATTAACATTTGAGATTCATGTGGTGCATTCTGGACAACTGATAAGCCAATTATGAGCCATAGTTTATTTTAGGGTTCACTCTTGGGATTGTATATTCTGTGGACTTGGGGAAATCTATAATGGCATGTATTCATTATATGCTATTATACACAATAGTTTTACCACCCGAAAATTGTCTGTGCTCCACAGATACGTCACTCCTCCCTAATTCCTGACAACCGTTGATCTTTTACTGTCTCTATAGTTTTGCCTTTTCTAAATGTCACATATTTGGAATCATACAGTGTATAGCCTTTTTAGACTGGTTTCTTTCACATAGCAATACACATTTAAGGCTTCTCCTTATCCTTTTATGGATTAACAGCTCATTTATTTTTATCACTGAATAATATTCCATTGTAAGAATGTACCCAAGTCTGTTAATTTGTCTTCTATTTTTAAATAAAAAGGGACAATTTTGGAGAAAGGTAAAAAGAAAATGTTTCCTTTACCCATTAATTTTTTTCCTCTTGTTTCATTTGTCTACTTCCTTGTGCCAAAATAATAAAGTAATCTAAATATAATGAAACTAGAAGTTGGTGAGTGGTGGGGTTATTAAAGTGTTTGTTGGTTCCTGTTTCAATCAGGGCCTTCCCCAAGAGTACATATAAATATTCTGTGATCTCATTTATTAAAAATAGAGTGGTAAGCTAGGCCCCAACTGCTCTCACATAGGAATGGCTTGGAACACTAAATCTAATTGCTGCATTTCATTTTGCAAACATACTCCAGGATATGAATAATTAGAGCTGTTTTATTATGCATTCATCTTCCCAATAACACTAACCCTGATGTTGGGCAGACATAACCTTAGTCCTTAAAGAAATCTTAAACACCGAGATGTCCAGTCTAAGTCCTGAAGAAGGCAAACCATCCAGTTGCTTGTTGAATAATATCATGCTGCTACACCTAACAAATTGGCACTTATCCTCTTGCTATCTCATATTAGGTTTTAATTTTTAAATATCTAATACTTTGGTTTGTAAAAGCCATTTAAACGAAAGTCATTTAGCAAGTGTTATTCACCTAACTCACAAGAAAATAAAATAGATCTAAAAACATGTGCAAATAATAGCAGAAGTGAGCCAGCATCAGCACTTTGGAAGGAACTCAGCCTTTCCTATATTTGGGAAGGACATGAATTATGTGTGGTGCCACAAGAGAAACCACTGAGTGGCTGAGTGCCCACCCCAACTGACAGATGTGAAACCCAAGATGGAAAAGGGAAACCCATGGAGGAGACTGAGGCTGGCAGGTGGTGGGACTCAGGAGCCCCCAAAGGGTGCAAGAGGAAGAAGAGCAGTTTCCTCTGTTTGCTCTGAGTCAGCCAGTCCAGCTGGTCTTATGAGGTGAAGGCTACAATAACCTTCTGCCCACCCCCCAACCCTCCCAAACCCCCGCATACCATGAGGTATGAAAATATGCCATCTTGGGTGCTGTGGCTGCACATTCCTAAGCAAGGAGGTTTTTTAGTCAGTTGATGTTTGACCAGAAATATATACAGGGATATTAAAATATTTTATACGTATATAAAAACTACAGCCCACTTTCAATTACCCATGGTAATGAGGTGGCAAGTTGAGTGAAAGACACATTAGTAGGAAACAAAGACTCCAGGAATGCTCACTGTGAGTTCTTGATCTCTTTTGATTCTCTTGTACAAATCAGCAGGAGGTTGTGGTCATCCATATTTTGACAGATAATGACGTGGCAGCTCAGAGAAGTCAGTTAAGCCACTTAAAATGTCACAGCTAATAAATGCCAGAGTTACAATTAAACCCAGGTTTGTCAATCCAAACAATCTCTTATTTTCAATGTCCCACATTGCTTAATGATAATGCCTATTATTTAGTGGTTCCAACTTATAAAAATCTCTTAAAAAATAATAGGCCAGAACTCCATTTTTGTTGTTGTTGTTGTTCTAAATAGCTGATGAAAGGGCAAAAGAATCTAAGGGATGGCAAAGTTAGGCAGCAGATGAAAACCAAGTAAAATTTTAAAACTGCACAAGTGTTTTATAAAATACCAAGAATTCTTGATGATCTAATCCCTTCTCCATCATGCCAACTGAGAACACATTTCTTAGCACCTGTTCTTACCCTCTTGTAAGACCTTGTTTTCTGGGGGGCTTGAGGGGGTGGAGGACACATCCCAATTCAAGTTAAGGGTTTACTTTGTTATTGAAACAAAAATTTCCTAGTAGATCACCATCGATACTGAATGCATCTGAAGGTAGTTGGAGGCTTTAAGATTAGTTAGAAGACAACATGCGAACATTTCACTCTATCTCACTGTAGTAACCAGGTATAGGAGATTCTTCCATTAGTACAGCCTTGCCAAGCAAGAGCTTATTTTGGCATACTCCCAGATGCAAAGTCCTAGCTCCTCATTCTTTAGTAAAAATCACCAATTTTTATGGAAATATTAATTTTTCTCTTGATGGGTAACAAGTGCATGAACCTGGATGTAACTTCCAGGACAAAAGTCACTCACTGTCTTTATTCATTTTTGGAGCTATAATTGACATGTAACATTGTGTAAAGTTAAGATGTACACATGTTGATTGGATACATTTATAAATTGCAATATGATTACCACCTTGGTATTATCTACACCTCTATCATGTCACATAATTATCATTTGTGTGTGTGTGTGTGTGTGTGTTGAGAACAATTATGATTTATTATCTTAGTAACTTTGAAGTTTATAATACCATATTGTCAATTATCATCTCTATGTTGTGCATGAGATCTTCAAGACTTATTTATCTACTAGTTTTTACATTTAAAGAACATCTCTCCAATTCCTTTATCCCCCAGTCCCTGGTAAGCACCATTCTATTCTTTGTTTTTATGGGTTCAGCTTTTTTAGATTTCACATGTAAGTGAGGTTATACAGTATTTATCTTTCTCCATCTGAATTATGTCATTTAGCATAATGGCGTCAAGGTCTATAAAATGTCCTGATTCACCCTCATGAATGCAAACCTGAATCAGATGTGGATCCTCAAGACTCCTAAACAAAGATTCACCCACACTGCAAAGTACCATATGGCAGTTGACATAGGAGGAACATGGATTATAAGGAAACTTCCTTAAGAGGTGGGGGAGGAAGAGAGAAACTAGCTTAACAGTTTGGAGGTATCAGAGAGATGGGCCATAGAAGCAGGAGCTGGGAAACTTGGGCAGAAATTGCCTCCCTTTAAATATTTTAATTATAAATTCATATACCTTATATAAATATAGAAAATAGATAGAAGAATAAAGGCCAGATCGGTGGACATTTATTTTCTTTAATTAGGCAGAATTGGGCATTCCTATTGGGAAGAATGTATTGACTAGAAGGAATGCTGTAGGAATGGTGAGTGCACTGACTGACAGTGGTTTGGGGAAGGTACCTCCTCATTGGCAATGTGGCTGCTGGATTAGGCCTGTATTTTGGAGGGTCTAACCTCCCAGGACAACAGTTTGGACTTTATTCAATATGACATAATAGTATGTGGAAGTGTCATGTTAAGGTTTTAGGTCGGGCTGTCAACGTGTGCTTCAGAAGCTGAAACGGAGCGCTGTGTGAATGCGGGTCTATGAGAAGACCAGCAGGAGTGTCCTGGACGGTTATGATTCCCGAACCATATAGAAGGTAGTGAGGTCACAAAGGAAGGTTAGAAAGAAGTATCAATTATTCTTTTCCATAAAAAATCGTTCCTTGATTTCCTATTGTTCTTCTATTTTCATAAAAGCAAAATAAGTCTAAGATATTGCTATACTTTGGCACTTACAAAGTTTAAAAGTAAAGTTAGAATATGATTTAGTGTGGTACATTTTACTATTTTTTAAGAAATCATTTATGTTCTGTGAAATTTTAAGGTGTGGCAATATCTTACACACTCTCTTTACCAAGTATTTTCTCATTGGGTTTAGTTGTAATAGCCTCTCAGGTAATTCTCTTACTTATAATATCATTTCTGGAAAATTACCTATAGGACTTTAAAGTTTGTCATTAATTAGGTAATAAAGTAGATTTATGAATTTTTAATTTAAAATAAAAGCAGAGAACCCCTACTTATTTCTTCCCAATTTTACTTTTAGTATAATAAACTTTTTTTTTTTATAACTCTCTTTCTTGGGTAACTCTACCCTTAAGCATAACATAGTTAAGCCTTGTCTATTTTCTGATCTAAGAGATGGAAAACTATATTTTTTCAATCAATTTTGATTGTCTTTAAGAAAATCTAACTTCCTTACCAATAAATTCATTGTTTAATTTCACACAGAAAGAGCTAAGTGACCAGCTTTGGTGCCATAGCATTTAGCTGTTTTTAAAAATACCTAGGATAAACTTTTAAAAACATCCTCATTCTAAATGGAACTATTGTGACAATATAATCTATAAAATGTAATAATAAAAAATAAAATAAAATAATATCCTCATTCTTTATTTTTCACAACTAAAGAAAATTTGCAATTCTGCCACCTATTGGTTCTCATTGTTCTACTAGTTTCTTATTTTCAAAGGATGAGAGAATGTACGCAAGTGCCATGGTGCACATGGCCATGACCACGAAATGATATTGTTTATTATTGGAATATCAAATACCTGTCACAGGGAAGGAGAGCAGGTGCAAGCATTATCAGTTCCCTGAATCCTATGACACTTCCAAACAGGAAACAAATGTTGATAGTATAGGTAAACACTTCATCCCTCACAGTTTTGTTTTCTTTTAATTAAGGGGGGGATTACTTTACCGCTGAGCTGGGATTGCCCTAAGAACTCCTTAATTTACTGCCATGGAAGCCAGCTCATCTTACTGTACTGGTCTGTTTCTTCACCTGATGGATCTTTGTTTGGGTAATGCTTTTGGAAGAGAATGTGCCAAGTGGGCAATATCCACTTATTGCAGTTATTTTCCTGGATGGATGGTCTGGGTAAATTCATTACAAAAAGAAAGTGTGTTTTCCTTAGCATAGGAAGCACAGTAACGTTATGGTTCCACATTTCAAAACAAAGAATTTTAAAATAATTTTCTTCACTGTTTTCTTTTCCATGTTGATGTCAAATTCTAACATCATTCCCATAAACCTGAACTGAACACATATGTTGACACTTTTTTATGTACCCATATGCTGTAGTTGAAGTTTATCAAAAAGAAAAAACATATGAAGTTCTATTTATTTGATTGTAAGGCTTAGTAGAGTTGCGTGAGGGAGACACTATTTCAGCAATAAAACAATATGAGGAAATACAATTATTTTGGTTGTTATCTTCTCACATAGGTAGTCCTGTCACTCAGTAGTTCTGTCACTGAAGGTGAGAATACTCATGGCAATATCTTATGATCATATTACATATTTGTTGTTGTAATAGAAAAAACTCTGCAATTATGTAGTACAGAGATAGCAGGATAAACCTCTTTTGGCTCCCAACTCATTTGATTTGTCTTTTATAACAGTGAAAAATGAAGCAGACTTTATAGAAGATCATATAATTATTGTAGATGTTGAACTATAACAAACACACTTTAAAAAAAAAATTGTGAGATATTGCCCTTGCTTTCAAATTGATAGGGGCAGAGTTGGGATTGGGTATAGGGGGATTGTCTCTGGTCCAGAGGTCTGGGATTGCAAGGAGAGAGACTGTGCTACTTTACTGATTGTGAAAATTTAAGGGGGCTTACAAATGAGGAGAATATTCCCATGTAAGTTTTGTTATAATTCAGCGATGGCTTTTTTGGTAGAAGAAAGTGGAGTATCCTGATATAGAAAAGCCTTTAACACCGAGTGTTTAGTGGAACAATGAAGAGATTAGTGAAAATACAGAAATCCACAAAGCAGCAAGTTCAGGAGCAAAGATGGACCTAATTCTATGTGTTAATTCGAAGTGACAACAGAAAATCCACTTGGGGATGCCCTACAGGCAGATATATGTGGGGAAAGGCTCCCAATATAGGGAAGATACACAATTCTTAAGCCATAAAAAAATGCTGATAAACTTGATTACTTTTTCTTGGTAAAGATAACAAATACAAAGTTGAAAAACAAGCAAAATCTGAGAAGGAGAGTTGCAATACATTTGATAAATAAAGTCTTAGTTTCTGTAACATACAAAAATGTATTTTACAAATTAATAAGAGAAGGATCTGCTACCCAACAGAAAAAGGGAAAACAATATGAGTAGGCAATTCATAATTTAAAAAAAAAAATACAAGTAGATTTTAAACATGAAAAGTTACTCAATCATTTACATTAGAAAAAAATGAGGATTAAAACCACAAGATGATTCCATTGTCACTTAATCACTCAGCAGACTGACAAGGATTGAAGTTTAAAAGCACATTCTGTTGAAAAGAGTATGAAGAGTATGAAGAAACCCAGAGGTTGTGGGAATAGAAATTAATACATTGTCTTTGGATGTCAATTTCAGACTGCCTATCACAATAGCATGTGTAGTGAAAGTACATACACTTGCATTTTATTTTTTTAAATTTATCTTACAGGTAATTATACATGAGCATACCAGACTATATTTGGATTAATTTAAAACAGTGACTTTGAACCTTTTCCATCTCATGGCATGCATAAACTAATTACTGAAATTCTGCAGCACACCAAAAAATTTATTTTTTACTGATTTGACAAAAAATATAGGTATAATTTTGATTCATTTACACTGAACAGCTATTGTGATATTTTTTATTTGACAATCTAAGAGAAAAGAGCTCAGTGCCCCTGACTAAATAATCAGGCATTGCATGTTTTAAAAATTCTTGCAGCATACCAGTGTGCCCTGGCATACCTATTGAAAATTGCTGATTTAAAATACAGAACAATTTAAGCATATTTTATGTTAAAAAATAAAGTGGCTCAGTTGGTTGGAGTGTCGTCCCATACACCAAAAGTTCATAGGTTTGCTCAGTATGGCCACATGCAAGAGGCAACCGATTGATGTTTCTCACATTGATGTTTCTCTCTCTCCCTCTCTCTCCCCTTCCTCTCTCTCTAAAATTAATAAACATATCCTTGGGTAAGATATATATATATATATACCATCCTCCGGAAGGCTTGGGAAAGGTGTTAGGGAAGGATCTCAGAAAGTGGAAAAGATGGAGAACTTAGTGAGGTGCTGGGAGAAACAGGAGGGTAGACTTGGGGAAGCCAAAGACCAAGAGATTTCACAAGAGAGCATGAAAATTTGGAAGCCACCTGGGTATCTGGAAAGGGCAGTCTCCTATACCTACAGCACAAGGAGTTAAGGGAAGGAACATGGAGAGAGACAGGAACCCTGGGTGACCTTCGTGAAGATGGCATTGATGAGAAGTTACATTGTAAGCAAAAGAGAAATGCAACTTGAGCTGCTAATTGTTTGAGGGGTGACTTTTTTTCATTTTATTTTAGTTTTAGTTTTACATGTAAAAGAGAACTGAGCAAGGAGGGGAAGAAGCAGTAGAGAGGAGAGGAGGCACGTGCAGTTGTAAAGGTGACTGGCCATCATTAACGCCACCAGAAGAAGGATAGGACAGAACCACGTGACCACTGGATGAGGCAAGATGATCACTGGATGGACTGCTAGCTTCAGAAAGACACTGGGGAAGACTGTTGTCTTTGGTAAATGGTAAAGAATTTTGAAGTGGATGAGAACGTATATGGGAGAACTGTTTTTAAATTGAGAGGGGGTTGCCAGCAGAGGATTTGAGACTACCGGCCCAAAGGTGAGGGGTTTCCTGATCAAAGATAGTTACTTAATTACAGGGGTAAAAAAGGAAAGACAAAATTAAATCTGCTGCAGCAATAAATTTCCCCAAGCTTTAGTTTCCTTCTGATTAAACATCTCATCCCTTGAATGTATGATTAAAAGGAGAGGAAAAGCTGTAGAAAATAGCACACCAAAGACCGGGTCTGTCTAACAAGGGGATCATAATATTTACAATATTGTCCTTGAAGGGGTTCCTGACCCTTTATTTCTAACACCACCATTGGCTAAATTAGACTTATTAAAGCTCTTATGTTTCCTTGGCTAGTTATTTCACTGACAGAATTAAAAATTCAAATAAAGTGACTCATTTAAAGTGACTATTAACTTTAAATATTTTTCACTTTTCAATGTTTAATACTTTTATAGTATATAAAACTAATAAATGTTAAGGGTAGGAAATTTCAGAAAGAACCAAAAGACATAGGAAAGAAAAGAATAATTTTTTATGACCATTTGTAAACTATTTTTAAATACACAGGAGTTAGGTACTACTCCAATGGTAATGTATAAACAAAGTATCACATTTCTGTCCAGAAGATATAATGTTCCTAATTATAATCTCAAAAAAATATTTCCCAATTATAATTTATTAAGAAAAGGCTATACTTTTTCTTGCTTCTTTCATAGGAAATTACTTATCTCAACAGCCCAAGTAGTATTCAAGCTATGACCACTGTAGTCATCAAACTTCTATGTATATTGTGGGCTGGCTTCGCAGGGATCTTTCATGGCCAAAGTCTGGCTGAAAAAAAAAAAATTGTTCAGTAAGTAATTGGAGGTAGGCAATTAAGGATGTTTCTTTCCATGACACTCACAGTGTTTCACTTGGGGACTTCTCAGGTAATTCTTACCACGCATTCTCAGGTATAGTTTGGTTGTCTGAATGTACTGGTTCTCCAGTACATTCCTCAGGGAAAACTGATGAAAACAATATTCCTCAAGTTTCTACAATTTTATATCTGCAACTTTTATATTTGAAAGCTAATTGCTGAAATACAAAACCTTTGACTCATATTTTTCCTTGAATATCATAAATATAAATATTACTCAAAGTTGTTGAAAATTCTGAAGACAGTCTGATTTTCTTTAAGCATATTTTATTGATTATGCTGTTACAATTGTCCCAATTTTCCCCTTTTCCCCCCTCCATGGAGTACCCCCCTTCCTTCCAGAAATCCCACTGCTTAGTTCATGTCCGTGAATGATAGGAGTAAATTCTTCACCCTTTCCTATACTATTCTTAACATCCCTCTGTCTATTTTGTTCCTACCAATAATGCTTCTAAATCCCTACACCATTTCCCCTTTCTCCCCCTTACCCCTCCCTGCTGATAACCCTCCAAATGATCTCCATTCCTGCTCTGGTTGTTTGCTTAGTTTGTGTTTGTTTTTGTTTTTTAGATTCAGTTGTTGATAGTCATACGTTTATTATTGTTTTAATGTTCATAGTTTTGATCTTCTTTTTCTTAAGTAAGTCCCTTTAACATTTTATGTAATAAGGACTTGGTGATGATGAAGTCCTTTAGCTTTACCTTGTCTGGGAAGCATTTTATTTGCCCTTCCATTCTAAATGATAGCTTTGCTGGATAGAGTAATCAAGGTTGTAGGTCTTTACTTCTCACCAGCCCCTGCAAAGTTCCTTTTGAGAAATGAGCTCACAGACTTATAGGCACTCCTTTGTAGGTAACTCTCTGCTCTTCTCTTGCTGCTTTTGAGAATCTCTCTTTATCTTTAATTTTTGACATTTTAATTATGATGTGTCTTGGTGTGGTTCTCTTTGGGTCCAATTTGTTTGGGACTCTCTGTGCTTCCTGGACTTGTATGTCTATTTTCTTTGCTAAATTAGGGAAGTTTTCTTTCATTATTTTTTTTCAAATAAGTTTTCAATTTCTTGCTCTTCCTCTTCTCTTTCTGGAACCCCTATGATTCAGATGTTGGTACATTTAAAGTTGTCCCAGAGGTTCCTGAGTCCCTCCTCACTTGTCTGCGTGCTTGTTTCTTCTTTCTGTTCTGGTTGAATGTTTATTTCTTCTTTTTGTCCCAAATCATTAATTTGAATCCCAGCTTCCTTCCCTTCACTCTTGGTTCCCTGTATATTTTTCTTTATTTCACTTAGTGTAATCCTCATTTCTTACTTCATATTTTTACTGTACTCTCTGAGTCCTCTGTGCATCTTTATCACCAGTGTTTTGAACTCTGCATATGATAGGTTGGCTATCCCTGTTTCATTTAGTTCTTTTTCTCAGATTTTTTTAAAGTATATTTTATTGATTATGTTGTTACAGTAGTTCCATTTTTTTCCCCCTTTGCTCCCTTCTGCCTAGTACCCTCCTTCCCTCCAGCAACCCCACCATCCTTAGTTCATGTCCATGGATTGTGCATATAAGTTCTTTGGCTTCACCCTTTCCTATCTTATTCTTAACTTCCCCGTCTATTTTGTACCAACCGCTTATGTTTCTTAACCCCTGCACCTTATCCCCACTTCTGCCCCTCCACCCTCCCAGCTGATACCACTCCAAATGATCTCCATACCTATGATTCTGTTCCTTTTCTGGTTTACTTAGTTGGATTTTGTTTTTATTTTTTAGATTCAGTTGTTGATAGTTGTGAGTTTGTTGTCATTTTAGTTTTGATCTTCTTTATCTTCAGTAAGTCCCTTTGACGTTTTACATAATAATGGCTTGGTGATGATGAACTCCTTTAGCTTCACCTTCTCTGAGAAGCACTTTATCTGCCCTTCCATTCCAAATGATAGCTTTGCTGGATAGAGCAATCCTGGTTGCAGGTTGCCTTTCATCACATTGAATACTGCTCGCCAGTCTCTTCCTGCTTGCAAAGTGTCCTCTGAGAAATCAGCTGATAGTCCTACAGGCACATCCTTGTAGGCAACTCTCCACCTCTCTCTTGCTGCCCCCAGGACTCTTTATCTTTCACTGGCATCTCAATCATGATATGTCCTGGTGTGGTTCCCTGTGGGTCCAGCTCGCCCGGGACCCTCCGTGCTTCCCGGATCTGTATGTCCATCTCCTTCACAAAATTTGGGAAGTTTTCCTCAGTTTTTTCAATTCTTGCTTTCTCATTCTTCACTGGTTGACTGTTTTTTTTCTTCCTTATGTTCTAAATCATTGATTTTAACCCCAGTTTCCTTCCCTTCACCACTGGTTTTGTGTGGATTTTCCTTCGCTTCACTTAGCATAGCCTTCACTTCTTCTCTTATACATTTGCCGTATTCAAGTATATCTGTCAAGCCTGTGAGCATCTTTATCACCAGTGTTTTGAATTCTGCATCTGTTAGGTTCTCTGTCTTCTCCTCTGTGAGATTGGTTATCTCCTTGTTGCTTAATTATCCCACAGGAACCTTGATCCAGTACCCCTTTTGGGGCCACACTTCTCTGTCTCCTCATTCTGACAGGTTCCTGTAAACACAGGTAGAGCTGTCCCAGGTAGAGCTGTCGCTCCTGTTATGTTGTAAGAGGCAGAGCCTGAGGGATTTGTCAGTGCAGGGCGATCTGTTTCACCACGTTGTGGCGCTGTATGTGGGGGAGGGGTCTGAGAGGGAACAATGCCTCCTGCCCAGCACTCGCCCCTTCTCAAGGTACCTCTCCCACTTCCGCACCAGAAATGTGCCCCTCTAGCTGCTGCCATGGCCGTCATTCTCAGAGTGGGTGAGTCTGTGGATGTTCTAGGACTGTGAGGGCCCTTTAAATAAGTGGACTCTGCTGAGAGACCAGCAGTGTCTGCCTATGCCCCAACCCCCACTGGTCTGCACAGTCAGAAGCAATGAGGCTTGATTTTCCCCAGTGCTGGGGCCATCAGCTGCGCTGTCTGGTGAGGAGCTGGGAATGCAGCCCAGGTATGCCTCTCAACTTTTTAAAATGTGTGACTGCACTTTCTGTCGGCCTGCTGCTGCTGCCCCTGCTGCCTCCACCATACCACATCCTCTCCACCCCTCCTACCTGTGTGGATGAGTATTTCTTCTTTATATTTTTGTATTCTGGATTTCCATGCAGTTTGATCTTCTGGAACTTCTGATTGTTGCAAGTTTTGAGGTAGTTATATTTTTTCCAGTTGTGAAGGGAGACACAGCATGTCTGTCTAAGCCTCCATCTTGGCCAGAAGTCCTTTTTCTGGTATTTTGTTCTGTTCTTTCATTTGGGCCATATTTCTTTACCTCCTCAATTTGGCAGCATAACTGTGTTTGCTTCTGTGTGTTAGGTAGAGCTGCTTTTACTCTCTGTCTTAGTAGTGTAGCCCATGTAGCAAAGGCACCTGTAAATTGTGGGGGGCAGAGCTTTAGGTAATTGCCAGTGCAGGGCCACCTGCTTCACCACTGTGGCTCTGTTTGTGGTGGGGGGCTAGGAGAAGGGACAATGCTGCTGCCTGGCTTCTGGTGATTTTCCCAGCACTCTCCCATTTTCCAGTCACTTCACCCACTTCCCATATTCGATTGGCGCCCTTCCTGTTGCTGCCCTGGGGGGGGGGGGTTGTATGTTCTAAGGCCATGTGGGCCTGTTAAGTGGCAGAAACCAGGCAGTTTCTTCCTCTGTCCCAACCTCCACTTGTTTTTACAGCCAGAGGTAATGGGAGTTTATCTTTCTGGTGCTAGAACCCTGGGCTGTGTGGTCTGGCCTGGCGTTGCGATGACTCACTCCCAGGATATCCTTCCAAATTTTTATCCACCACACCTGAATGTGGGACTGTCTATTCTGCCACCTCTCTGAGCCACACAGCCTCTCTGCCCCATCTCTGTGACTCCACTCTTCCTACTTATCTGGATGAATGTGGCTTCTTTAAATCTTGCTTTCTCCTTTGGGAAATTCTATTATGTTAATTTAAAACATTTTTGTTCATTATATATTTTTATCATCTTTTGTTGAATCTCTTTGTTTTGATTTTAAAACATTAAAACATCTTCCTTTTCACTTCATTGTGTGGCTTTCCCAATTAGTTCTCATTTGTAACATGATTTTTCTCTCAATTCTAATTTATTCCTAAACTATTTCTACATTCCTAAGTTTTACTAATTCTGAGCTGCATTGATCTTTAATATTTTTTACTATTTTCTTAACGTCTAGTTCATGTTGAAATATTCTGGGATTCACTTTTCATTAGTTTTCTGAACATGTCTTTCAGGTGTGTAGCTTCATTATCTGTAGGAATATTATTCTATTTCTTTCCTTTTGTATTTTTTTTACTGTTTTTCAATTACACTTGTCCCATTTTATCTCCCATTGCTCCCCTCCACCCAGCCCACCCCTTCTCCCACAGTCATGCCCCACCCAGTTGTCCATGTCCATGTGTCATTTATACATGTTCTTTGACTAAACCCTTCCCCTACTTATCCCCCTTCTCTCCTCCTCCCTACCCCCTGATAACTGTTACTCAGTTCCTTGTCCAATTTTGTTCATTTGTTTGTGTTGTTCATTAGTCTCCAGTATTAGGTGATATTATATGGTATTTTTCTTTCATTGCCTAGCTTATTTTACTGAGCATAATTCTCACTAGTTCCATCCATGTTGTCGCAAATGGCAGGAATTCCTTCTTTCTTTATACTGCATAGTATTCCATTGTGTAAATGTACCACAGTTTTTTGATCCACTCATCTACAGATGGGCACCTTGGCTGTTTCCAGCACTTGGCTATTGTAAACAGTGCTGCTATGAACATAAAGGTGCAAAAGTTCTTTTGAATTGGGGTTTCAGGATTCTTCGGGTATAATTCTAGCAGTGGAATTTCTGGTTCAAAGGCAGTTCCATTTTTAGTTTTTTGAGGAAATTTCATACTGTTTTTCATAGTGGCTGCACCAGTCTGCATTCCCACCAACAGTGCAGTAGGGTTCCCATTTCTCCACATCTTTGCCAGCACTTGTTGTTTGTAGATTTGTTGATGATGGCCATTCCGACTGGTGTAAAATGGTATCTTATTGTGGTTTTTATTTGCATCTCTCTGATGGCTAGTGATGTTGAGCACTCGTTCATGTGTCTATGGACCCTCTGTGTATTCTCCTTGGAGAAATGTTTGTTCGGGTCTTTTGCCCATTTTTTAATCGAGCTGTCTGTCTTCTTGGTGTTGACATGTGTAAGTTTTTATATATTTTAGAGATCAATCCCTTGTCTGAGATGTCATTGGCAAATATGTTTTCCCATATGGTGGGTTTCCTTTTCATCTAGCTGAAGTTTTCTTTTGCTAAGCAGAAATTCTAGTTTGATGTAGTCCATTTGTTTATTCTTTCTTTTATTTTCCTTGCCTTAGGAGATGTATTGGTGAAAATATTGCTATGTGGGACATATGACATTTTCCTGCCTATGTTTTCCTCTAGGACTTTCATGGTGTCACAGCTTACATTTAAGTCTTTGATCCTACTTGAGTTTATTTTGGTTTGTGGTATAAGTTGGTGGTCTAGTTTCATTTTTTTGGACATCCCTGTCCAGTTCTCCCAGCACCATTTGTTGAAGAGGCTCTTCTCACTCCATTTCGTGCTCCTTCCCCCATTGTCAAATATTAGTTGACCATATACACCTGGGTTTATTTCTGAGCTCTCTATTCTGTTCCATTGATCTATCTGTCTGTTATTATGACAGTACCAGACTGTTTTGATCACAGTGGCTTTTGTAGTAAGTTTGATGTCTAGAATAGTGATTCCTCCTGCTGTGTTCTTCTGTCTCAAGATTTTTTTGGCTATTTGGGGTCTTTTTTAGTTTCATATAAATTTTTGAAGTATTTTTTCTAGTTCTGTAAAATATGTCATTGGTATTTTAATTGAGATTGCATTGAATCTGTAAATAAGTTTGGGTAGTATGGACATTTTAATGATGTTGATTCTTCCCATTCATGAACATGGTATTTGCTTCCATTTATTTGTATCTTTCTTAATTTCTTTCCTCAGTATTATGTAGTTTTCTGAGTAGAGGTATCTTAACTCTTTGGTTAAGTGTATTCCTAGGTACTTTGTTTTTCTTGTTGCTATAGTAAATGAGATTTTTTTTCTAGTTTCTATCTCTGATATTTTATTGTTGATGTACAGAAATGTCTTAGATTTCTGTATATTATCTGTACCCTCCTATTTTGCCACATTTGCTTATTATGTCGAGTAGTTTTTTAGTGGAGTCTGTAGGGTTTTCTATGTACACTATCATGTCATCTGAAAATAATGACAGTTTTACTTCCTCTTTGGATGCCTTTTATTTCTTTTCCTTGTCTGGTTGCTGTGGCTAGAACTTCCAACATTATGTTGAATAGGAGTAGAGAGAGTGGACATCTTTGTCTTGTTCCCGATCTCAGGGGGAATGCTTTCAGTTTTTGTCCATTGAGTATGATGTTGGCTTCAGGTTTCTTGTATATGGCCTTCATTCTGTTAAGGTATGCTCCCCCTATTCTCATTTTTCTGAGAGTTTTCATCATAAATGGGTGTTGTATTTTATCAAATGCTTTTTCAGCATCTATTGATATGACCATGTAATTTTTGTATTTCATTTCGCTTAGGTGGTGTATTATTTTTATTGATTTGCGAATATTAAATCATCCTTGCATCCCTGGGATGAATCCCACTAGATCATGGTGTATGATCTTTTTGATGTGTTGCTGGATCCGGATTGCCAATATTTTGTCGAGGATTTTAGCATCTATGTTCATCAGTGATATTGGCCTGTAGTTTTCTTTCTTTGTTTTGTCTTGACCTAGTTTTGGAATTAGGGTAATACTGGCTTTATAGAAAGAGTTTTGGAGTTTTTCCACTTCCCGGATTTTTTGGAATAGTTTGAGTAGGGTAGGAGTTAGTTCTTCCCTAAATGTTTTGTAAAATTTACCTGTGAAGCCATCTGGTCCAGGGCTTTTGTGTGCAGGTAGATTTTTGATTACTGTTTCAATTTCACTCCTTGTTATCGGTCTTTTCAGGCTTTCTACTCCTTTTTGATTCAGTTTTAGAAGATTATATGTTTCTAGAAATTTGTCCATTTCATCTAGGTTGTCAAGTTTTTGCCATATAGTTGTTTGTAGTAATTTCTTACAATCCTTTGTATTTCTGTGATATCAGTTGTGATTTCTTCTCTTTCATTTCTGATTTTGTTTATTTGGATCCTCTCTTTTTTTTTTTTTTTCTTGATGAAACTGGCTAAACGCTTGCCAATTTTGTTTCTCTTCTCAAAGAACCAGCTCCTAGTTTTGTTGATCTTTTGGATTGTTTGTTTAGTCTCTATGTCATTTAATTCTGCTCTGATCTTCATGGTTTCCTTCTCTCTTCTCACCCTGGGTTTTTTTTTTTGGTGTTGCTCTTCTAGTTCTTATAGGTGTAGGGTTAAATTTTTTATTTAGGATTCTTCTATCTTTTTCACATAGGCCTGTATTGCTATGAACTTTCCTCTCAGGACAGCTTTTGCTGTGTCCCATAGGTTTTGGGCTGCTGTGTGTTTATTATCTTTAGTTTCCAGAAACTTCTCGGTTTCTTCCTTGATGTCATTGTTAACCTATTCATTATTTAATACCATGTTATTAATTCTCCATGAGTTTGAATGTCTTTGAGTTTTTTCCTTGAGGTTGATTTCCAGTTTCAATCCATTGTGCTCTGAGAAGATGCTTAATATAATTTCAATTTTCTTGAATTTGTTGAGGCTTGTTTTGTGTCCTACTGTGTGGTCTATTTTTGAAAATGACCTATGTGCATTTGAAAAGAATGTATATTTTGCTTCTTTGAAGTAAAAATTTCTGTATATATCAGTTAAGTCCATTTGATCTAGTATGTTGTTCAATACTTCAATATCCTTGGTGTTTCTTTGCTTCAAAGGTCTGTCCATTGTTGATAATGGGGCTTAAAGTCTCCTACTATGAGTATGTTGCTGTTGATAGTCTTCTTGTAGTCTTCTCGTATTTTCCTTACATATTTGGGTACTCCTATGTTGGATTTATTTATGTTTACCACGGTTATATCGTCTTGATGGATTGTTCCCTTCAGTATTATGAAATGTCCTTATTTATCTCTTATTATGGCCCTTGCTGTGAAATCCATTTTGTCTAATATAAGTATTGCTACCCCAGCTTTTTTTTTTTTTCATGTCCATTTGCTTGGAATACTTTTTCCATCCCTTCAATTTCGGTCCATGTAGATCTTTTGTTTTGAGATGTGTCTCTTGTTGACACCATATATGTGGATCATGTTTTCATATCCATTCTGCTACCCTATGTCTTTTGATTGGAGCATTTAATCCATTTACATTTAAGGTTATTATTGACAGGTATTCATTTCCTTTTATACCTATCGTCCACTCCGTCTCTCTTTTTCTTCTTTTTCTTACATCATTTCCTTTCGCATCTCTTGCAATGCATGTTTGGTGGAGATGTATTCTTTTAGTCTTTCTTTGCTTGGGAAACTCCTTTTCTCACCTTCCATTTTGAAAGAGAGCCTTGCTGGGTAGAGTATTTTTGTTTGTAGGCCTTTGTTTTTCATTATTTGATATATTTTTTTACCATTCCCTTCTGGCTTGTAGTGTTTCTGTTGAGAAATCAGTTGATAGTCTTATTGAAGCTCCCTTGTATGTTATTTGCTGTTTTTCTCTAGCTGCCTTTAGGATTCTTTCTTTGTCTTTGAATGTTGCCATTTTAATTATGCTGTGCCTTGGAGTGGGCCTTTTTTGGGCTCATCTTCACTGGGACCCTCTGTGCTTCCTGGACTTGCATGACTTTTTCTCTCATCAAATTAAGAACTTTTTCTGTCATTACTTTTTCAATCAGATTTTCTATCACATGCTCCTCTCTTCACCTTCTTGTATTTCTATGATTCAAATACTTTTTTGTTTCATGTACTCCAGCATTTCTTTTACACCCTCTTCATTCTGTAAAAAAGTTTTTTCATTCTGCTGTATTTTCAGGAGTATTTTTCTACATTTCCGATCTGTGTTACTCACTGATCCACTCCTCTGCTTCGCTTAGCCTGCTTTTGATTTATTCTACTGTGTTCTTCAGTTCAGAAACTGTATTCTTCATTTCTTGCTGGTTCTTATTGATAGTTTCTATGTCTTTTTTTATGCTGGTGTATTTCTCCATAAGTTCCTTGTAGCTTCCCTAGAGTTATTTGTAGTTTCCCTGGAGTTGTTTATAATTCCCCTGGAGTTCGTTATAGTTTTCCTTGAGTTCGTCAAGTTCATTGAGCTTCCTTATAACCATTCCTTTGAATTCCATGTCTGATAGTTAGCTTACATCTGTTCTATCTATCTCTCTTTCTGGGGATGTCTTTTTTCCTTTCATTGGGAGGTTGTTTCTGTGTCTCCCCATATTGGATGCTTCTTGTTTGTTTTTGTTTCTTTGATTTGTCTACTTTGATTTCCTGCCTTCATGGCATGAGATTCTGTATAGGAGACCTGGCGGATTCAGTGGTGCATTCTCTTTGATCTCCTAAGCCTGATGCTCTTGAGATGCCGTTTATGCCATTTGTTTAAGCTGTCTGGTTGTATTTCAGTTACTCTTTGGTGGATCCTTCCCTCTGGCTAGTTGATTGAGAGTCACTCTGCCCACCTTGTCTTGAGTTCTTTTGTTGAGATGCTGGTACAACATTTGGGTGCTGTCTTCTTTTTCTGGATATGCCTCTGGTCAAAATTCCATGAGTCTCAAATCTTTTCTGGCTGGCTGGCTGTGAGGGAATCTAGCTTGATTCTGGGGTTGCTATTCTCTCATTCATGGGCCTATTGCCACTCTGCTGTGAGCTGCAGTTAGTTAAGTCCCCACACCCCTACTCCTGCGGCACCCTCAGCCCTCCTCTGGCTTGTCTAGCAACACTGTTCTGCTGGTGTGCCAGCATGTGCATGCCAATAGTCTCTGCCCAGCTTCAAGTCTCCTCTCCGCTCCTCCAAAAAATCTCTGTGTTTCCTCCAAGCTGCAGCACTGACCTGCATCCCTGCCTGTATGCCTTCATGTGCCACTGGCCTGCCTGTGGTCCCTACCAAGCCTGCAGTTCTGCCACAGCTTTCCTGTACGGGCCCCTTTCCGTGGCTCAGTTCTGCTTTTTTATTTGGTGGAGCCTTGGTGCGAGCATCCGGTACACAGAGTTGTCAGCCCAGGATTGCCAGCCAAGGGAGTCTCTACCTAGACTCAGTTCATACAGTTTCTTACAGTCTGTACTATTCACTATCTTCCCATGCCTACAGCTGTTTCAACCAAACCTTTTCGCTGACTCCCTCCAGGACTTTGCTGGTTGGTGCGCCTATGGCAGGTGGAAGCTTCCGAGAAGATCCCGGCTAATGGGTGCAGTGCAGCAGAGGCACCGGGCTGAGAGGCCCAGTGACTCCACTTGGAGAGCACGGGCTGAGCTTTCTGCCCTCTTTCACGCTGCTCTCACACTCCCTTCCCTATTCACACTATCTGAAATCCTCACTCACTCACTCCTCTCTGTGTTTGTACTCCAAGTCCTTCCACAATGGGAGCAAGCAGACAACACTGCTACCTACTCCGCTGCCATCTTATCCCCACTCCCATTATTCTGTTTCTTTTTCTCATTTTTCTAAGAATAACTTTGTATGGATTTATACTATGATCCTTTTCTGTTGCTTATTTTTACCTGATATGAGTTTTTCTCAGTGTTTGGGCGGGAGATGTGTTGAAAGAACTTTTTTTAGTTTCCCTCTTTTCTTGTTTTTATGAACAATCAGGGAATCAGGATGTAGCTGGTCCTTACTGTGGCCTCCTGGCTGTGTTCACCATCAGCCTCCATTTTTCCCCTCTCTCTGATGGACTCTGATTTGCTCATTTTGGATTCTAACCCCAGTAGCTTCTCTTCTATGTGGAACTTTTTCCTGGAAGGGAGCTTGGCTGATCAGGTTGGGAGTGGGCCCCTTACACTTACCCACAAGTTGAGTTTGAAAAGCCTGCCCCATTTTCACTGCTGTTCTCAGATTGGTCCCTGTGTTTTCTGGTGAGAGATTCTAAGCCCTCTTCGTTCTCCTGCTCTCATCTCTATCAACTCTCCTGCTGCCTCCATCTGCCTCCTCTCAGACAGACTATTATGCCACCCAAGTGTTATGGCTGTTGTCGATCCCTCTCTGAAATTCTGAGAGTCCTGGGAGTATCTTGTTACCCATTTTTTTGCAAACACTGTTTGCTTAATTTCTGCTGTGTTCTCCTACTTGTACTGTGAGTTTTTATTGGGGGTGGGTAGGAATTCAAGATGATTCACAAACTGCACTATCACCACTCTAAGAACAATTTTTTAACCAGCTGCTGATTTACTGGGGAGATAGTAATCTATCAAAATTATGATACTGAATGTAATACATTTTACTAGTTGAAAGAGTCAAATCAGGTAGTCATGTAGAAAATATGATAGAAAACTCAATGTAGCATCTTGGCAAATTAAAGGTAATTTGGTTTTTTTTTCCTTTTAACTTGGGATTTTTTTAAATGGTGTCCACCACCATTCAAAATATTATTTAAGTCTAAATTTCACTGAAGATTTGAAAATTTTCAAGGAGGAAAATCAATGAAGTCAGGCTTCAGAGACAATGTAAGTTTTAAAAAGAGAACTCAAGACCACATTCCCACATAATTACACACATACACTCACACAGGAACTCAGACTGTCACACTCACATATGTATGCATGCACATGCTCATGTGCACACACATGTACATACCACTTTATGATTTTCTCTTAAAACCGACACAACAAATAATGCTTTTGTGATACATCATGAAGCCCACTGCTACTTCCCTTCATTCTATCAATATAGACCAATTAAGTTAATGCATCCCCTGACATTTCTTAATTCCTGGTATATCATATTTTACTCTACTTCTTACATTTGCTTTCGTTTTTACTAAATTGGAATGAAAGTGAAATCCATTTTGAATATTACAAGAAAGGCTGCCTTTGCAAAGGGAAGAATGTTCTTTTCCTCTCTCTTTCATTTTTCCCACAAGTAGGGATTGTTCTTTGATATAGGGTAGCATTTAAGATGCCCCATGCTAGAAGGATGTAGGAAGAGATATGCCCTTGAATTTCAGAAACCCTCTCTATTCCTCTTCTAATATCATACCACCAATGTCGGAGCTCCATTCCCAGAATTTCATATATTAGGGAAGGTCGTGGGCTTTGATACTTTGGTGTTTTAAATCTTCATCACTGATCCTAAAGTAAAGCCTGTGTTGAGTATCACTAATTTAGAACATAGACCTAGAAGGATGAGGCTAAGAAAAATTATAGTTTTAAAAAATTGTGAATGACTATAAATGTCTTTCTTGGGAATTTAACCTTAATCTTAGGGAAATAGTGCATGTTTTTAATAAAGAAAAATACAAAAATTTTACATACACAAACACATATATTTATATGTAATATATTTTTTACATTTTTAATTATAATATATATGAAGGGGGACCAAAGAAAATAGAATTTATTTATAAAAAATTACATATTTGTCCTTGCATGTTTAAACTTTACTCGCCTTCAAAGTACTCTCCATTTGATGCAATACTCCTATTGAAACGGTTTTTCCACTGCTCAAAATGGTTTTTGTTGCCTTTTAGTGCTTCTGCCATTTCTTGTTTCACCTCTTCCACAGTGGCAAAAAGTTTCACTTTGAGAATTTCTTCATCCAGAAAAAAAAAAAAAGTCCCTCAGGAGCAAGATCAGGCGACTAGGGAGGGTGGGACATGGGGGTCATGCTGTTTTCAGTCAAAAACTGCTGAACACTCAGCACAGTGTGGGCAGGTATACTCGTAAATCATCCATGATGAAATGAGCAAACACATTGAAAGAGTCTTCCAAAAAAATTCACTGAAGACGAACGCAGCCTCTCCCAACAATGGCAGCTGGTACACTGATACAGATAGGTTCCTTGAACATTCACCTAGCAGGGAAAGCCTGTATTACAAGATGCTGGCCATCCAGAAGGTAATTCCAGTTTTGGGGGGGCTCTTTCCTCATATATGTGGTGTTCCCGCAAAAATAAGTTCTCAGCCTCTAGGAGAACCTTCTGAGCAGAAGAAGTAGGTGGGTTTTAGAACTCCCCTAAATTCATTAAATGCAGTTCCTTCACAACTCCCCAGATGGTGTGGGAAGTAGGACTTGAGCCTTTGGGAACAAGATCTGTAGGTTATACCCGAGCAGCTCACATGAGAGAAAAGGGTTTGTAGGGCAAGAAACTGGATAAACCACTATGCCTGCCTAAATGCGACTTTTGGGGCTCATGTATGGTGGTTTTTTTGTGTGGGTTTTTTTTTTCTCACTCTAACAAGCACCAAGTTTTCAAAACCCTCTCTCTAAATA
Source organism: Furipterus horrens (assembly GCF_987537825.1). Classification (NCBI taxonomy): domain Eukaryota; kingdom Metazoa; phylum Chordata; class Mammalia; order Chiroptera; family Furipteridae; genus Furipterus; species Furipterus horrens. The sequence goes on from NW_028327182.1 coordinate 68,673,684, forward strand.
GCCTGAACCATCACTGACATTCAGGAGAATTTCTATCCCTCAACTTTCCTCCTACAAATCACTTAAGGGTATATTAGTTTGTTGTGACTGCTATAACAAAGGACCAAAACCCTGGTGGTAAATACACATTTTTTATCTTATTCTGCTGGTTAGAAGTCCAAAATGGGTCTCACTGGGCTAAAACCAAGGTGCTGGCAGGGCTGCTTTCCTTGACTTATGGCCACTTGCCATCTCCAAACATGGAAATGGCTGGTTGAACTTCTCCCACATGGCATCTCTGGCTCTGAATTTTGAGTCCCCCTTTTACTTACAAAGATTACATTGGGCCCACCTGGATACCGCAGGCTACTCTTCCAACCTCAAAGTCAACTGATTAGTAACATTAATTCCATCTACAACTTTTTTTGGTTTTGTTTTTCAATTGCAGTTGTCCCATTTTTCCCCCATTTCTCTCCCCCACCCAGCCCACCCCTTCTCCCACAATCATATCCCACCCCGTTGTCCATGTCCATGAGTCACTTATACACGTTCTTTGACTAAACCCTTCCCGTACTTATCCCCCTTCTCTCCTGCCCCCCTCCCCCCTATTGACTGCTATTCTGCTCTTTGTCCTATTTAGTTCGTTTGTTTGTGTTGTTCTTTAGTTTCCTGTATTAGGTGATATCATATGCTATTTTTCTTTCTTTGCCTGGCTTATTTCACTAAGCATAATTCTCTCTAATTCCATCCGTGTTGTTGCAAATGGCAGGAATTCCTTCTTTCTTTCTGCTAAATAGAATTCCATTGTGTAAATGTACCAGTTTTTTGATTCACTCATCTACAGATGGGCATTTAGGCTGTTTCCAGCACTTAGCTATTGTAAATAGTGCTGCTATGAACATAGGGGTGCATAAGTTCTTTTGAATTGGGGTTTCAAGATTCTTCAGGTATAATCCTAGCAGTGGAATTGCTGGTTCAAAAGGGAGTTCCGTTTTAGTTTTTTGAGGTAATTCCATACTGTTTTTCATAGTGGCTAAACCAGTCTGCATTCCCACCAACAGTGCAGTAGGGTTCCCGTTTCTCCACATCCTCACCAGCACTCGTTGTTTGTTGATTTGTTGATGATGGCCATTGTGATTGGTGTAAAATGGTATCTCATTGTGGTTTTTATTTGCATCTCCCTGATGGCTAATGATGTTGAGCATTTTTGCATGTGTCTATGGACCTTCTGTATGTCCTCTTCGGACAAGTGTTTGTTCAGGTCCTTTATCCATTTTTTATTTATTTATTTTTTTAATGTATTTTATTGATTATATTGTTACAATAGTTCCAATTTTCATTCTAGGCACTTGACATTCTACTTACCTGCAACTTAAATATCTTTGATGATATCACAGACATGGTTTAACTTTCAAGTGAAAACATATTTTAAATGAAAAGAAACTTTTAAGACGGTTAGCTGCACTACTTTATAGTCTACCACTGAGCATTGTGATTTTCCTTGAATCACAGTTTTTATCACTAAGATTACCCTCCTTGTCATTAAAGGGACTACATTAAGTCCATTTTAAATTTATCCTGTTCATTTGCATAAACACAACAAGATCAGGAAATGATCACTTATGATCTTTAGTTCTGCTTTGCTGGAACTTACCCAAGGAACATTTAGGGTGACCTTCAGTCTGCTCTTCAGGGCACAGAAGCTGGGCCACATACCTGGCATTCATCCTTGCCTGTACACACCTGTCCTTTCCAAGTCTTTCTCATTTTTCCTTGTGCCTTAAGGTCCCTTCTAGCCATCTTTCAGGAAAACAACCTTCGTTCCTTCCCTGGAAAGATTGCTGTGGACCGCACAACCAACCATGGTAACAGGCCTTTTATCTCATGGGCTTTTATTACCTTTGAAAGTCATTCCCAGTTCCTCGGGGCTTTTTGGTAACAACTTGAGCCCAAGCAAGTCTTTTTTAGACTTGACATTCCAGTCAAAGACTTGGTCAAAAAAAAAAAAAAAAGGAACCTCTATTAACAACTGGTCTTACTAGTTTTATGCAAAGAAACTTATGTCATTACTTACTTGTTTAGAATACCAAACTCTGGAGGGATCAGATAGGGAGAAAAATATGCAACGTGAAGGAAAATCTTTGTCCTAATATTCACTGAACTGGCATTTCCATTCTTCATATTTTCATTTTTCCCCCCACTAAAAAAATTTTTTGTTTGTTTTTCCATTACAGTTGTCTCACTTTTTCACCCTCTTGCTTCCTGCACCCTGCCCCTCCCTTCCCCCACATTCAGTTCCCACTCAGTTGCCCATGCCTGTCAGTCATTTATACATGTTCTTTGACTATACCCTTCCCCTTCTTACCCCTTCTCTCCGTCCCACCACCCCCTTGTTACTGTTAGTCTACTTTTTGTTTACATACCTCTGGTTCAATTTTGCTCATTTGTTTGTGTTCTTCATTAGTTTCCTGTAATAGGTGACAGCATAAGGTATTTTTCTTTCGTTGCCTGGCCTATTTTGCTAAGCATAATTCTCTCTAGTTCCATACATGTTGTTGGAAATGGTAGAAGTTCCTTCTTTCTTTCTGCTACATAGTACTCCATTGTGTAAATGTACCACAGTTTTTTGATCCACTCATCTACAGATGGGGACTTAGGCTGTTTCCAGCACTTGGCTATTGTAAATAGTGCTGCTATGAACATTGAAGTGCATAGGTTCTTTTGAATTAGTGTTTCAGGATTTTTTGGATATAATCCTAGCAATGGAATTGCTGGTTCAAAAGGCAGTTCCATTTTTAGTTTTTTGAGGAAATTCCAAACTGTTTTCCATAGTGGCTGCACCAGTCTGCATTCCCACCAGCAATGCACCAGGGTTCCCATTTCTCCACATCCTCTCCAGCACAAGTTGTTTGTTGATTTGGGGGTGATGGCCATTCTGACTGGTGTGAGGTGGTATCTCATTGTGATTTTTATTTGCATCTCTCTGATGGCTAGTGATGTTGAGCATTCTTTCATATGTCTATGGGCCCTAAGTATGTCCTCTTTGGAGAAGTGTTTGTTCAGGTCCTTTACCCATTTTTTAATTGGGTTGTTTGTTTTCTTCATGTTGAGTCATATAAGCTCTTTATATATTTTAGAGATCAGTTCCCTGTCTGTGATGTCATTGGCAAATATGTTTTCCCATATGGTTGGTTTCCTTTTCATCTTGCTGATGTTTTCTTTTGCTAAGCGGAAACTCTATAGTTTGATGTAGTCCCATTTGTTTATTTTTTCCCTTATTTATCTTGCCTTAAGAGATGTATCCGTGAAGATATTATTACGTGAGATATCTGAAATTTTCCTGCCTATGTTTTCCTCTAGGACTTTTATGGTGTCATGGCTTACATTTAAGTGTTTGATCCATCTTGAATTCATTCTCGTGTGTGGTGTAAGTTGGTGGTCTAGTTTCATTTTTTTGCACATCCCTATCCAGTTCTCCCAGCACCATTTGTTAAAGAGGCTCTTCTCACTCCATTTTACGTTCCTTCCTTCTTTATCAAATACTAGTTGACCACAGAGGCCTGGTTTATTTCTGGACTCTCTATTCTGTTCCACTGATCTATATGTCTGTTCTTATGCCAGTACCAGACTGTTTTGATCACAGCGGCTTTGTAGTATTGTTTGATATCTGGTGTTGTGATTCCTCCTGATGTGTTCTTCTGTCTCGAGATTGCTTTGGCTATTTGGGGTCTTTTTTGGTTCCATATAAATTTTTCGAGTATTTGTTCTAGGTGTGTGAAATATGTCATTGGTATTTTAATAGGGATTGCATTGAATCTATAAATTGCTTTGGGTAGTATGGCCATTTTGATGATGTTGATTCTTCCCATCCATGAACATGTTATTTGCTTCCATTTATTTGTATCTTCCTTAATTTCTTTTTTCAATGTTACGCAATTTTCAGAGTACAGGTCTTTTATCTCTTCGGTTAAGTTTACTCCTAGGTACTTTATTTTTCTTGTTGCTATAGTAAATGGTATTTTCTTTTTTTGTCTCTGTCTCTAATATTTTATTGTTGGTGTACAGCAATGCCTTAGATTTCTGTATACTTATTTTATACCCTTCTATTTTGCCAAATTCATTTATTTTATTGAGTAGTCTTTTAGTGGAGTTTATAGGGTTTTCTAGCTATACTATCATGTCATCTGCATATAATGATAGTTTTACTTCTTCTTTCTCAATTTGGATGCCTTTTATTTCTTTTTCTTGTCTGATTGCTGTGGCTAGGACTTCCAACACTATGTTGAATAGGAGTTGAGAGAGTGGACAGCCTTGTCTTGTTCCTGATTTCAGGGGGAATTCTTTCATTTTTTGTCCATTGAGTATGATGTTGGCTTCTGGCTTATCATATGTAGCCTCAATTATGTTAAGGTATGCTCCCTCTATTCCGATTTTGCTGAGTGTTTTCATCATAAATGGGTGTTTTACTTTATCAAATGTTTTTTCTGCATCTATTGATATGATCATGTGATTTTTGTCTTTCATTTTGTTTAGATGATGTATTATATTTATTGATTTGCAAATATTAAACCATCCTTGCATCCCTGGGATGAATCCCACTTGATTGTGGTGTATGATATTTTTGATGTATTGCTGGATCCTGTTTGCCAATATTTTATTGAGGATTTTAGCATCTATGTCCATCAGTGATATTGGCCTGTGATTTTCTTTCTTTGTTTTGTTTGACTTGACTTTGGGATTAGGGTAATACTTTATAGAAAGAGTTTTGGAGTCTTTCCTTTTCTTGGATTTTTTGGAATAGTTTGAGGGGTGTAGGAGTTAGTTCTTCCTTAAATGTTTTGTAAAATTTGCCTGTGAAGCCATCCGGTCCAGGGCTTTTGTGTGCAGGTAGATTTTTGATTACTGTTTCAATTTCCTCCTTTGTTATTGGTCTGTTGAGACTTTCTACTTCTTCTTGATTCAGTTTTGGAAGGTTATATGTTTCTAGAAATTTGTCCGTTTCTTCTAGGTTGTCAAATTTCTTGCCATACAGTTGTTTGCAGTCATTTTTTACTATTGTTTGTATTTCTGTGGTATCAGTCATGATTTCTCCTCTTTCATTTCTCATTTTGTTTATTTGGGTCTTCTCTCTTTTTTTCTTGACAAGCCTGGCTAAAGGCTTGTTGATTTTGTTTATTTTTTTGAAGAACCAGCTCCTAGTTTTGTTGAGTTTTGGGATTGTTTGTTTAGTCTCTATGTCATTTAATTCTGCTCTGATCTTGATGATTTCCTTCCTTCTTCTTGCCCTAAGCTTTGTTTGTTGTCGTTGTTCTAGTTCTTATAGCTGTAGGGTTAGATATTTTATTTAGGATTCTTTTTTCCTTTTCAGGTAGGCCTCTATTGCTATGAACTTCCCTCTTAGGACTGCTTTTGCTGTGTCCCATATGTTTTGGGCTGTTGTGTGTTCATTATCATTAGTTTCTAGAAATTTCTTGATTTCTTCTTTGATGTAATTGTTAACCCATTCATTATTTAATAGCATGTTATTTATTCTCCATGAGTTTGGGTGTCTTTGATTTTTTTCTCTGAGGTGGATTTTTAGTTTCAAGACATTGTGGTCTGAAAAGATACTTGATATGATTTCAATTTTCTTGAATTTGTTGAGGCTTGTTTTGTGTCCTATCATGTGGTCTATCTTTGAAAATGTTCCATGGGCATTTGAAAAGAATGTATATTTTGCTTCTTTGTGGTGGAAAGTTCTACATATATCAGTTAAGTCCATGTGGTTTAGTGTGTTGTTCAATGCTTGTATATCCTTGGTGTTTCTTTGCTTGGATGATCTGTCTGTTGTTGATAATGGAAGGTTGAAGTCCCCTACTATGAGTGTGTTGTTGTTAATATCCTTCTTGTGGTCTTCTAGTATTTTCTTTATGTATTTGGGTGCTCCTATGTTGGGTGCATATATGTTTATCAGTGTTATATCTTCTTGATGGATTGTTCCTTTAAGTGTTATGAAATGTCCTTCTTTGTCTCTTTTTATTGCCCTTGCTTTGAAATCTGTTTTGTCTCATTTGAGGACTGCTACCCTGGCTTTTTTTCAGGTCTGTTTGCTTGGAATATTTTTTTATATCCCTTTAATTTCAGTCTATGTAAATCTTTTGTTTTGAGGTGTGTTTCTTGTAGACAGCAAGTATGTGGGTCCTGTTTTCTTACCCATTCCGTTACCCTATGTCTTTTAATTGGAGCATTTAATCCATTTACATTTGTTTATTATTGACGTGTATTTATTCATTTCCCTCTGTACCTCTGTTCCTCTCCTCTTTTTTTTTTTTTCCTTCTTTTTTCTTAGAACATTCCCTTTAGCATCTCTTGCAATGCTGGTTTGGTGGAGATGTATACTTTTAGTCTTCCTTTGTGTGAGAAACTCCTTATTTCACATTCTATTTTGAATGAGAGCCTTGCTGGGTAGAGTATTCTTGGTTGTAGGCCTTTGTTTTTCATTGCTTGAAATATTTTTGACCATTCCCTTCTGGCTTGTAGTGTTTCTGTTGAGAAATCAGCTGATAGCCTTATTGGAGCTCCCTTGTAAGTTATTTGCTGTTTTTCTCTTGCTGCTTTTAGGATTCTCTCTTTGTCTTGGAATGTTGCCATTTTAACTATGATGTGCCTTGGAGTGGGTTTTTGGGGGTTCCTCTTTATTGGAACTCTCAGTGCTTCTTGGACTTGCATAACTCTTTCTCTCATCAGGTTCGGAAAATTTTCTGTCACTATTTCTCCTATCAGTTTTTCAATTCCTTGCTCCTCTTCTTCTCTCTCTCTTATTCCGATGATCCTGATATTATTTTTTCTCATGCTATCCTTTAATTTCCTTACATCTTTTTTTTTTTAATCTTTTTTCATTTTGCTGTATTGTCTGGGAGTTTTTCTCTACATTATCTTCTGACTCACTAATCCGATCCTCTGCTTCATTTAGTCTGCTTTTGACCGATTCTATTGTGTTTTTCAGTTCAGAGATTGAATTCTTCATTTCTTCCTGGTTCTTGTTAATAGTTTCTATGTCTTTCTTTATGCTGGTGTAGTTCTCTGCAAGTTCCCTGTAATTTTCTTGGAGCTGTTGTTAACTTCCTTGGAGGTTGTCATAGTTGTTTTTGAGATTCTCGAGTATATTGAGCTTCTTTACCACCATTGTTTTGAACTCCATGTCTGACATTTGGGCTATGTCTATTCCATCTACCTCTCTTTCTGGGGATTCCTCTTTTCTTTTCATTGAGAGGTTATTTCCACGTCTTACCATGTTGGATTCTTCTTATTTTTTTGGGGTGTTGGTTAGTCTGCTTTGACTTCCCACCTTTGTGGTATGAGATTCTTTATCGGAGATCTTGGGGTTTCAGTGGTGCAGTCTCTTTGATCTCCTGAGCCTGATGTTCTTGGGTTATCCTTTATGTTGTTTGTTTATGCTGTCTGGTTATATTTCATATGCTCTTTGTTAGGATCTTCCTTCTGGCTAATTGATTGAGAGTCACTCTATCCACTTTGTCTTGAGTTCTTTTGTGGAGATGCTGTTAAAAACATAAACAAACAGCCCAGGCAGGAGACCCAAACCCTCAAAAATATCCCCCACCCTCTATCCCGCTATCGTCAGCCAACAAGCCAGTATTAATATATATGTAGAGAGATTAGAGCTTTTATACTATAGGAAGAATAGATAAGAGTTCTTTTTAGGGAGGAAAAATGATTTTTTAGAGAGGGGATCATAGATTAATAATATTTGAGACTATGCAAGACAGTAGGTAATATTTACATTGTCTGTTAATAACAATAGAATAAAAGGAGAGAAGAATGCAGAATATAGTAATAAAGTGGGATTGTATAGTATTGGATTTATATAGTAGTTATATTCTATTTATTTAGAGTGAAAGGGAGGCTGAACTAGACACACAAACAAATAAACAGCAATTAAAGAGAAAGGATGAGAAGGATAGATTGTATGAAACAAATTAGAGATATAGTTGTTTTTTTTTCCTTTCCCTTTAAGGAAGAAAATTTTAAAAAAAGGAATGTTTTTACTCAGTTCAGCCTTTGTGTGTCATCTTCTTTTTCTGCATCCATAGCTGGTCTAATAAGGCAAGTCAGAGGTTCCTGTTCCTTGCAGCAGTGGCGTGTGCCCACGGTGGCCTGCACAGCGCGTTCCTTTGGCGCCTGTTGGAGCTAGCCGAGGTGCCTTTGCGCATAAGCCCCTGCACGCCAAGGTGGCATGGGAGCTTGCCTCAGGCCTGCTGTCTCTTGCCTCTCAGGGCGGGGCCCCAGACACTTGGGCACAGTGGAAGTGAGCGTCTATGAGTTGCTGCCGCCCACTGTTCCCGCGCTGCAGCTTCCCATCGTTCCAGCACCCACCTGGGCAGGCATGAGCAGAGCCTGAGCAAGTGGTCTGTGCTCCAGCCTGGTGCCCACTGGAGCTGACCAGGGGTGTCTGCGCCCAGTCTTCTGCGTGTCCAGTGGGCCCTCCCCGTGTCTGTTGGGGCACTCATATTAGGTCTTTTGGGGCATGTCCGAGGGGCACCTGGACTCGCAGTCCGTGCTCCTGGGCCAGTGAATGAGGGCACTTCCCTATGAGCACCCTAGCGACCCAAGGGGAGGGTTGGGGAGTGGACAAGTGCACCTCTGCACCTGCGCTCCTCAAGAATGTCCTACCACCCCCCAACTTTCCACCCCTCTCCACAGTCCACAAGAGAAAAATATAAAGAAAAATTATGTTCTCACTTGCACAGCGTACGCTGTCTCCTGTCCTTCAGCGCCAATGCCACCTAGTCGAGTCCCGTCTCTGCCAGTGGGCAGAGATCCGCTTTCCTCCTGACTCCTCTCTGGGGAAGCCTGTGGTCACCAAAAAGCCTTTGTGTACTTCCAGCTGCAGCTTGGGCAGCCACCCCAGTCAGGAATCTCATCTCGTCCCTTTTTCCTCTGCTATCTTCACTAAACAGGCTGTTCCTAGATGGTTTTCCTCTAATCCAGCAGTGCCAATGCTCAACTCCTGCCAGTGTCCAGCTGCTCACTGAGATGTTCTGTCTGCAATTAGTCCAAACTACAGACGGGTCTCGGGAGCCTGAAAGCGCAGCCTCCCCTCACTCCTCCGCCATCTTCTCTCTCCCATCTACAACCTTGATTCCCGTTGCCTTGTGACATGAGTTATTCACCTGTTCTGTAGACAGGCAGAAACATCTTTTGGGATCATTATTCTGTCTACCACAAAAATATATATATTTCCCAAGGAAAAAAATTGCTCTTTCTAAACTTCCAAACTACTCAAGGGCCATTTTAGTGTAGTAATACTCTATGGTAAAAGCCTATAGATTCTTTTAATTGGCTAAAAAACAAAGAAAGAAACACCATAGGAATTCAAAGTAAAATAAAACTACCACTAAAATAAGAGAATAATGGATAGTTTGGGGTTGGATCATTAACTAATCAAATTTAATTACAGCCAAATCAGATAGGCTCCTTACATTTTTAGGAAAAAAAACATAACAAAAAAGCTAAACTTGAATATTATAAGAATGTAACTTCGCATGCATTCATGTTTTTATACTTTTATCAGCTAGGCAATGAATAAACAGAATATTAGAAATTTAAATAATAAGCTTAATCAGATAACTTGTATATGCAAATTGTTTACACAAATAGTATAATTGCCATGGGAGCCTCATTATTCATTTAATATTTTGTCTTTTCAGATATATATTGTGGGTACATTCAATTCTACAAAATCTCATTGATAGCATTGAAAAATTACTCTAGCACTGCATTTCCCAGGAAAAAAGCTAGGGTCAGGTAAATGTGGAAAATGTTGTATTAAACCAAGGTAATTATTTTCCTTATTGAAGGCTTGCTTACAGCCTTTGACTTACTGATGTTCACTGTAAATCTCCAAGAGGAACTTCTAATACGCATCACTTCCGAAACTTCTTTGAACAGGAACCCCTTCTTGCATAGTGAGAACTACAAAGCATTAACCTAACCAATCAATAATTTTCACAGGTAGAAATAGCTGGGGTAGCCTGAACTATATATGTTAATGGAATTTTAACATATGGAATATGTATATAAAGAAATAAAATAAAATTTTATTGAAAGAGAAAAAATGCAACATTTTTCAGAACACAATTAAACATAAGCTCTGCTGATATAATAGTAAAATTATAAGTTTATAAATTTGTGTCTCCTGCTGGACTGTGAGTCCTTTGAGGATAGGACTCTGTCTTATCTTTGCACATTTAATGCCCGTAAATATTTGTTGAAGTAAAAATGACAATACATTTTTAAACGTAGCTTGTTACATTATGGTACGCTATGCTATGTTATTTTATATTGATCAGGTTACAAGTAAACCAAGGATGCATTTACTGAACAGAGATTTTAAAGCCAGGTACATGATCTCAATAAATATTTGTTGAGAAAATAGGTCAATAAATGAATGAATGAAAATTAAAATTTAATTGGGAAGATCAACATAACCTACTTGAAAGATGTATTAGTCTGGGTTGTCCATAAAAACAGAACCAACAGTATAGCTAAATAGGTAGATAAAAATAATAATTGGCTCACATGGATTGAGAAGTTCCATGATTTGCCATCTGGAAACTGGAAACCCAGGAAAGCTAATGGTGTCATTCAGTCCAAGGTTGAAGGCTTGAGAACCAGAGGAGAAGGTGGTGTAAATCCCAGTCTGATGGCAGGAGAAGACCAATATCCCAGTTCAAGCAGGCAGACAGGAAGAAAAAAGAGCAAATTCCTCCTTCCTCCAACTTTTGTTCTATTCAGGCCCTCGATGGATTGAGGGATGCCCACACACATTGGAAAGGAGATCTGCTTTACTGATTCCACTGATTCAAATGCTAATCTCATCTGGAACAATGTTTAATCTGGGGACCCCATGTCCAGTCAAGTCGACACATAAAATGAACCATCACAAAAGAATCTGGTAGCATGTTTGTCTGCAAAGAGCTAATGCTAACAACAAGATGGAAGTGTGTAGCAAAGAGAAGAGCTAAATCTTTGTGAGTGCTGAGGGATGTTGTTACAGTCTTGAGAGGCCACAAAGTTTAGATAATTCTGTAGACAAGGAGAGACAGGAGCAAATCCAGGACTAATAAAAGTAAGTAGTTCTACCTGACTGTAGTAATTACATTTTCTTCATAATTACATAACTGACTGGGTATGATACCTTTCTAGGTGATATATATAATAATATATTAGATCATTTAATTTTCACCATAACTTTGCAAGTTGATATGATTACAACCACTTTACCTATGAGGAAACTGAAGCACATAGAGATTATTTAGGTATCACAGCCTGTAAGTGATGGAGCCAAATTCATACTGTTAACCGTTATGTCATACAACCTCTGAACTAGATTTTGCATTTTGAAAAGAAGGAAACAGAATTAGATAAATAAAGTGGGACCAAGTTGTGGGTGAAGTTGACAATTAGGCAGAGGAAATGGACTCTAGTGGCACGGGCAATACAGATCCTTTATGTGCTCTTCAGAACAGGGTGCAGTGCTGAAACCTTGATTAAGAAAGATAACTGGCCTCAAAAGGAGAGACACTGATGGCAAGAAAACCAGCAGGAAACAAGGTAGGCAGAGAGTGACTAAAGGAGAAAGGATGGAAAGAAAGTAATAATTTAAGGTCACTTTCAGGGGAAGAAATAATAGCAGTTTTTTGTTTTTGTTTTTGTTTTTTCAGAGAAAGAAGAGAATGAGAGACGTACAGAATCAAAACTTGAGTCAAGGTTTCTAGCCTGGGTGCTGGGTGGATGAGAAGCCCTCTAAATTATAGCACACAATAGAATAGTTTTCTTACTTTCTTTTCAGAAAGGGATGAGGACATGAATTTCTTCTTGGCCAATTCAATAACTACTTTCTCTATCTCAAGTTGCAGCTGATGTATTTGAGCACAGGACCATTAGAGGCAAACTCTGAAACACTGCCTGTCAGAAAACAAAGCTCACTAAGGAGCTGGGAGAGAGAACACCTCTTGACCACATCCTTTGATTTCACGTAGTAGATTTATTTTTAATACACAGAAAGTGGAAATTCTAATCTTCTGAGTTGGAAGGCAACCCATAGTTCCCTTTGTACTTAATCTCATTTATCTCCAACTCTGAGCTGCTGCTTTCTTAAAGCTTCCTGCTTTAGACTTACTTATGACATATCACATTTATATGGTCTAATCTTCAGGTGACTCATTTCACTTGAAAAACTGTTTCTAAGAAGTGCATATACTTTACAAGTTACCATGAGCAATAACTACTCCAGGAAATTTTGACTTCAGGAGATTTCAATTCTATGTTCATTTATTGAGTGAGCTTGCAAAGGTCCATGTAAAATACTGGTATAGATACAAAAAAATGCTTTCAATAAGGGGGTCTGTCTCTCAAGAGCTGGCTCTCTAGTGAGTCAGGTAGAGAAAGACACAAGACACTGTGCATAGAACAAAAAGCTGGAGCAGTTGAACAAAATGGGACAGAATCTCAAAGAAAAGACAAAATATGAGATTATGAAGGGGGTTAGGAACATTTTCAGAGAAGATGCTGAGATGGAGCTGATGCATAATTCTCTAATTAAGGCTTTGATGAGGAGAGACAAGCCTTCCACACTGATGAAATAAGAAAAAGTCATAATAGTGAGGGGGCCATGTTAAACATTTGGTGACCAGGCAGAACTGGGCCACATACATAGTACATGCAGTCCTAAGGTAGGACACAGGGTAGGGCTTGGTCATGGGGTCTCAAATGTCATGATAGTATGTTTATTATATGGGTTGTATGAAGCTACTTGAAGGAGTTTAAGGATGAGGGTGCTGTAGCCTTACTTGGGTTTTAAGCAAAATCTTACCTGAAAAGGTGAAAGATCAGAGGCATTGAGCTTTGCAGTTCTTTCTGAGAAGAAGTGATGAAAACCTAGCAAAGAAAGTAAAGATACAGGGAAAGAGATAAATGGTAAATGGGAATTCTTAGGACCACAGAAAGAAGGCACACCTTTACAATATCCTAAAGTATTTCTGCACTCCTGTACCAGGAAGAACAAGGATATCCCAGTGATGTGCGGGACCTCAAAGACCAACTCTATTGTTCGCATATTGGGCTGCCACTTTGCTTTATTGATGCCATGTCTCATTAACAGAGTGTGTCTTTTTGCCAATAGTTACATATGCTTTCAGAACTTTAAAGCTCTTTTCTTCTTCTCCAGAAAGCCAGTGAAGTGATTAAATGACACAAATTTTCTTTAATTGCACCCCAAAATAAAACAGCAGTAACCAACCAACAAACAAGGAATATGATTTTTTTGTAAGCATACATAAAGATTTGCCTAAGCTGAAAATATTCTGGGCCATAACTCGCATCTCAATAAACTTCAAAACATTCAAATTATAAAGATAATCTTATGTGACCATAGTGAAAATAAGTTGGAAATCAAAATATATAACCAGAAACTGCCAAATATTGGCAGTTTCTATAAGTGATACACTTACAGAAAACCTATGAGTTAAAGAAAATATCAAAAGGATTTAGAAAATATTTTTTACTAAATCATAATAAAAATATAACAATAAACCTTATGGGATAAAGTAAAAACTAAACTTAGAAGGAAATTTATAGTCTTAACTTTATATATTATATAATATAGTTACATAGTAAATTTATTCAATTTCATCAGGTGTTTGAAAGTATGAATAAACAAGACAATATGGAAAAAGAATAGCAAAATTGGAGAATTTGTGCTAGAAAATATCAAGGCTTCCTAGCTGCTACAGTTATTAAAATAATGTGTTACCCGTCACAAGGATAAATAAGTAGACTAAAAGCAAACATAGAATAAGACCCATTCATATGCATTTGTTTAATATAAAAATTAAGGTGACATAGTAATACAGTAGGAAAGGATGATCTTTGCAATAAATGCTACAGAATCAATGATGTGTCTGTGTTTTACAAATACATTTTGACTCCTACCACACACAATACACAAAAGTTAATTCCTGATGAATTGTAAATCTAAAAATAAAATGTAAAGTATCTTTTGACCTTAAAGAAGGCAAAAATTTCTTAAATAGAATGAAAAATGTGCTAATTAAAAAGGGGGTAAAAACATAAAACTTTCTTCATTAAAATTAAGAACTTCTATTCACAAAAAGGCACTATTAAGAATTTGAAAATGCATATTATTAAGTGGGTGAAAATTTTGCAATGCATATATCTAATAAGATCTGTGTCAGCAAATGAAGAATTCCTGCATGCCTGTGAGGTAAAAATAATAATAACTTAAGAAAAAAAAAGGCCTAAACTTGAAATGGTACTTCAGAGAGAGCCTATTCAAGTAGCCAATAAGTATGAGAAGATACTCAAACTCATCAGGGAAATGAAAATAAAATTAAATAAAAGTACATATTCACCATCGTGACTACAGTTATAAAAATGAGAAAAGAAAAAAGGGAAGGAAGAAAGAGAGGCAGAGACAGAACAGAAAGAGTCATGTAAACAAGAAGAAGGAAAAAGAGAGAGAGAAAGAAAAAATAAACAATTCAGAATGTTGGTGAGCATGCAGAACAATTGGAGCTCATATAAGACTGGTAGTATTTTCTAAAACTCAACATATGTATACCTTACAATTCAACAATTCTACTACTTAGAATATATTTATCCAACATGCATACAAATGTTCACCAAAGTCTTAAGTAAAAATATTACTAGCAATATTATTTGTAATAGTTCGAAATTATAATCATTAGGTCCTTCAACAGTAAAATAACAAAGTGTAATATATTCATACAGTGGAAAACTAGCAATAAAAATGAATGATGTGTCGCTATACCCAATACTATAAATTAATTGTATAATGTAATATTAAGAAAAAGCATCAGACACAAAATATTACATAGTATATGATTCCATGTTTATAAGATTCAAAATCAGTAAACTCATCTATGTTGATAGAAACAAGGGTAGCAGTAGCCTTTGGGGAGATTGGTGATGATGAGGGCATATGAGAGTGGCCTTTTGGCATGCTGTTCATGTTCTGTTTCTTAATCTGGATGGTGGTTAATGGGTGTTTTCACTTGTGGAAATTTATCAGTCTATATACTTATTCCATGTTCACTTGTCTGAATGTATATTGTACTTCAGTAAAAACGTAGAAGTAGTAAAACAGACAAAAATTGTGGACACAAAGTGGGTTGTTGACTCTGTCATCTATCACCCATATCATCTATCTATTCGTCTATAAATCTGTTAAGTTTCCTAGAGCTACCATAAAGAGTCTATTTTCCTCACCTAGCTTCTGGTGGCTTGCTGGCAATCTTTGACATTCCTTGGTCTGTAGACGCACTGCCCTTGTTACTGCCTTCATCTTCATATTACATTCTAAATGTATGTGCTTCTGTGTCCAAATTTCACCTTTTTGTAAGGACACAGTCATATTGAATTAGAGCCCACTCTAATGACCTCATCTTAACTACATCTGCAAAGGCCCTATTTCCAAATAAGGTCACATTCTGAAGTACTGGGAGTCAGGATTTCAACATATGAATTTGGCAGGAACATAATTCAACCAAAAACACTATTTATGTCTATACACATGCACATACATGCATACATGCAGGCACGCACCTAAGAAGGGGCATAAAATATTTGTAGTCTTTTAATAAAATCCTGGCTTTTGATCAAAGCTTGTTCTTAGAAAATACAATTTTATTCTAATACCCAGTGGCAAATTTTAAAAGTAAGTTAAAAGTACAAATGTATTTTTTACTTAACACATAACCTAGGACAATGAAAAAATGCAGCCACAATAATTTTTAGCTCTAGCTCTATGACTAAAACTTTGAAAGGGGTCCAACATCATTTTTAAGTAAAATTATTGGTCCTTAATCAAAAATTACTCAGTGGATGAAATCGTGTCACTAGAATAAATTATAACTATACTCAATTGCTATTTCAGACTTAGTCACACAGAAAAATGTCAGCTTTTTATTAAAAATTATGAAAAAATTACTAGAATAGTACCAAATAGTCATGAGCGATGGAATTTCTGATTCGTATCTGCAGGTCATTCCAACGCAGGGCTATGGGTGATAAGAGGCAAGTTCTTGCCCTGTGCTGGCAGTGTTGCTTATAGTCGTGGGGCTTGCACATAGTTCCACCAAGAAGCACTAGTCGCGGAGCTGAGCAATATAAACTTTACCCTGCTCTTAGCAAAATATCTTTGTATGCTAATTATACTATGAACATTGTGTCAACAATGTGATCAGATAGGAACCAGAGCAATGATGTTTCATGTATGTATGGCACTCTGTAGGGAACAAAGTGCTTTCATATAGGTTATTTGTTTTGATCCTCTGGACATTCTTTGGGTTCAGTAAGGCAACTTAATTATCCCTATATTAAGCATATAAGGTGAGTGACTCACCTGCCTCCTAGGGTGTCTGTGAGTTTTAAATGTGACAATTACTGTTAAGTGCTTAGCGCAATACTTGGCACATAGAAAGGGCTCAACATATTCAGCCTGAGTTATTACAATAATTTTTATTGTTATTACCTCCCCAAGATAATGTGTCTTATAAGATTCTGAAAAAGAACTTGACCATAGGTCATTTGACTTTAAAGAGTCCTCCTATTGCTTTGAAATATTCAAAACGATAAGAATGAAGCAAAGGATTAAGAATCCTGAGTAACCACAGGGTCACATCTAGATAAACAATATAATGGTTTTATGCTGATTTCTGTCAACCAGTTGGATCCACTGTTATATTAGTGTCTATTTAAGACATATAAGAAACAAATCTAGCTGTGCTCATAATTTCTAAGAAAATCCCAGCCTGGGGTAGCTGCACAGGAAACACAGAAATAGGTCCTGGCTAACAGAGGCCCCATTTGTCAGGAAGGTGCATTTGTCAGGATGCAAAGCAGACCCGGCCCAATTGCCTCTGCTACCTAGAAGCCAAGGAAAATATCATTCACTTCACAACTCTCCCTGCATTCATTTTCAGAGGCAGACATTGCAGCCTCCCTTCAGATGGAAAGAAAAGGCCACGTTTCTGGGAACAACACAGAACAGTCACTTGAAAAATAATCAGGCCTCAGCTGCAGATAAACCATCTGCAGCACATAGACAACTAGGCGAAGAAAAGCCACGGAGGAGACGATCGACCCAAGAGTCATTTTGTCATCTTTCTGGGTGAGTACACACATGACACGAGGAGAAGAGAAAGTGGTTTCTCAAGTTGGAGGCACCAGCATGTTGCCAGGCAATGAGCACAGACCCGGAGCTCAGACAAAGGGCGGCAGGGCTGAGCCTCCGCTTGCTCACAAACAAAAGAGCAGATGCTGCGGGTCTGGGAGGAGGCCTCCCAGCACTGCGGAGCACTGCGGCTGGCTTCACTCTACAAAGGGGCGACCGCCATTCTCTCGCTGATCCCCAGAAAGCCCTTCTTGTGCTCAGAGAGAATAAATTAGGAACTCTGAAAAACTGCACCAAGCAGAAACCAGACTCAAAACAGACGAGGAATCTAAAAGGAATCCTACCCGATTCTAAAGGGAAGGGGTGGGGCTGAGTGTAGAAGCAATGACTCCTTTTCCTCAGGAAGGCTTCACATGAAACATGGGATGATTAATTCACCCTCCCAGACAGAACTGTCAGTAATTTTTCAACTACTATAATTCATAAAAAAATGATACAATAACAGCATCTGTTTGCCAGGAAGACAGTGCAGGCATCTCTCAGGGTAAAGCATTGGCTGATCTTCCCATCACGACAGTGTGAGTCTGCTGCAGAAGGTGCTTGTGATCTGTATGAAGAGGCATAACTTACCTGTTCTCCCAAATCTGGCTACCAGACAGAATGCCCTTGAGATGCTCCATGGTGAGTCTTCATCTCCTTGACCCTGTAAAGGTCAATTAACATCTCAGCCCCTGTCTCTTCAACTGTACACTGAATCACATAGAACCACTTCACTGGGTATATTACAATGGTTAAAAAAGTCAGTATGGGTATAAAGTTTTAGAACAGCACCTCTGTGCTGTAACTGCCATGTCAGTGTTTGCTAAATAAGAGGGAGACTCACCCCACACCCACGGAACAGAACCTCTGAGACTGAGACCTAAGAAAGCTTGTCTTAGAAAGTTCTTCCAGGAGACTTTGAGTGCACCCACTCCACAACCATTTCAGGACCTTTGGATTATGTGATCTGCCCAAAGTCTCTCAATTCTTCAGTGACTGTAGAACTAAGAATGTCCTCCCATGGCCCCACCAGTTACCTCTGTGATGCCTTTTCTACTTTGCCTCCTGCCTGTTCTTCTGGACTCACCTTCCTCTCTCACTCAGGAGCTCCACAGCACAGACTTGTTTGGGAGTCCCAGCAACACTTTCACAGCTTGGTGCCTCTGTACATACTGGTTTTCTGCCTGTGAAGCTGTTCTCTGCTCTTTGTTGGACAAACTCTTATTTATTGTCATAATTCTCTGCGATGCTTTGGACACAGATTTTTTTCCAATTCTTATTCTGAGGTCAGATATGTAAGTTAGTTTCCTAGTAATTGTATGTGTCCATTGGAATCTCACCTAGGTAAACACTGACATACACTTAATATGTGTATCTGTCTAAATGGTAATCAGATACCTTCATCCCCTTTTTGTCTTTGGCTTGGTTCATATAAAAGTCTTTTCTGAACTGAAAGATTCAAACAACAATGCACGACCTCCTCAGAATCCAGGGGGAAATGCAGTGACTTGACTGGTGAGTTGACTTTCCTCTCTAAATGCAATGCATGCTGCTTGCTCACTCAGTGAGCACAAAGGAATAAGAAATTTAAAGTGAGGGAGGAGCAGTCTCTTGGTTTGGGGAGGGTGCAGCTGAGAGGAGAGGCTATTTTTTAAAGGCTATGGAAAATGCTAGTCGCATTCATTCTCTCAAGTAATTGCATAAAGACTCTGCTAATGTTTCTGGTGCAATAACCCAGAGGAGGTTAATTTCCAGACAATGAAAGGTGAGAAGGCTGGAAAGGACACCTGATCCTGTGGCGTCTGGGGGCTCTCAATCAATTTTAATTGAATCCGCTAATTGAATCACCCACATCCTTTTAAAAGGGACATAGAAATGATGGAAGCAGGTCTCTGTTTAGGTACACTTTCCATTTCTCATGCATCCATCATTGTGTTTCCAGAAAACATTGAATTTCTTTGCAGTGGAGAAAGAGCAGGCAGCTGACCACAGGTAACCTCACCTGGAATTAAAACTTTCCAAGAAAGAGTTATTCAAAGACTCAATTTTTCAATAATGTTCCCAAATACTTTTCTTGACCTACTTCTAGTATCTTTTCATATTAGCCTATGTGGGGAGTGTCGGAAATTCCTAACAGGTCTGGCCCCACTTCTCTCTGTCCGCCCCATACCAACTCTCTGAGGGTAGAGAAGAGGATGGCAGCCAACCAAGGAGGGGCTGGCCTCCAGACCCTGACCCTGGAGCTCAGATCATCTCTGTTGCTGTCAGGTGGCAACAGATTAAAGGCCTCAGGAATCCAGTCGGACAAAGACGTTCCAAAAAAGAAGCTCTATGGAAATAATGATTTTGCTTTGTTTTCATTGAGGGAATAAACTTCTGCTGACAGCAGTTCCTCGTTTATTCATTTATTAGACTCTCAACAAGTTTTGTGGCTATATACTGTGTGAATGTCATGGCCACTATAAAGGTAAACATGTTCCCTGCCTATTCATGCCCAAATTCCACCTTCCTGGCCTAACCACCTGAGCACCTTCCCGAAGGCTTTTACTGTATGTGGAGAGCCCCTGGCAGCAGAAGGCTGTGGGAGCGCTGTGTAGGTGTGTGATTACCCTGCCACTGAAACAATGACTGGAGATGGCCACATGCAGAAATGCATTATGCGTCCTTCGGTAATTCATTCTTTGTTGGCTGCCCCCACCTGCGCTCTGTTGTCATGTTTCCACATACTCTATTTGCATGCAAATCCTTGTCTTATGATCTGTTTGTGGGGGGCCCTCCAGGCCTTGACAGGATAGATATGGAAGCAGATGGATAACTGCACTAACCCCGTGATGGTTCAAATGTAAGTTCACATGGTGTGTGCAATAGGTCCTGGAGGCCATACATATGTGTTACAGCTAGTGTGAAACTCGCAGGACACTTATCCATGATGCATACTCCACACCTGGACTCCACAAGGACCCAGAATCCCAGCTTTCCCTCACATTCTTTCTTCTGCCATGCTTACTCTTCCTTGCTAAGTGTTATTTCCTATTTCCAAAGTTTTATGATACTCTTGCCACCAGTTGTGTCCTTCCCTTTTATCCATCTAGAGTTTACATCTAAAGGGACAGCTCTGCTTCCATCTCCCTTGCAAATCTATTTCTGACAACCTTGGCACAAAGGGAACTTGGTTTTTCATATTGCTTTGTTGCTTCAGTCTTTTGAGGAGGTCATATCATAGATAGTTTGGTCACCTTCTTCATAGGCATGTCACCTTGCTTCCAAATGTATGAGTAAGCTTTTTATAGCAGGCTCATGTTCTATATTTCCTTTTAGTTTCCGCAAACTTTTGCATATAGGTTTGTTTTATTTTTTCATTGGGAAAAAATTTCTGCTAACCCTAGTTTCACCTTTATTCATTCATCAGACATTCATCTTACTGCTCTGTAAGTGGTGATTGGATTACTGAATCTTTTTCTTATCTTTTCATTTCATTCCCACCATGTAAATGTGCTCAAAGACAGGATTAGGAATACATACTACTTTCTATAACAATAGGAATAAAGCATAGGAACATATACAACTTTCTAAAATGATAAAGCGCTTCTTTCTATGAGGAAGATGATGTTTGTGTAATCCAAAGGGGCCTACTTATTGCCCTCCCTGTCTTTCCCCACTGTGTACATAAAGCACCATCGCCACATCTTCCATAGTTGAGGATTCCATTTGCTATGTAAAGTCCTTGACCCTTCACCTATTAAAACTTCCCCAGGCAACAAAAAGACTAAGAAAGAAATATGACAGATGAACACATAGCTGATATTGTACTGGTTACTAAATCAGTAGAGAGGGTAGGTCATAATCAACTCCAAAAAATTCTTCTGTATCTTGGGGCCAAAGGGTTAGGGAACAAAAGGGCAGAGGAGAGGGACAGAAGGATTGAAGCAGGAGAGAGATGAACATCATCTTGGTTGGGAATTCTATTGCTAAATTGCTTTTCATTTCTAAGAATTTGCTCCATCTGTTGACCTCCTAACACTGTCTAGACAATTTCAAAGTATTACATAATTCATAGTGGCTGAATATTTTCCTGTTTACTACAGAGTTAGTCTACAAAGGTCACTGATAAAATAATCATTTTAACTGGTATGAAAAATATCTCAAAAATCCAAGAAACTTAAAAGCCAGCCACACCAGTACTTTTTGATACTGATTCATGAGTAAAATAAATCAGGCCTGACTGTGCCTGATTTCTGACCAGGTATTGACAACTATCAAAAAATGAGAGCCCAGGTCATCTCCACAGGAGTAAAATGAGGACTATTAACCAACAACAGCCTTTTCCTTTTGTGATAACCTGCTGAGTAGGAGCTTAATGCTGATGACACAGGACAGTCTGCCCTAGTTAAAAACCATAGCTGAGTTAACACATAATGCCTTTCAAAATAAAATCTTTGGAATGTATTTAATGGAGACACTGAGTACTTTGACTAAAAAGAGAATTTAAAAAAGAGAGAAAAGGAAGCAACACAGAAAGAGAGAGGAAAGAAAAAAAAAGAAGAGCTGGGGTAGGGGGAGAAGGAGGCAGGGAGAGAGGGAAGAAGGGAAGGAAAGAAAGAGGAGAGGGAGGTAAAGACTGGAAATGAGAAAGGTTCACTAATTTGGTACAGTTTTCACTTAAAAGACATATGTCAGAATTTGCCCACAGGAAATGGACAACTGGGTTTCCAGTCACAACACTCACTATTTAGAAGTTGTCCTGAGCTTTCAGGCTCTGACACTTCTATGGCCACTGTGCCTGCCACATTGTTTCATGGAGCGAGGTGGCACATTGGGGTGCCAGTCTTGGGAAGAGATTGTTGTGCAGAGCAGGTGTGGTCCTGTGGGAGGCCGATACCTGGGACCAGATGGACTTTCTTTGAGCCTTCAGTCCTCTCTTCACCTCAAGTGTCTAAGAACTGACAGAGCATAAGTTGACCTATTTAATACCATATTTCCTTATTAATACAATCACTTTTTATTTACATGAGTAAAAGAAATTTCTGTGAGATTCAGGAGACTAGACACCAGATCAACCAGTAGATGTCTAACCCAGAAATATCTTCCTCTGTGTTCCTGGTAACCCATGGCTGACCTCAGGGAAGTCCATCTCTGTTTCTCTGAATGGGGCCCAACAGCTTGTGGCAGCAAGAGCAGTGTCACTGTCCTACCAACATATTTTGAAAAGCAGCCCTGTAAACCCATGCATTTGTGTGACAGCAGCATGGTTGTCACATGGAGCCTTCAGGCAAAGGACACACCTCTGTGCTCATTCTCACTGACCCTCGCCCCACATCTTTTCCCAGGTCCCCATGGTACTTAGGTAAGAAAATGAAATAAAACAGTGTTTCAAAGCAGAAGCAGCTGCTATGTGCTCTTTTCTTTATAGGATAAACATCTCAACTATGAAAATAGGCCAAAACAAAGTTTTTTTTAACCTTTTTGTTTGTTTGTTTTTCTACAATTGTCCGATTTTTTCCCCATTGCTCTCCCCTGCGTGCCCACCTGCCCCCTCTCCCACAGTCAGTCCCCACCTTGTTGTCCATGTCCATAGGTCATTTATATTAGTTCCTTGACTAGACCCTTCCCCTTCTTTCTGCCCTCTTCCCCCTCACCCCTCCTCTCTGGTCACTGTCAGTCGGTTCCTTGTTTACATGCTTCTGGTTCTATTTTGCTCATTTGTTTGCTTTTTCATTCATTTGCTGTGTTAGGTGAGATCATATGGTATTTGTCTTTCACTGCCTGGCTTATTTCACTAAGCATAATATTCTCCAGTTCCATCTATGTTGTCACAAAAAGTAGGAGTTCCTATTTTCTTTCTGCTGCATAGTACTCCATTGTGTAAATGCACCATGGTTTTCTGATCCACTCATCTAAAGATGGGCACTTAGGCTGTTTCCATCACTTTACTATTGTAAATAACACTGCTATGAACGTAGGGTTGCATAGGTTCTTTTGAATTGGTGTTTCAGGATTCTTCGGGTACAATCCTAGCAATGGAATTACTGGATCTAAAGGAAGTTCCGTTTTTAGTTTTCTGAGGAAATCTCGTACTGTTATCCACAGTGGTTGCACCCATCTGCATTCCCACCAATAGTGCACTACAGGTTCCCTTTTCTCCACATCCTCACCAGCACTTGTTGTTTGTTGATTTATTAATGATAGCCATTCTGACTGGTGTGAGGTGATATCTTGTTGTGGTTTTAATTTACATCACCCTGATGACTAGTGATGTTGAGCATTCTTCCATATGTACATGAGACCTCTGTATGTCCTCTTTGGAGAAGTGTCTGTTCAGGTCCTTTGCCCATTTTTTAATTGTGTTGTCTGTCTTTTTAGTGTAGAGTAGTACAAGTTCTTTATATATTTTGGGGATCAAAACCTTCTCTGAGGTATCATTGGCAAATGTTTTCCCATATGGTTTGTTCCCTTTTCATATTGCTGATTATTTTCTTTCACTGAGCAGAAACTTTTTAGTTTGAAGTAGTCCCATTAGTTCATTCTTTCCTTTATTTCTCTTGCCCTAGGAGATATATCAATGAAAATATTGATACATGAGATATCACAAATTTTACTGCCTCTTTTCATCTAGGACTTTTATGGTGTTATGGCTTACATTTAAGTCTTTGATCCATCTTGAGTTTATTCAGGAGTATGGTGTAGGGTGGTGATCTAGTTTCATTCTTTTGCACGTCCATGTCCAGTTCTCCCAACACCATTTGTTGAAGAAGCTAATTTCACTCCATTTTATGCTCCTTCCCTCTTTGTCAAATATTAATTGACCATAGAGACATGGATTTATTTCTAGACTCTCTATTGTGTTCCATTGATCTACATGTATGTTCTTATGCCAGTACCAGGCTATTTAGTTACAGTGGCCTTGTACTATAGTTTGATATCAGGTATTGTGATTCCTCCTACTTTGTTCTTCTTTCTCAAGATAGCTGAGGCTATTAGGAGCCATTTTTTGCTCCATATAAATTTTTAAAGTATTTGTTCTAGGTCTGTGAAATACGTCATTGGTATTTTAATAGGGATTGCATTGAATCTATAAATTGCTTTGCGTGGTATGGACATTTTAATGATGTTGATTCTTCCCATCCATGAACATGGTATATGCTTCCATTTATTTGTATTTTTCTTTCTTTAGTGTTCTGTAGTTTTCTGAGTACAGGTCTTTTACCTCCTTGGTTAAGTTTGTTTCTAAGTATTTTATTTTTCTTGTTGCTATAGTAAATGGAATTTTTTTTCTAGCTCCTATCTCTGATACTTTATTGTTGTTATACAGAAATCGTTCGATTTCTGAATGTTGACTTTGTACACTGCTACTTTGCTGAATTCGCGTATTATATTGAGTAGTTTTTTCGTGGAGTCTGTAGGGTTTTCCATGTACACTATCATGTCGTCTGCAAATAATGACAGTTTTACACCCTCTTTTCCAATTTGGATGTCTTTTATTTCTTTTTCTTGTCGGATTACTGTGACTAGAGCTTCCCAGACTATGTTGAATAGGAGTGAAGAGAGTGGACATCCTTGTCTTGTTCCTGATCTTAGGGGGAAAGTTTTCATTTTGGCCCATTAAGTATGATATTGGCTGCAGGTTTCTCATATATGGCCTTTATTATGTTGGGGTACACTTCCTCTATTCCCACTTTGCTGAATCTTTTTATCATAAATAGGTGTTGTACTTTATCAAATGCTTTTCCAGCATCTATTGATCATGTAATTTTTGTCTTTCATTTTGTTTTGGTTTGTTTTTAAGTATATTTTATTGATTATGTTATTACAGTAGTTCCAATTTTTTTTCCCCTTCGCTCCACTCTGTTCATTAACCTTCTTCCCTCCAGCAATCCCATCCCCCTTAGTTCATGTCCATGGATCATGCATATAAGTTCTTTGGTTTCACCCTTTCATATCTTATTCTTAACTTCCCCTGTCTATTTTGTAGCAACTGATTATGCTTCTTAATCCCTGCACCATTTCCCCATTTCTCTCCCTTACACCTCCCAACTGATAACCCTCCAAATGATCCCCATACCTACGATTATGTTTCTATTCTGGTTTGCTTCGTTGAGTTTTGTTTTTATTTTTTAGATTCAGTTGTTGATAGGTGTGAGTTTGTTGTCATTTTAGCATTCATAGTTTTGATCTTCTTTATCTTCGGTAAGTCCCTCTGACATTTCATATAATAATGGCTTGGTGATGATGAACTCCTTTAGCTTTACCTTGTCTGGGGAGCACTCCATCTGTTCTTCCATTACAAATGATAGCTTTGCTGGATAAAATAATCTTGGATGTAGGTCCTTCCTTTTCATCGCATTGAATACTGCTTACCAGTCCCTTCTTGCCTACAAAGTATCTTTTGAGAAATCAGCTGATAGTGTAATAGGTATGCATTTGTAGGCTACTCTCAGCTTCTCTCTTGCTGCTTTTAGGATTGTCTCTTTATCTCGAACCTTTGGCATTTTAATTATGATGTGTCTTGGTGTGATCCCCTCTGGGTCCAGCTGGCCTGGGACTCTCCGTGCTTCCTGGACTTGTATGTCTATTTCCTTCAAAAAAATTGGGAAGTTGTTCTCCATTATTTTTTCACATAAGTTTTCAATTTCTTGCTCTTCCTCTCCTCCTTCTGGCACCCCCCATGACTTGGATGTTGGCATGTTTAGAGTTATCCCAGAGGTTCCCAAGCCTCTCCTCATTTTTTCCAATTCTTGTTTCCTCATTCTGTACTGATTGATTATTTTTTTATCTTCCTTATGTTCCAAATCATTGATTTGAACCCCGGTTTTCTTCCCTTCACCATTGGTTTTGTGTGGATTTTCCCTTGTTTCACTTAGCATAGCCTTCACTTCTTCTCTCATGCGTTTGCTGTACTCAAGCATATCTGTCAAGCCTGTGAGCAACTTTATCACCAGTGTTTGGAATTCTGCATCCGTTAGGTTGGCTATCTCCTCATCTGTTAGGTTGGCGATCTCCTCATCGCTTATTTCTCCCACTGGAACTTTGACCCATTCCCCATTTTTATTCATACTTCTCTGTCACCTCATTCTGACAGGCTCCTGTGTTTGTTTGCCTCTGTATCTTAGATAGAGTTGTCGCTCCTGTTACATTTAAGGGGAAGAGCCTTATGGATTCATCAGTACAAGGCGACCTGTTTCACCACGTTGTGGTGCTGTATGTGAGGGAGGGGTCTGAGAGAGAACAATGCCACTTGTCCAGCACTTGCCCCTTTTACAGGCACTTCTCACACTTCCATATGGGACTGACACCCATCTAGCTGTTGCCCTGGCCATCGTTCCCAGAGTGGGTGGGTCTGTGGATGCTCTAGGTCCATGGGGACCCTTTAAACAAGCAGACTCTGCTGAGAGACCAGCAGTTTATGCATCTTTTCCAACCCCCACTAGTTTGCACAGTCAGAAGCATAAGGCTTGGTTTTCCCTCATGCTGGGACTGTGAGCTTCTCAGTCTGGTGAGGAGCTGGGAACGCTCTCCAGGTGTCCCTCCTGACCTTTTAAAACATGTAACTGCTTTCTGCTGGCCTGTTACTGCCACCGCCACTGCTACTGGCACCACACTGCATCCTCTCTGCCCTGGCTCCGCCCATCCTACCTGTCTGGATGAGTATTCCTTCTTTATATTTGTTTGTTGGACTTCCATGCAGCTTTATTTTCTTGAACTTCTGGTTGTTTCTAGTTTTGAGGTAGCTGTTTTCCTTCTTAGTTGTGGAGGGAGATGCAGTGTGTCTGTCTACATCTCCATCTTGGCCAGAAGTCCTCATTTTGTTTATGTGGTGTATTATGTTTATTGATTTGAAAATATTAAACCATCCTTGCATCCCTGGGATGAATCCCACTTGATCGTGGTGTATGAAATTTTTAATATGTTGCTGGATCTGGTTTGCCAATATTTTGTTGAGGATTTTAGCATCTATGTTCATGAGCAATATTGGCCTGTAGTTTTCTTTTTTTTTTTTTAAATATGCTTCATTGATTATGCTGTTACAGTTGTCTCAATTTGTTTTCCCTTTCTTCCCCTCCACCCAGTGGCCCCCTTCCCTCTAGTTGTCCACTCCCTTTAGTCCATGCCTATTGGTTGTGCATATAGTTCTTCTCAACATCTTCCTACCTACTCCACTCCCTCCTACTATGATTCTTAATTTTTGTACCATTTCCCTCCCTTTCTACCCTTCCCCCTCCCCTCAGACCTCCCCCCAAAATGTTCCCCATACCTATAATTCTTTTCCCACCATCGTTGCCCATTTAGTTTGCCTTTGTTTCAATTCCCTAGCTTCTGTTGTTGGTTGTTATGATACAGTTTTCATTTTAGTTTTCATAGTTTTGATCCTCTTTCTCCTAAACAAGTCCCTTAAACATTTCATATAACAGTGGTTTGGATCTGATGAACTCCTCAAGTTTTACTTTGTCCTGGAAGCACTTTCTCTGCCCTTCTATTGTGAATGACAGCTTCGCTGGATAGAGTAATTGTGATTGTAGGTTTTTGCTTTTCATTACTTTGAATATTTCTTGCCAGTCCCTTCTTGCCTGCAGAGTTTCTTTTGAGAAATCAGCTGAGTCTTATTGGGACCCATTTGTACATAATTCTCTCTTGCTGCTTTTAAGATTCTCTCTTTATTCTTAATTTTTGACATTTTGATTATAATGTGTCTTGGTGTGGTTCTCCCTGGGCCCAGTTTTTTTGGAACTCTATGCTCCCTGAACCTGCAAGTCTATTTCCTCCCCCAAGTTAAGGAAGTTCTGCTTCATTATTTTTTTTACATAATTTTTCAATTTCTAGTTATTCTTCTTCACCTTCTCACAACCCTATGATTCAGATGTTGGCCCGCCTACAGCTGTCCCATAGGTTTCTGAGACTCTACTCATTTCTTGCACTTTTCATTTCCTCTTTCTGCACTGGTTGACTGTTCCTTCCCTATGTTCTCTCTTTCCAAACTGGATAACTGTTCCTTCCCTATGTTCTGATTTGTTGAGTTAATCCCTGGTTTTCTTTCTGTCACCACTAGTTTCATATGTGTTTTCATTCATTTCAGCAGGACTAGCCTTCATTCCTTCCCCATCTTCTTTAAAGTCTGTTGTTAAGTCTGTAAGCATTCATATAACCAAAGCTCTGAACTGTGCCTCAAAAATATTTTCTATCTGCTGATCCATTAGATTAGATATTTGCTCTCTGGTCAGGTGTGTTACTGGGATCTCTATCATGATCTGTGCCATCCTGACAGTTTTGTGTTTACCATTGCTTCCTGGGCAGGAAGCACCTCCTACACTATAGGGGGCAGAGCGCCATGCACTCATCACAACCAGATGACCCTTCTCACCACACTGTGGTGTTTTGCGTGGAGGTGTGGGTCCAAGATGGATTCCTGCCATTCACTCTGCTGAGAGACTGGAAGACTCCTCCTCTGTCTCCATGCCCTCACAGTCTGAGGCAGTGGGGATCTGCCTTCCCCAGCATTGGAATCATGAGCTTACGGGTTTGGTCTGCAGCTGGGGGTGCTCCCAAGACGCTTCTTGCCTTGCCTTAAATACAGGTGTCTGTGCTTACTGCAATCCTGCCACTATTGCTGCAGCTGCCGCCACCAGCACAGCTTGACCTCTCCACCTTGGCTTCACCCCTACTATGCATCTAGATGATCACCACTTCTTTATAACTTCATATGTTGGACTTCCATGCAGCTTTATTTTCTGGAACTTCTGATTATTTCTGGTTTTGCGGTAGTTGTATTCCTTCTTAGTTGTGAAGGTAGATGGAGCGTGTCAGTCTACGCCTCCATCTTGGCCAGAAGTTGTCTCCTAATCTTGACAGGCTCCTGTGTTTGTTTCCCTCTGCTTGGCCTATAATTTTCTTTCCTTGTTGTGTCTTGACCTGGGTTTGGAATTATGATAATACTGGCCTCATAGAAACAGTTTGGGAGTCTTCCCCCTTCTTGGATTTTTTTGGAATAGTTTGAGAAAGATAGGAGTTAGTTCTTCCCAAAATGTTTTGTAAAATTCACCTGTGAAGTTTTTTGATTACTGCTTTGATTTCACTAATTGTTATCAGACTATTCAGGCTTTCTGTTTCTTCTTAATTCAGTTTTGGAAGATTACATGTTTCCAGAAGTTTGTCCATTTCACCCAGGTTGTCAAATTTATTGTCATATAGTTGTTCATAGTAATTTCTTACAATCTCTTGTATTTCTGTGGTATCAATTGTGATTTCTCCTCTTTCATTTCTGATTTTGTTTATCTGGGTACTCTCTTTTATTTTCTTGATGAGTCTGGTTAAAGGCTTGTCGGTTTTGTTTATCCTTTCAAAGAACCAACTCCTGATTTTATTGATCCTTTGAATTATTTGTTTAGTCTCTATGTCATTTAATTCTGCTCTAATCTTGATGATTTCCTTCCTTCTACTTGCTCTAGGCTTTATGTTATTGTTCCAATAGTTTTTCTAGCTGTAGAGCTAGTTGGTCGGCAGCCGTCCGTCTCGAGAGACGATGGTGTAGCTTCTTAAGAGTCTATCTGCACCACTGAGAATGGCTGTGCAGTCCGACTCGGGAGTGACACGGTATCTGTCTCCTCCCGTGTTAAATCGATATCTTGCGATGATGCTGGAGTGTCCTCTCCAGTGAAGCTGAAGCTACAGAGCCTGGGCAGGGTGATATGGAGGGTCTGCTGTTGCCCATGCAGCTAGTTGATTATTTGAAATTCTTCTATCCTTTTTAGGTAGGCCAGTATTGCTATGAACTTTCCTCTCAGGACTGTTTTCACTGTGTCCCATAGGTTTTGGGCTGTTGTGTGTTCTTTATCTTTTGCTTCCAGAAATGTTCTGATTTGTTCCTTGATATCATTGTTAACCCATTCACTATTTAACAGCATATTATTCATTCTCCACGAATTTAAATGTTTTTGAGTTTTCTTTCTTGGGGTTGGTTTCTTGTTTTAAGCCATTGTAATCTGAGAAAATATTTGATGTAATTTCAACATTCTTCTATTTATTGAGGCTTGTTTATATCCCACCATGTGGTTCCTCTTTGAAAATGTTCCATGTGCATTTAGAAACAATGTATATTTTGCTTCTTTGGAGAGAAAGTTTCTGTATATATCAATTAAGTCCATTTGATCTAGAGTATTGTTCAGTATCTCAATGTCCTTGGTGTTTCTTTGTTTGGAAGATCTGTCCACTGTTGGCAATGAGCTGTTAAGTTCTCCTACTATGAGTGCATTGCTGTCAATATCATCCTTGAAGTCCTCCAAGATTTTCCTTATATATTTGGGTGCTCCTATGTTGGGTTATATCTTTTGTAAGGAATCTCACAGCCAACATCACCACTTCATTGTTATGCTTCCTCTTAGCGCCCATTCCCAAGAGTGTAAGCCTCTGAATCCTTCACAACATAGAGCTCCAGAAATTGGACTGTAAGGTTCTGGACTTGGAGCAATTCACTCTGAGTCCTCTCTCTGAAGGAGATGCCAAACCCTCAGTGGGACTAAAGTGAAGTTTGTGGCAAAGAATGTCTATAAATAAATTTTAAAGACTCCCTAAAATAAACCAAAAAGCAAACAACTTGTGTTGGAAATTGATGTCCTCTCTACAACGACCCTATAGTATGTTTATAAGGATTATATCTTTTCGATGGATTGTTCCCTTAAGTATTATGAAATGTCCTTCTTTGTCTCTTTTTATGCCCTTTGTTGTGAAATCTATTTTGTCTAATATAAGTATTGTTACAGCTTTTTTTTCATGTCCATTTGCTTGAAATATTTTTTTTATCCCTTCACTTTCAATCTGTGTAGATCTTTCATTCTGAGATGGGTCTCTTGTAGACAGCGTATATGTGGGCCATATTTTCTTATCCATTCAGCTACCCTATGTCTTTTGATTGGTGCATTTAATTCATTTACATTTAAGGTTATTACTGATAGGTACTTATTCATTGTCATTTTTCGCTTTTGTACCTGTGTTCCTCTCTGTCTCTCTCTGTTTCTTCATCTTCTTAAAGCAGACCCTTTAGCATCTCTTGCAATACTGGTTTGGTGGAGATGTATTCTTTTAACCTTCTTTTGTCTTGGAAACTCCTTATTTCACTTCCATTTTGAATGAGAGCC
Organism: Furipterus horrens; assembly: GCF_987537825.1. NCBI lineage: Eukaryota > Metazoa > Chordata > Mammalia > Chiroptera > Furipteridae > Furipterus > Furipterus horrens. The sequence goes on from NW_028327182.1 coordinate 68,705,040, forward strand.
TTGCTGTGTAGAGTAGTCCTGGTTGTAGGCCTTTGTTTTTTATTGATTGGAATATTTTTTGCCCTTCCCTTCTGGCTTGTAGTTTTTCTGTTGAGAAATTATCTGATAGCCTTATCAGAGCTCCCTTGTATGTTATTTGCTATTTCTCTCTTGCTGCTTTTAGGATACTCTCTTTATCTTTGAATGTTGCCACTTTAATTATGATGTGTCTTGGAGTGGGCCTATTTGGGTTCATCTTCATTAGTACCCTCTATGCTTTCTGCACTTGTGTGACTTTTTCTCTCATCAAGTAAGGGAAGTTTTTCTTCATTACTCTTTCAAACAGGTTTTCTATTTCTTGCTCTTCTTCTTCTCCTTCTGGTATCCCTATGATGCGGATATTATTACATTTCATGTGGTCCTGCAGCTCTCTTAAAACCTCTTTATTATTTTCGGTCTTTTTTTATTTTGTTGCACTCTCTGAGAGTTTTTTCTATATTGTCCTCTAGCTCGCTGATCTGATCCTCTGCTTCATATAGCCTGCTTTTGATTCATTCGACCATGTTCTTTAATTCAAAAATTGTATTCTTCATTTCTTCCTGGCTCTTACAGATAGTTTCTATGTCTTTTATAATGCTGGTGTAGTCGTCAGCAAGTTCTGTGTAGCTTCCCTGGAGCTCCTTGAAATTCTCCTGGAGTTCTTTGTAGTTTTCTTTGAGATCGCTGAGTTTATTAAGCTTCCTTATAGCCATTGTTTGGAATTCCATGTCTGATAGTTTGCTTACCACTATTTCATTTAACACTCTCTGGGGATTTTTCCTTTCCTTTTGATGTGGGGTTGTTTCTTTGTCTCCCCTTTTTAGGTGACTCTTCTTGTTTGTTTCTACTTCTTGGATTGATCTGCTTTGGCTCCCTGCCTCTGTGGTATGACCTTATGTGGTAGGAGACCTGTGGGATTCAGTGTTTCAGTCTCCTTGATCTCCTGAATTGATGCTCTTGGGATATCCTTTATGTTGTTTACATGGGCTGTCTGGTTGTACTTGGGTTTTGGTTGTTGTTGTGTAGCCCTTTGGTGTGTCCTTCCTTCCAGCTAGCTGACTGAGAATGATTCCTCCCACTATGTCTTGTATACTGTTATGGAGGTGTACTTTCTTTACTTCCTGGATCTGCCCCTAGTAACATCAGATTGTGTCCCAGTGTGGGCCTAGGCAGCCTGCTCAATACTACCAGTGATCCACTTTCTTTGTCTCCTTCAGTTGTTGATCTATTCGATCTTTGATCAGCTGTCAGGCTTAAGCACCAAAGGCAGAGCAGATTACTTCCTGTGGGTGGGGCTATTGTTTCCCCCTAGGCTGACACCACTTTGAGGGGAGTGGTCTGCCTGTAGTATGGGGGATGAGTCAGCACTGGGACCCCATCAGCTGCTCCCTCAGTTCTCTCCACAAAGCCACTACCGCAAACTCCCCTTAAGCATCGCTAGTCCATTCTGCTTTCCCTCTGCTGGAGTCCAGGGTAAGTGGGTGCCATGTATTTTCATGTGTGGTCCCTTTAAGTATCTCTGTGTCTCCAGCCATTATAGGCCAGCAAAAAAGCCCATGACTTTTTCCTTTTCAGAGCTGGATGCTGTTTTACTCTTGGCTCTGTTGCTGTAGGCTGGTAAGTCCAGCTGGGGGTTTAGACTCCACCCTTCTCAGAGGGAACCCTCAGCTACTGACATGTTTCTCCACCCCTTCACCTCCCACCTGTGGGAGTCCATCCAGCCCTTTCACATCTCCACACTTCCTACCAGTCACATTGTGATGAAGCAGCCTCTTCTGCCTGTCTGTGGTTATAAGGCTTCTCTCCAGATAGTGTTCAGTTGGTTATTCCAGATGATTTCCTCACAATTAAATTGTATTCCAGAGTGGTCCTGGGAGAAGGTTAGTGTAGCTTCCACTTATTCCTCTGCCACCTTGGATCTCCTCCCAAAACAAAGTTTCAAGAGCATTGGGGGCAGGTTAATTTTTTAAAGACTGCAAATCTAAGTGTGGGCAAGAAATAGTATCCATGTCGGAGCCATACAGCCCTTATGTTACCCAGCAGGATAAGTGGGGTGTGAGAGTTTAATAGAAGAAAGCAGAAGCAAGTCTTGAAATTTTGGGGGGGTACTTAAAATTTTTATCAAGGTTATTATTTCAGAAGAAATAGAAATGCTTTGCTTATAAAATTAAATAGAGTATAATTTTGAGACTTATATTTTACTAAAAAAGAAAACAATTGTTCAGATTGTGAATAAAAGAAGAGGTATATCGTCACCTCCATGAAATCTTAAAATATTTCAAAACTTGGTCTCATCAGCAAATAACTCTACTTTTGGTTAACATTTTTTGCATATTTAATTTGAGTTAGCCATGTTAGAAATAAATTTTTGACCATAATCTGTGGCTTAAATGTACATGTATACTACAATTCTCTCTGAGTTGAATTTTACTATATATGATAGTATGCTAGTATATATAACACAGATGTGTCATTATATTTGATCATTATCAGATTGGCAATAACCTGGTTAACCTACATATTTTACATGAAAATATACAGGGTGGAGCAAAAGTAAGTTTACAGTTGTGAATGTGAAAAAAAGAGTTTATTTTTGTATTAGTATTTGTTGATTATTGTAATATTTTCCATATAAACAACTGTAAACTCCACCCTGTATATGTACTTTTACTTTACATGGAATATAATATATATATATGATGTAAAATGAAAGTTGCAGTAAACTCTAATTAGTCATGGACATAACTCTTCAAGAAACTAAATAGTATTCCCACAGCATAAATATTTTTTTATCCTCAGAATGCACCTTTTACCAGTGTAATGTATGAATTTTTAGTCTATTGCCTGTATAGCCATTTAACATGAAACTACAAAATGAACAAAGTTAATTTATAAACAAAACCATCAATAAGATAAATGCTCCAAAAAATTATGTTTAAATTTCTTTAAAATTTCATAACTGTATTTAAATACACATACATATATATTTTAGAACTAGAATTATAGTTAAATAACAACACTAGTGTGCAAATAAGCATATTATATATTTTTCTGTGACCATAATTAAGGCAATGTAATTTACATACTTGCAATATAAATATACTACACATTTAATTACATAAAAATTACATTTATTTGTAATTTATTATCTTCCATGCTTTCTGTGTATCAGTCAGGGATTCAGACAGGACACATTGGGTGTGGCACATCTCTGCTCCATGATATCTAGAGCTGATCCAGAGCACTCCAATTCAAGGGGCTGGAATATCCTGAGGATTCATCTTCATATGAAGGGTAATTAATGCTGAGGCAATTGTCTAGAATATCCACATATGGACTCCCCATGTGGTCTGGACTTTCTCAAAACATGGTTGCTGGATTTCAAGGACAATGAGAGATAGCGACCATAATGCTTTTTCCCGCTTAGCCTTAGAAGGGATGTTCAATCATTTTCACTACTTTCTATTGCTTGAAGCAATCAGAAACATGGGGAAGGAACAGAGGGCCCAATCTCTAAATGGAAGGGTGTCAACATGTAAAATGGGAAATACATCAGTGTGGCAATCTTTGGAAAATATGGTGAACTGCAAAGTCTACCTGGCTATTCATTTACATATGGTGAACCACAAATCCTACCTGGCTGTTCATTTGCTTTAGTATACCCATAACTGTATTTTAAATACTTAATAAGGGCACCACCTGGGCCCACCCCAACAGGTGTGAAATGAACGCACCAGCCACCACCCACAGGCACCTGCAGCTTCGCCCTAATGGGCACAAAACAAATGCGCCAACCACAGTGCCCAGGCGCCACCCAGGCCCACCCCAACATGCGTGAAACCAACCTGCCAGCCACCCCAATAGGCACACAACAAACCTGCCTACCAATGCGCAGAGGCCTCCCCCTCTGCTGGAACAGGAGAACAACGAGTCCGCTTTGGACCCACCTGCACTGGTGTGCAATGGGTCAACCAACCCCTGGCCTGCGCGACGGAGTGCACTCACCCCTGGCTGAGGCCAAAGGATGGTGAAGTGAACTACAGGCACTTTGTGATAAGTTTTGGGTGCTGACTCTCGAGAAAGAGCTGGGAGAAAAATAGACTAGGTCCCAGTACAGAATCATTCCATGTGATATGGGAGAAATCACTTAAGAAGACTGCTCCCCTCCAAATAGTGTAAGCTGGAGATAGCATCTCAGCAACTGTATACAAAAAGTTCACACCATAAAGGCAGAAAATAAAAGCAGATCAATCTAAGGAGCAGAAACAAGAACAGTGCCCAAAATGGGGAGACAAAATAACACCCCACCAAATAGAAACAACACCCCACCAAAAGGAAAGAAGGAATTCCCAGAAGGAGGGATAGATTAAATAGAAGCAAGCGAACTGTCAGACATAGAATTCAAAACAATAGTAATGAGGATGCTCAATGAGCTCGACAAACTCAAAGAAAACTAAAATGAACTCCAGGGGAATTACAAAGAACTCCAAGAAAACTACAAAAAACTCCAGGGAAGCTACAAGGAACATACTGAGAACAACACCAGCGTAAAAGGACATAGAAACTATCAATAAGGACGGAAACAAGATGGTGGAGGAGTAAGTGGAAGCTACACTAACTTCCTCCTAGAACTAGTCTGGATTTACAATGTAATTTTGGAGAAATCATCTGTAATAACCAACCGAACACCAGCTGGAAAGAAGTCTTATAACCACGGAGAGACAGAAAAGGCTGCTACATCACAACGTGACCGGTAGGGAGTGCAGAGACCAGGAAGGGCTGGCTGGTGTCACACGGGTAGCAGCTGAAGGGACAGAGAAACAGCTCAACAGCCAGGGATTCCCCCTGAGAAGGGCAGGGTCTAAACCCCCAGCTGAGCTTCCCAGCTTACAGCAACAGAGTGGAAAGTAAAATAGTATCAAGCTGAGAAAAGTGAAAAGCCACAGGGCTTCTTGCTAGCTGGAGAGAAACAGCTGGAGAAAAAGAGCTCTTAAGCGGATCACATATGAAAATATTCTGCCCCCACTTACCCTGGGCACAAGCAGAGGGAAGACAGAGAGGACTGGAAATGCTTGGGGAGAGTTTGGTGTGGTGGCTTTGAGGGGAGAGCTGGGGAGCGGCCGGCCGGGTCCCAGTGCTGACTCATCCCCACACTGCAGGCAGACCATTCCCAGCCAAGTGGCGTCAGCCTGAGGGGAAGCAAAGGCCTTGCCTACAGGAATTAAGCTGCCACACCCACGGTCCTTAAGCCTGACAGCTAATCACAGATTGAATAGATTAACAACTAAAGAAGCCAGACAAAGGCAGTAGATCCCTGGAAGTCTCCAACAGGCTGCCTAGGCCCAGACTGGTACAGGATCTGACGCCACCGGGGGCAGATCCAGGAAGTGCAGATCATTCTAAGAAGTACCAACAAACAATAGGAGTCACAAAAATGGGGAGACGGAGAAACAACCCCCCATCAAAAGGAAAGGTAGAGTCCCCAGAAAGAGTGCTAAATGAAATAGAGGGGAGCCAACTATCAGATATGGAATTGAAAGCATGGATTATGGAGAAGCTCAATGAGCTCAGCGGAAACTACAAAAAACTCCAGAAAAACTACAGTGAACTCCAGAAGAACTATAGAGAACTTACTGAGAATTATGCCAGCATCAAAAAGGACATGGAAGCTATCAATAAGAGGCAGGAGGAAATGAAGAATGTGATCTCTGAATTGAAGAACACAGTAGAAGGAATTAAAAACAGGCTAGAGGAAGCAGAAGATCAGATCAGCGAGCTGGAGGACAATGTAGACAAAAACTCCCAGACAGTGCAACAAAATGAAAAAAGACTGAACAAGTCTGAAGAGGCTCTAAGACAGCTGCAGGACAACATGAAATGTAATAATATCCGTATCATAGGAATTCCAGAAGGAGAAGAAGAAGAGCAAGGGATAGAACACTTGATTGAAAGAGCAATGACAGAACATTTTCCTAACCTGATGAGAGAAAGTCATGCAAGTCCAGGAAGCACAGAGGGTCCCAATGAAAATGAACCCCAACAGGCCCACTTCAAGACACATCATCATTAAAATGGCAACATTCAAAGACAAAGAGAGAATCCTAAAAGCAGCAAGAGAGTAACAACTAATAACATACAAGGGTACTCCAATAAGGCTATCATCAGATTTCTCAGCAGAAACACTACAAGCCAGAAGGGAATGGCAAAAAATATTCCAAGCAATGAAAAACAAAAACCTACAACCAAGAATACTCTACCCAGCAAGGCTCTCATTCAAAATGGAAGGTGAAATAAGGAGTTTCCAAGACAAAAGAAGGCTAAAAGAATACATCTCCACCAAACCAGCATTGCAAGAGATACTAAAGGGTCTGCTTTAAGAAGATGAAGAAACAGAGAGAGACAGAGAGGAACACGAGTACAAAGGGGGGAAATGACAATGAATAAGTACTGAAAGAAAGAAGGAACTTCTACCATTTGCAACAACGTGATTGGAACTAGAGAGAATTATGCTTAGCGAAATAAGCCAGGCAACAAAAGAAAATTACCTTATGCTATCACCTGTTACAGGAAACTAATGAACAGCACAAACAAATGAGCAAAATTGAACCAGAGGTATGTAAACAAGGAATAAACTAACAGTAACAAAGGGGGAGATGGGAGGGAGAGAAGGGGTAAGAAGGGGAAGGGTCTAGTCAAAGAACATGTATAAATGACCCATGGACATGGACAACTGGGTGGAGACTGAATGTGGAAGAAGGGGGGGCAGGGTGCAGGGAAGCAAGAGGGGGAAAAAAGTGAGACAACTGTAATGGAAAAACAAACAAAAATTTTTGGTGGGGTGGAAAAAATAAAAATATAAAGAATAGAAATGCAAGTTCAGTGAATATTAGAAGGACAAGGATTTTCCTTCACACTGTATATTTTTCTCCCTATCTGATCCCTCCAGAATTTGGCATTCTAAATAAGTAAGTAATAACCTAACTTTCTTTGCATAAAACTAATAAGACCAGTTGTTGATAGAGGGTTTTTTTTTTTTCTTTTTTAACTAAGACTTTGAATGGAATGTCATGCCTAAAGGAGACATGCTTGGGCTTTGGTTGTTACCAAAAAGCCCTGAGCAACTGGGACTGACTTTCAAAGGTAATAAAAGTTCACAAGATAAAAGGCCTGGTACCTTGGATGGATTAGCGGTCCATAGCAATCTTTCCAGGGAAGGAATGAAGGTTGTTTTCCTGAAAGATGGCTAGAAGGGACCTTAAGGCACAATGGAAAACCAGGAGGACCTGGGAAAGACAGGTGTTTACAGGCAAGGTGAATACCAGGTATGTGGATCTGCTTCTGTGCCTTGAAGGGGAAACTGAAGGTCACCCTAAATGTTCCTTGCGTAAGTTCCAGCAAAGCAGAACTAAAGATCATAAGTGATCATTTTCTCCTCTTGTTGTGTTTATGCAAATGAACAGGATAAATTAAAAATGGGCTTAATGCAGTCCCTTTAATGACAAGGAGGGTAATCTTAGGGAGAAAAATCACGATTCAAAGAAGATCACAATGCCCAGTGGTAGACTATAAAGTAGTGCAACTAACCGTCTTTAAAGTTTCTTTTCATTTAAAATTTGTTTTCATTTGAAAGTGAAACTATGTCTGTGGCATTATCAAGGATGTTTAATTTACAGGCAAGAAGAATGTCAAATGCCTTGCAACTGGATGTCTTTCCGATAAGACAGTCCTACATACTTAGAGACTTGTATGTGGGTTATGTTACATAAATTAACATGTGTTTTCTGTTTTCAAAGGGCATAAGCCTACGATCTCATTACCTGAGTGATTGTACCTATAGGCCTCACTTAATCCTGTCTGCATTGCTGCCTCCTGAAACTCAACGGTTTGGATGAACTAAGTGGCTGGGTTGATGAAGAACGGGGTGGTCTGTGGGCTTCACTTTAAAACTGGTTTCTCTTTTATATCCTAATGGCTTGGACAGAAAGAGCCCAGAGGACTGAGAGGGGGGAAACCTAAAATATTTCCCTCAGTCCAAACTAAGTATAATGGGCAAAAGGGTTTTGGACAGGTGAGATGTACCTGGCATACCTTCCTCTAAAGAAGCCCTTCTTTTCGCTAATGTGGGACATTGAAAAATTAATACCTGTCTTTTGTCATCTAGTGGTTACGGATTGAATGATGTTCTTTAACCCTGTTACCCCCAGAATACAACAAGGATGCCAGCCTGTTAAACCAAGCATGCCGTTGTCCAAAGACAGCCAACCAACCTGGAGTCTGCACGATCCTTCCCCTTGTGGGAAGGCCACCCTCCCCTCCACACCCCCACTCTTATTAGGGATTTCTTGACACACGGGTAGGTAGGACGACGACCATGTACAGCTTGAAGCAGCTAGAGGAGCTCGAGACCTTCGTCCATTGTCCTTTATAAGCTTGTGAAGGGTCTTAAGTCTGAGAGGGAGGGATTGTTATTTTTTACTGTTAAAATATTTAACTAATTAATTATTTATTTTTAAAAACGAAGAAGAATATATGAAAGAGTGAGGCAGGAGAGCTTGTATGTACGACCCATGGGCATGGACTTGGAGAGGGGATTGTTGGGGAAGGGGGGTGCCGAGCGGAGGGGAGCAAAGGGGAAAAATTGGAACTATTGTAACAATATAATCAATAAAGTATACTTTAAAAAAAAGAAACTATCAATAAGAACCAGGAAGAAATAAAAATTACAATTTCTGAACTGAAGAACACAGAAGAATCAATCAAATGGAGGCTAAACAAAGCAGAGGATCGGATCAGTGAGTTAGAGGACAACGTAGAAAAAAATTCCCAAGACAATGCAACAAAATGAAAAAGACTGAAAAAGACTGAAGAGGGTTAAAGAGAAGTGAAGGACAACATGTAACAAAACAATATCCATATCATAGAAATAAAGAAGAAGAAGAACAAGAAGAGCAAGGGATAGAACACCTGATTGAAAGAGCAATGACAGAACATTTTCCTAACCTGATGAGAGAAAGTCATGCAAGTCCAGGAAGCACAAAGGGTCCCAATGAAGATGAACCTAGAAAGACCTACATCAAGGCACATCATAATTAAAATGGCAACATTCAAAGACAAGGAGAGAATCCTAAAGGCAGCAAGGGAAAAACAGCCAATAACATACAAAGGCGCTCCGATAAGACTATCAACTGATTTCTCAACAGAAAAACAACAAGCCAGAAGGGAATGGCAAAAAATATTCCAAGTAATGAAACACAAAGGCCTACAACCAAGACTACTCTACACGGCAAGGCTTTCATTCAAAATGAAAGGTGAAATAAGGAGTTTCCCAGACAAAGGAAGACTAAAAAAATACATCTTCACTAAACCAGCATTGCAAGAGATGCTAAAGGGAATGCTGTAAGAAAAAGAAGGAAAAGAGGGAGAGGAACACAGGTACAAAGGGAAATTAATAAATACCGGTCAATAATAGCCTTAAATGAAAATGGATTAAATGCTCCAATCAAAAGACATAGGGTAACTGAATGGATGCAAAAACATGACCCATATAATATATACTGTCTGCAGAAGACACACCTCAAAACAAAAGATTTATACAGACTGAAAGTGAAGGGATGGAAAAAAGTATTCCAAGAAAATGGACATGAAAAAAGAGCTAGGGTAGCAATAGTTGTATCAGACAAAATGGATATAACTACAAGAAGGATATCAACAGCAACATACTCATAGTAGGGGACCTTAACACCCAATTGTCAACAATGGACACATCTTCAAAGCAAAGAAACACCAAGAATATCGAGTCATTGAATAACACTCTAGATCAAATGGACTTAATTGATATATATAGAACTTTACACCCCAAAGAAGCAAAATACACATTCAAGGCAACAAAATGAAAATGCATTTTGATACATTGTCTGAAAAGCAACATTCTTTTCAAATGCACGTGGGAGATTTTCAAAGATAGACCACATGGTAGGACACAAAACAAGCCTCAAAAAATTCAAGAAAATTGAAATTATGTCAAGAATCTTCTCAGATCACAGTGCCTGGAAATGAACCTCAAGGAAAAAAATCAAAGACATTCAAACTCATGGAGAACAAATAACATAATATTGAATAATGAATGGGTTAACAATGACATCAAGGAAAAATCAAGAAGTTTCTGGAAACAAATGATAATGAACACACAACAGCCCAAAACTTATGGGACACAGCAAAAGCAATCCTGAGATGAGTGTTAATAGCAATACAGGCCTACTAAAACGGATAGAAGAACCTCAAATAAAAAATCTAATGCTGCAGCAACAAGAACTAGAACAACAAAAAAAAGCCCAGAGTAGAAGGAAGGAAATCATCAAGATCAGAGCAAAATTAAATGACATAGAGACTAAACAAACAATTCAAAAAATAAATAAAAACAGGAGCTGGTTCTCTGAAAAGATAAACAAAATCGACAAGCCTTTAGCCAGTTTCACTAAGAAAAAAAGAGAGAGGACCCAAATAAACAAAATCAGAAATGAAAGAGGAGAGATCACAACCGATATCACAGAAATACAAAGGATTGTAAGAAATTACTACAAACAACTATATGGCAAGAAACTTGACAACCTAGATGAAATGGACAAATTTCTAGAAACATATAATCTTCCAAAACTTAATCAAGAAGTAGAAAGCCTAAACAGACCAATAACAAAGAGTGAAATTGAAACAGTAATAAAAATAACTCCTGGCACACAAAACACCTGGACTGGATGGCTTCCCAGGTGAATTTTACAAAACATTTAGGGAAGAACTAACTCCTATTCTTCTCAAACTATTCCGAAGAATCCAAGAAGAAGCAAGACTCCCAAACTCTTTCTATGAAGCCAGTATTACCCTAATTCCAAAACCACGTCAAGACAAAACAGAGAAAGAAAACCACAGGCCAATATCACTGATGAACATAGATGCTAAAGTCCTCAACAAATTATTGGAAAACTGGATCCTGCAACACATTAAAAGATCATACATCATGATCAAGTGGGATTCATCCCATGGATGCAAGGATGGTTTAATATTCACAAATCAATAAGTATAATACATGACATAAACAAAATGAAAGACAAAAACCTCACGATCATATCAATAGATTCTGAAAAGGCGTTTAATAAAGTACAACACTCAGTTATGAGGAAAACACTCAGCAAAATGGGAATAGAGGGAGCATACCTCAACATAATAAAGGCCATATATGAAAAACCTGAAGTAAACATCATACTCAATGGGCAAAAACTGAGAGCATTCCCCCTGAGGTCAGGAACAAGACAGGGATATCCACTGTCTCCACTACTATTTAACATAGGCTTGAAGATCTAGCCACAGTAATCCGACAAGAAAAAGAAACAAAAGGCATCCAAATTGGAAAAGAAGAAGTAAAACTGTCATTATTTGCAGATGACATGATAGTGTACATAGAAAACCCTATAGACTCTATGAAAAAACTTCTTGACCTAATAAGTCAATTTGGCAAAATAGCAGGGTACAAAGTCAATATTCAGAAATCGAAGGCATTTCTATATAACAACAATAAAATATCAGAGATAGAAGCTAGGAAAAAAATCCCATTTACTATAGAAACAAGAAAAATAAAATACCTAAAAATATACTTAACCAAAGAGGTAAAAGAACTATACTCAGAACACTACACAACACTGAGGAGCAAAATTAAGGAAGGTACAAATAAATGGAAGCATATACCATGTTCATGGATGGGCATAATAAACAGCATTAAAATGTCTATACTACCCAAAGCAATTTATAGATTCAGTGAAATCCCTATTAAAATTCCAGCGACATATCTCACAGACCTATAACAAATATTTCAAAAATTTATATGGAACCAAAAAAGACCCCGAATAGCCAAAGCAATCTTGAAACAGAAGAATGCAATAGGAGGAATCATAATACCTGACATCAAGCTATACTACAAGGCCACTGTAATCAAAACAGCCTGGTACTGGCATAAGAGCAGACTTATAGATCAATGGAACAGAACAGAGAGTCCAGAAATAAACCCAGTTCTTTATGGTCAACTAATATTCGACAAAAGGGGATGAAACATAAAATGGAATGAGAAGAGCCTCTTCAACAAAGAGTGCGGGGAGAACTGGACAGAGACGTGAAAAAAAATGAAACTAGACCACCAACCACACACCAGAATTAACTAAAGATGGATCAAAGACTTAAATATAAGACATGATACCATAAAAGTTCTGGAGGGAAACATAGGCAGGAAAATTTCAGATATCCCACGTAGCAATATTTTCACTGATACAACTCTTAAAGCAAGAGAAATAGTGAAAAAATAAACAAATGGGACTAGATCAAACTAAAAAGTTTCTGCTCAGCAAAAGATAACATCAGCAAGATGAAAAGGGAACCAACCATATGGGAAAACATATTTGCCAATGATACCTGAGACAAGGGATTGAACTCTAAAATATATAAAGAACTTACATGTCTCAACACAAAGAAGACAGAGAGCCCAATTAAAAAATGGGCAAAGGACCTGAACAAACACATCTCCAAGGAAGATATACAGAAGGTCCATAGGGATATGAAAGAATGCTCAACATCATTAGCCATTAGAGAGATGCAAATAAAAACCACAGTGAGATACCACTTTACATCAGTCAGAATGGCCATCATCAACAACTCAGCAAACAAGTGCTAGCGAGGATGTGGAGAAATGAGAACCCTAGTGCATTGTTGGTGGGAATGCAGACTTGTGCAGCCACTATGGAAAACAGTGTGGAATATCCTCAAAAAACTAAAAATGGAACTGCCTTTTGAACCAGTGATTCCACTGCTAGGATTATACTTGAAGAATCCTGAAACCCCAATTCAAAAGAACCTATGCACCCCTATGTTCATAGAAGCACTGTTTACAATAACCAAGTCCTTGAAACAGTCTAGGTGTCCATCTGTAGATGAGTGGATTAAAAAACTTTGGTACATTTACACAATGGAATACTGTCCATCAGAATGAAAGGAGCTCCTGCCATTTGCGACAACAGGGATGGAACTAGAGAGTATTATGCTTAGCGAAATAAGCCAGGCAATGAAAGAAAAATACCATATGATATCACCTGATAGAGGAGACTAATGAACAACACAAACAAATGAACAAACTGAACAAGGAACAGAATAACAGTTATCAGGGGAGGGGGGAGGAAGGAAGGGGAGTAAGTAGGGGAAGGGTTTAGTAAAGGAACTAGTATAAATAACCCATGGACACGGACAACAGGGTGGGGATTGACTGTGGGAGAAGTGGTGGTCTGGGTGATGTAGCATGAGGGAAAAAGTGGGACAATTATAACAGAAAAACAATAAAATAAAAATTTTTAAAAACTTAATAAGCTGCTACTTTTTTTAAAATTTTTATTTATTCATTGCTTTTCTATTACAGTTGTCCCACTTTTCCCCCATTGCTCCCCTCCAACCCAGCCCACATAAGTTACTTTTTATCTTTCCTTAAAATATTTAGAATTTTAAAAAATTAGAATTCTTTCTTTTCTTTGTCAATTTATTTCTATTATTAAACTTATTAAAATATGTGACATTTCCTGTTCTGCAAAAATTTGGTTCTATAAAGGTTAATAGACTCTTAGTTAAAGATTAAGTTCTTGCTGCAGATAATTCAAGAATAAGCATACATATGGATTGAATTATGCATAATTACATTTCCAAAGAAAGTTAAAAAGAAATTATAGTTATGTTATAGGAACTTAGCCTAAGTAGGAAAATATATGGATTGGGGAAGCTTTAAGATACATCATGGGGAAATTTGGAAAGAGGTCTAGGATATTGCTGGAGAGATGAAAAATTTTCTGATTAGAAATAAAATACATGTTACAAGTTGATGATGTTGTATGAAGGAATTGCTAGAGTCCAGAAATTATTGGGACAGTACCTGCTAGTGGCTCAAGATCAAATTAATGTTAGATAATTTCAAACAGAAACAAAAAACTTTATCTCAAATTTACACACTGTTAAGAAAGACATCTTGTACACAAGAGTAATATTAAAAAATATTTAACAACCTCTTCACATATATTCTGAACACTTAGTAAGGATGCTGGCCACCATGTCACACGGGCATGAACCTACTGGTCAGAAGTCCTGTCTGGATGCAGCAGAGAGCATCCTTTACCCTCAATCATCCTTTACCCTAAGAGTCATAAGTGACTCAATACATCACTGGATCCAGGCTTGCCTTTTCAGGCAAGTAAGGGGCTCTTAGATTATTTGCCCAATGAGACAACTGTGTGTTAGACACTTGAAGAGATTTGATCAAAAAATCACAAAGAAACTAAGTTGTAGAATAAGATTAATAACCCAGATATGCTTCTTTTTAGTACATTTTATTGACATTTCATCTACTCGTTATGGTGTAACATACCTGAAATCCAGTATGTATTTCATGTCCAATTACTTTGTAAAAAGAATGAGACAGTTGCAGCTGAAGCTTGGCTCTGACATTAATATGTCAGGTAACCTGAGGCCTGTGAAGAAGTTTCTAGGCTTCATCTTTCTCATTTGTGGAAAAGGGGGTTCATTATATCAACTTTAAGCTTACTTCCAGGTCTTAATTCTATCAGCTCAGACCATAGAGCTTTTCCATAGCATAGATGTTAAAATAGACCTGATATCACCTAAAATGTTTACCTAGGGAAGCAACAACAGTCAGATGTGGGACAATCCCAGTACTGACCTGTTTCACTGAATGAAGGCTGTTGGTTGTATGGCAGAAAGTGACTCTATATTCATGTATAAACAAGCATGTCACTTTAGGTATATTTAAATAAATTCAATTTATGGTAAATCACCATCCTTCTATAATAAAGTGCTGACTATCTCTCTCTAAAAAGACAAAAAAAAACAAAAACCACTTCTTTTCAATGTTTCTAGTGTTTTAAGATCTGTTCTTTCTGATCCTCTTCTTGATTAAACCAGGCATCTCTTCTTCACTCACACTCATCTTTGAAGTCAAGGCTTAAAATACTGTATATAATAATACTTTATATAAATTGCTTAATGTTGCACAATTAGAAATACCAGGCATAAGGTTAAAAGGTTAAAATGCCATGTCACATAATATATTTCAGAGAATTGTAATGCATTATATGTTTCTTATGTTCACAATAGGCAGAGTTAAGACATATTCAAAACCATATGTGATGCTGTCTCAAAGGACTTTGTGTTCTTTTTCTTGGTGTTGCTTCTAGTGACAATGGATCACAGTATCATCAGCTCCATACTTTACCCCAGTCACAGTCCCAGGAGAACTCAGGTCACTGCATTTGGCCATGCCTGCAGGTGAGCAAATTTCAATTCTACCAGGCTAGAGACAGCTTGTGCTTTACAATTAGTGAAGATCAAGAATCTGAGGGTTTGGGTATGTATTTTAATCCCAAGTGACTCTCCTTTTCTTTAAGTGAAGAGCTAGGTGAAAGGAAATGTCAGCCTAAACATTCCAGGTGTTACATTTAGACATGACAAGGGTACGTGGAGGATTCCACATGAGAATGCCAGCAAGATCTGCCTGGTCACAGAATGTGAGTTGCTATAAGGAAAACATCTCAAACATACAGCTCAGGGGCCCTAGGAGTTTAGCTTCAAATTTAGCTTCAAATCCAGTTCAAGTTTTAAAAATATATAACATAATTGTTAATAATTCCAGAGAAATATTATATAAATGGAGGTTACTCATCGTCAACCAAAGTTGAAAGTAGCATATTCTTAGTTTTATTTTAGCTTGTGTGTTTGGGGGTGTGTGTGTGAGGCAACCAAAATGCAGTTTGGAATAATACAAAATCTAAACAAACAAATAAGCAGATATATTAGGTCATAGATCAGAAAAATAAGTTACGTTTCAAGAAAAATTAATCTGATAGCTAAGGCAAGTGCTCTTTTTCTTTCTCTTCAAAGAAAGTAATAGGCTGTATTTCAATACACTCAGGTTTAGTGTTTAATTCTCTAGATGACATATTGAGCTGAAAATGGAACAAATATACAAGTGGTATTCAGACTATAGTGATGTTTTTATGAAATGAAAAAAAAGTTCAGCAAAGTTACAGAAATAGCCATTTTAAAATCAAGAGCCTTCATTTCTTAGCTAATGGTAGGGTAGCATCAAATGTGGGAATAAGAGATTCACAAATTTACCATTTCTCTCCATGCCTCCCATTATACAGGGGAACAATTTTTAACGTAATTCTTGTTGAGTTTGATTTTTCAGCTCTTTTAGATTTAAATAGGCATGCTGATTTTAATACTGCAGATAGTTTTTTTCTATCATGCCAAGTTTTTCTATACAGCTTATCTTAATGTGACTGCTATAGGCTGGCTCGAACCAGGATCGAGGGAAACACTAGTGCTCTCCTATTGGCTGAGAGCAAACCTCCCTCAAGTGGGGAGGGGTGGGGGACAGCCTTGGAGACCAGCACCAGGATCGTATTTGTCTAGGCTATTCTGTTACACATGAAACAGTGTGGTGAGAGGTTGTGTGATGCTCTATATAGTGAATCATATTCCAAAGTTAGTCCAAGTTCTTGTCTGTATACAAGGAGTTAGCAGAATTTATTTTTTTATTTACATACATACTTATTTCCATCCCTTCAGATCATGTCTGCTTCTGCTATTTCTTGTCATAAGTGCCTAAACAACCCTGATTCATTTTGTTATATCCATGGCAGTTTCACCATTCCCAGTCAAAGCACAAACATCAGCACATTTGTCACACATGCCTATTTTGCATATTTCAAAGTAAAACTTGGTGATCAAGATAAGTCTTGGGCCCTCACAAGGTGTGCAAGCGGTGTGTTGAGAGTTTACAGCTGTGGACAAAGGGAACACATGGTAAGTTACCATTTGGTATACCTATGGTTTGGCAAGAGTGACTGTTACTTTTGTATAGTGAAAACATCAGGATATAACAAGAAAATTAAATGTAAAATAGAGTATTTTAGTCTACCATCAGCTATACGCCAGTGCCTCATTCAGCTGAAATCCCAGTGCTAGTTTTCACTGAACTACCTTTTTTTGAAAAACAGGAGTATGGTGAAGAACTAAGTGAGAGCAATAATGAAGATTTTGAAATTGAAGATGACTCAGTTTGTAAGGGATTTGATCAGTATGAGTTGAATGACTTGACATGAGATTTTGGGACTATCCAGAAAAGCTTCAGAACTCCTAACATCAAGACTGCATGAGAAAAACTTGCTTGAAAAAGGAGCAAAGGAGAAGAAACAAGATGGCGGAAGAGTAAGTGGAAGCTACACTAACCTTTTCCCAGAACTAGTCTAGATTTACAACTTAATTTTGGAGCAATCATATGGAATAACCAACCGAACACTAGCTGGAGAGAAGTCTTATAACCACAGAGAGACAGAAAAGGCTGCTACATCACAACGTGACCGGTAAGGAGTGTGGAGATGTGGAAGGGCTGGCTGGGCTCACATGAGTGGCATCTGAAGGAACTGAGAAACAGTTCAAAAGCCAGGGGTTCCCCCTGAGAAGGGCAGGGTCTAAGCCCCCAGCTGAGCTGTCCAGCCTACAGCAACAGAGTGGAAAGTAAAATAGTACCCAGCTGACAAAAGCGAAAAGCCGCAGGGTTTCTTGCTAGCCGGAGACAAACAGCTGGAGAAAAAAAGCTCTTAAGCAGAGCACATACAATAATATTTTGGCCCCACTTACCCTGGGCTCGAGCGGAGGGAAGGCAGAGAGGACTGGAGACGCTTAGGGAGAGTTTGGTGTGGTGGCTTTGAGGGGAGAACTGGGGAAGCAGCCGACCTGGTCCCAGTGCTGAGTCATCCCCAATGCTGCAGGCAGACCATTCCCCTCACCTCCAAGTGGTGTCAGCCTGAGGGGAAGCAAAAGCCCAGCCTACGGAAATTAAACTGCCACACCCACGGTCCTTAAGCCTGACAGCTATTCATGGATTGAATAGATTAACAACTAAAGAAGCCAGACAAAGGCAGTAGATCCCTGGAAGTCTCCAACAGGCTGCCTAGGCCCAGACTGGTACAGGATCTGACGCCACCGGGGGCAGATCCAGGAAGTGCAGATCATTCTAAGAAGCACCAACAAACAATAGGAGTCACAGAAATGGGGAGACAGAGAAACGACCCCTCCTCGAAAGGAAAGGTAAGATCCCCAGAAAGAGTGCTAAATGAAATAGAGGGGAGCCAACTATCAGATATGGAATTGAAAGCATGGATTGTGGAGAAGCTCAATGAGCTCAGCGGAAACTACAAAGAACTCCAGGGAAACTACAAGGAGCTCCAGAAAAACGACAAGGAACTTACTGAGAATTACACCACCATGAAAAAGGACATAGAAGCTATCAATAAGAGCCAGGAGGAAATGAAGAATACAATCTTGGAATTGAAGAACACAACAGAAGGAATTAAAAGCAGGCTAGAGGCAGCAGAAAATCAGATCAGCAAGCTGGAAGACAATGTAGACAAAAACTCCCAGACAGTGCAACAAAATGAAAAAAGATTGAACAAGACTGAAGAGGCTCTAGGACAGCTGCAGGATAACATGAAATGTAATAATATCTGTATCATAGGAATTCCAGAAGGAGAAGAAGAAGAGCAAGGGATAGAAAACTTCTTTGAAAAACTAATGACAGAAAACTTCCCTAACATGAGGAGAGAAAGAGTCATGCAAGTCCAGAAAGCACAGAGGGTCCTAATGAGGATGAACACCAACAGGCCCACTTCAAGACACATCATCATTAAAATGGCAACATTCAAAGACAAAGAGAGAATCCTAAAAGCAGCAAGAGAGAAACAACTAATAACATACAAGGGAGCTCCAATAAGGCTATCATCAGATTTCTCAGCAGAAACACTACAAGCCAGAAGAGAATGGCAAAAATTATTCCAAGCAATGAAAAACAAAGGCCTACAACCAAGAATACTCTACCCAGCAAGTCTCTCATTCAAAATGCAAGGTGAAATAAGGAGTTTCCAAGACAAAAGAAGGCTAAAAGAATACATCTCCACCAAACCAGCATTGCAAGAGATGCTAAAGGGTCTGCTTTAAGAAGATGAAGAAACAGAGAGAGACAGAGAGGAACACGAGTACAAAGGGGGAAAAAGACAATGAATAAGGACTGAAAGAAAGAACTTCTACCATTTGCAACAACATGGGTGGAAATAGAAAGAATTATGCTTAGCAAAATAAGCCAGGCAACGAAAGAAGAATACCTTATGCTATCACCTATTAAGGGAAACTAATGAACAACACAAACAAATGAGCAAAATTGAACCAGAGGTATGTAAACAAGGAGCAAACTAACGGTAACAAAGGGGGAGATGGGAGGGAGAGAAGGGTGTAAGAAGAGGAATGGTCTAGTCAAAGAACATGTATAAATGACCCATGGACATGGACAACTGGGTGGGGACTGAATGTGGGAGAAAGGGGGACAGGGTGCAGGAAGCAAGAGGAGGAAAGAAGTTGGACAACTGTAATGAAAAAACAAAACAAAAAAAATGTTTAGTAGGGGGAAAAATGAAAATATAAAGAATAGAAATGCAAGTTCAGTGAATGTTGGAGGGACAAGGATTTTCCTTCACTCTATATATTTTTCTCCCTATCTGATCCCTCCAGAGTTTGGCATTCTAAACAAGTAAGTAATGACATAGATTTCTTTGCATAAAACTAATAAGACCAGTTGTTAATAGAAGTTTTCTTGACTAAGACTTTGACTGGAATGTCATGCCTAAAGGAGACATGCTTGGGCTCTGGTTGTTACCAAAAAGCACTGAGGAACTGGGATTAACTTTCAAAGGTAATAAAAGCCCATGAGATAAAAGGCCTGGTACCTTTGTTGGATGTGCGGTCCATGGCAATCTTTCCAGGAAAAGAATGAAGGTTGTTTTCCTGAAAAATGGCTAAAAGGGACCTTAAGGCACAATGGAAAACCAGAAGGACTTGGAAAAGACAGGTGTTTACAGGCAAGGCTGAATGCCAGGTATGTGGTTCAGCTTCTGTGCCCTGAAGGGCAGATTGAAGGTCATCCTGAATGTTCCTTGTGTAAGTTCCAGCAAAGCAGAACTAAAGATCATAAGTGATCATTTGCTGCTCTTGTTGTGTTTATGCAAATGAACAAGATATATTAAAAATGGACTTAATGCAGTCCCTTTAATGACAAAGAGGGTAATCTTAAGGAGAAAAAATGTGATTCAAGGAAATTCACAATGCTCAGTGGTAGACTATAAAGTAGTGCAGCTAACCGTCTTAAAAGTTTCTTTTCATTTAAAATTTGTTTTCATTTGAAAGTGAAACTGTCTGTGGCATTATCAAAGATGTTTAATTTACAGGCAAGAAGGATGTCAAATGCCTTGCAACTGGATGTCTTTCTGATAGGACAGTCCTACAGATTTAGAGACTTGTATATGGGTTATGTTACATAAATTAACATGTGTTTTCTCTTTTCAAAGGGCATAACCTACGACCTCATTGCCTGAGTGATTGTCTGTATGTATAAGCCTCACTTAATCCTGTCTGCATCGCTGCCTCCTGAGACTCAATGGTTTGACTGAACTAAGTGGCTGGGTTGGTGAAGAGTGAGCTGGTCTGTGGGCTTCACTTTAAAATTGGTTTCTCTTTTCTGTCCTAAAGGCTTGGACAGAAAGAGCCCAGAGGCCTGAGAGGGGGGAAACCTAAACTATTTCCTTCAGCCCAAACTAAGTATAATGGGCAAAAGGGTTTTTGGACAGGTGAGATGTACCTGGCACACCTTCCTCCAAGGAAGCCCTTCTTTTCCCTAATGTGGGACATTGAAAAATTAATACCTATCCTTTGTCATCTAGTGGTTATGGATTGAATGATGTCCTTTAACCCTGTTGCCAAATCTGTTGCCTCCAGAATACAACAAGGATGCCAGCCTGTTAAATTAAGCCTCCCGTTGTCCGGGGACAGCCAGCCAACCTGGAGTCTGCATGATCCTTCCCCATGTCGGAAAGCCACCCCCACCTCCACAACCCCACTCTTATTAGGGATTTCGGGACCGTAGGGTAGGTAGGACGATGATCATGTCCAGCTTGAAGCAGCTAGAGGAGCTCAAGACCTTCACCCATTGCCCTTTATAAGATTATAAGGGGTCTTAAGTCTGAGAGGGGGGGATTCTTATTAAAAAAAGAAGAAGAAGAATATATGAAAGGGTGAGGCAGGAGAGCTTGTATTTATGACCCATGGGCATGGACTTGGGGCGGGGGTATTGTTGGGGGGAGGTGCTGGGCGGAGGGGAGCAAAGGGGAAAAAATTGGAACTATTGTAACAATATAATCAATAAAATATACTTATATAAAAAAAAGAAAAGAAAAAGGAGCGAGGGCATCCTACTTTCAATCAAGAGAAGGTACATTTCTGCAGTACTTTCAAAGTGATGTTGGTTTTGTGTATTGCCATAACATACATGGTTTAATGGAAGAATTGGGAATTCCAATCTATAATACAACTGAATGGCGACTGTTCATTGATAGCTCAAAGCAGAGCTTGAAATGTGTCCTCCTCCACAATGGCAATTTATTTGGCGCAGTCCCAATTGGCCATTCAGTTTGTTTACATGAAGAATATGAAAGCATAAAGAGAGTAATTGATCTGTTGCAGTATCACAGACACAATTGGATCATCTGTGTTGACTTTTAAATGGTTTGCTTCCTTCTTGGTCAGCAACACAGATACACCAAATATCCCTGTTTTCTGTGTATGTAGGACAGCAGAGCTTGTGAGAAGCATTGGGTGGAGTCAAATTGGCCTCCAAGATCTGACTTCAAACCTGGTGATCCAAACATTCTACATGAGCCACTTGTTGACAGAAAGAACATTATATTCCCACCTTTGCACATAAAACTGGGTCTCATGAAGCAATTTGTGAAAGCTTTGCCAACTGAAGGAGACTGTTTCAAGTATCTCATTTTGGAATTTCCTAACCTGTCATTTGAAAAGATAAAATACCTTAATATGTATGTTAGCAGAACTTTACTACTTGTACACAATTTGACTACAGTAACAGTATATAGCCTTTATATGAATAAAATAACTCTAAATAAACAGCATTTTCAGGTAATTTTTTAATTTATTTTCCTTTGTACAGTAGTCCCTCTCTATATCATGGTTCACTTATCACGGCCTCACTATATCGCAGAATTTTTTTAAATATTACATTTAATTATTTATTGCAAATTTTTCACTATTTCGCGAGATTTTGCAGTACTGTATACATATGTTGTTAAAGTTACATAGGTTTAAGAGTGTAGAATATGTTTAAGAACATGAGTAGTGTTTATAAAAGTGTGGAAAAGGTTAATAATGGAGTGGGAAAAGTTAATAAAGGACAAGGAACAGTATAAGTGTGTAGGAAGGGTTTATAAAGCCTTAAAAAATATATAAATACTAAAATAAATATAAGGTTCCTACTCCACAGATTTTCACCTATTGCAAGGAAGTCTAAAATGTAATGCCTACAATAAGCAAGGGAATACTGTATGTACATTTTCTGTGATTTTTGGGACTAAGGGAGGCTATCCTGTACCTTAAAAAGTTGATGTGATAGAGAAAATCTGGGGTCACTTTTGGATTCAGATGCCAAAATTTAGTAAAAAAAACAAGTGTCAGCTCTAACTCAATGGAAATTGTGTTCCCCAGTGTTATCTAAGATGCATTCAGGAAGTAAAGATTGCTGAACAGAGGTTCACCTGGTACAACCCATTTAACTCTATATGGCTTAGGATGGCACTTCTCAAATTTCAGCATGGACACACATCCCTGGCGAGCTGATTAAGACTCAGATTGATTCTGAAGGTCTGTGTGGGGCTTGAGAGTCTACTCTGAGTTTCCTGGTGATGCCCATGTCCTTCTCTCTGGACCACATGCTGAGAGGCAAGGCCTTGAGAAGATTTATGGCCCTGTTTTCAAGAGACATACATTACCCATTTATTGAGGACCAGGTACCAAGGGCAGATACAGCAGCATGGAGGTAAACAAGACCTACTTCTTGTAGAGTAAAGGGATGATTTTTAATCATGAGTTTAATGTTGTAGTAAAGGCCCACAGAGGTTACCCTGGGAGTTCAGAAGCACCTGGACTGAGGTTGGTGTCTACACTGTGAAGAGATTCTGAGCACAAGTTCAGACACAGCCAGGAAGGGAAGGGCAGCCTTACCATGTGGTGTTTATATGTGAAGACCCCAGAGCCTCCTTCAGCTTTGTGTGTGGATAAAAACTCATCAAAGGCATCCAAGGCCAGTACTCTGTCCCTTAAGAGGATTTCAAATGTCACTGATAGGATGTGGTCATGAGCTAGAACAGAGGGGCTATTTATAGAGTTTGTCCTCTCTTCAGTATTTCTAGTTTATGTTTTTCCAAATAGATATTTAATTTTTTTTAGAAAAAGGATTCCAGCCTACATTTCCTTATACTCATCAGGGTCTTGGGAATCAGGAAATGGGAACATCTTCACAAGCACAAGATAACTCATCTTCTCTTCCCCAGGCCATGCTTCATGGAAGGGGAATACTTCATTTCCAGATCTGTCCTTTCCAACCTTGATATTTATTAGAAAAAAAAAAACTCATGAAAGCATGACATTTCCTCCCAATATTATTAGAAGTTGGGCTGTAGATTTAATGGTAGCACCATATCTCTTTTTTACGTGTCTATTTTCAAACATGAAATTTTATCAACTAATTTTGAATGTTTGTAAGTTTCTCTGTAATTTTACAACTGTTATTGTTAGGATTTGAAAAGTGATAGCTTCCTTGCCTTTCTACATAATTTAGGTTGACAAATGTGCCATAAATATATCAAATGTTGATTATGAAAAAACTGTAGCTAAGTAATTCAATTGATTCTATGTATGATGGTTTTTTTGTGTCTGTAAAATACAATGTGTAACAAAGCAAGTGTTACTTCTAACAAACAATTGTAAATATTAATATTCTACCCTTTTAGTAAAGAAAAATGTAGTGCATTCTTTTGTAATAATGGTGATTCAACACAAATAACTGGCATCATGAGAAAAAAGCTATGAAAACATTTCTGCCTGTGAAAAGACATATAAAACCAATACTATTAAGCCAGCGGTTCCCAAATGTGTGTGAGTGAGAGCCACCTGGGGATCTTTTTCAAACGCTATGCCAGAGCATAGACCAATTAAATCATAATCATAGGGGCCACAAATCCCAGTAGTTGCTGCAGCCCTCAGATGATTGCATTGTGCAGACCAGTTGGGAACCAGTGTTGGAAATGTTTAGTATGGGCCAGCACTGGGCAGGCATTTTCAATGCACTTCCACCTGAGCAGAAATTTTGTTTGATGTCACTGAGATGATAAGAAGTGGTGCAGCTGGTCAGCCTGACATCAAAGCTGCACTTGGAAATGACAAATGCCTAAAACAGAGGGTCATCAGGGCTGTAGCCACTTCAGGGCAAGTCAATGAATGAAAAAATGAATGAGTATTTTGGAGTGAGGATTGTTTTCTAGCCTATCTCAACAATTTATTGTTCATTAACAATGTCGATTGAGAATTTGTAGTTTGTCAGGTTTGACCTTGAGGGTACAATGATGAAGAAGACATGGCTGCTTCTCTAGAGCTGGGTATGGAAGGAACAATTAGAAAACAGTGTGGTCCATGTAGGGAGAGCTGTGTGGCTCCTAGAGATGACCCTCAAGGGTGTGGTGGATGGTTGAATAGAAGAAATGGACATTGCAGGTCTTTAGAGTGTGCAGAAGAATTTTGGGAGTGAATAAAACAGGGTATTCTGGGCAGCAAAGAGTATACTAAAGGCTCGAGGCCTGGGTTTGCAGAATCAAGAATAATCCCCTACAAAGGGTAGTAGGTATGTCAGTCATGACAGGGCTACAGGCAAAAGGCCTTATCCTGGGGAAAGTGCCTTATTTGATCTTTTACTTCTATGCAGGCCAGCATTCAACCCTTTTTGTGTTTAGAAAGAACACCTGCATGGACTTGGGGCTGTTTGGTGGCGGGAAGCCCACTGCACTAATTCAGGTAGGTGCTGATGAAGGTGATGAACGTGGCACTGACAGGTGTCTTTCAGGACTCTATGTGAGCCAGAGAACAATGGTCAAAGTACAGGGTTTGAAGAGCTACTCAAAGTAAGGTGCAGAGACAGAGAGAGGAGCTGAAAATGGCTCCGAGGCTTTTTCCATGAGTGACTGATGGGTGGGCATGGCATTCATGGAACCACAGAGGGCATAAGAGCAAGTTGCCAGAGGAAGAATACATACTCCACTTTGTACTACCCAAGTTTAGATAATTTAGGCATCGGGTGGCCCCCATGACTTCTGTCAATTTGCTAATATTAGGTAACTATGTGCATTAAATTGAAGTCTGAGATACCTACAGGGAATGCTGGTTGTGGGTACCTAACACTATTTATTGGGAGAATGCCCTTTCTATTCCCATCAGAGAATGCCAATATAATAGCAGCACTGCTGCTGGTTAACAACTATGTGAGAAGTGAGTATTGCAAATTGATCAACATGCAACCAAAAATAACTTGTGCTTCTGTAGCATTTATTTGTAGCAGACACTGTTCTAACATCTAATCAAACCCACCAAACAAACCTATAGAGTAGATTTGTGTTATTATATTTAGCATCCTTATTTTACAGGTGGGGAAATAGACACTCATTGGCTTGTCAAGGCCTCTTAACTGGTAAGAGGCAAGGATTTGTATTTATGGTCTGGTTCCAGAGTTTGTGCCTTTAACCTTTTTTAACTCTATTGGCTTTGTCTGGAATGTACTGCTTAAGGAGATAATGCTATCAAGATCTTAATGGTCTTTGAGAAAGAAACCAGATTTTTACTATCATCTTTTAGTTCTTTCTTTAATTACTCCAAAACTATATAGGCTCCATGATTTGTGCTCAAGAAGAGCTGGTAAGAATTTAACTCTCCTACACAGTAAAAATGACATTGATTCTGAGGATCTGACATCTATGGAGTATGCAAAATTGCTGGGAAAAGTTTAATTCTCATCCCACTTAGTTCCTCTCAAAGAATGAGGATTTCTGTATTATTTCCTCAGAAGTACAGGATGAAATTTCATGGAAACCTCAAGGGTTTTTTGTGTTTTTTTAAAATATAAATTCAGACTCAATTGTAATGCTCTCAGGGTACAGTGGGAATTTAATATATTCTTTCTGATAAGACAGTGCTTTCATACAGACATATTTGAATTAAGATGAATTTTTAATTCCCATCTTCAAGAATTTTTAAAGAACCAACTTCCTAGCAAAAATAAAATTATATATTTTTGGTTTTTTTGTACAATTTTTCTTTTGGTTGACAGAGGGAACTTCAAGTTCTTGTGTCTAATTCTCACCTCAATAGCTGTGTCACTTTGGGTAATCCTGTCACACCTCAGGTTTCTACTTTTGTCATTGGTAAGTCAGAATAGATGATCTCACAGACCCCCCATTGTGCTAAGCACATCATTCTACACATAGACAAGACCTACCTGACACCAACGAAAATTAAGAGGCTCTCCAAAACAGGGTTGCTTATTATCCATTGTACTAGACTTAGGATAAATTGCACAATATCAGTAGGTAACATGATTAGTGATTAAAACTAACAAGACAAAAAGTATCAGAGAAGACAGTTCTTTTAGAGATAGGCAGTCACCTCTGTTTTGTAGTTTGAAAGCACCAGAAAGATATCCCTTATAAAAAATATGGTTTTTAGACTGGAACAACTGTGTGTAAAATTAATTCTTCTTGGCAGGATGACATATTTAACTAATCCACACAATGTATTAATGCATCACCAAATATATCATTTCTAATGGGATGAAGAGTGAAGTACAAGAGAATTGTATGTCTAATAACATGTCCAGAAGTAGGAAGGTAGGGCAGCCTGAAGGCACAGTGAGAATTCTTTTAGCTTTTTTAGGAACATTACTCCATGGCAAGAAAAACCAAGATCTGGAAATATTTAATCTTATTCAACAAATATCTTTTGAGTATCTATTCTAAGCCAAGCCCTCGTTGAGAAGCTCTAGATGCCATGGGTAGAATGATTAGTAAGGTAGGTGGAGTAGGCATGTCTGCTGCTGTTCCCTTTCTCAGTTGCTTCTCCTCTTCCTCTAGACTCACACACCCTTAAGTTGGGTGTGGTCGTGTAGCATGTTTTGTAAATAAAGTATGAATAGAAGTAACTTGTATCAGTTTTAGGCAAAAGTATTTAAGATCTAGTGTGTAATTATCTATTTGATTCCTTTCAGTGTCTTGTCTATGTGTTCCAGATAGTACAACCAGAGATGGTAGAGGATCTCTCAGCCTGATAGCTACACCTAAGCATGCAGGACTGTGGTTCTGGAAAGCCATCCAGATCCACAGTGGACTTGACATGAGTGAAAAGCAAACATTTGTGGCATTGAGCACAGAGTTCTTCAGGTGATTTTCAAGTGCAGCATTGCCTAGACTCTGGTGGAAACAGCAGATGAGGTCCCTAACCACACAGAGTCCATCTCCTAGTCATTTTATGTGGAGAGAGTGCCTTGAAGGAAAGTGGCATAAGGAGAGAGCTGTTGATTAGATGTTTGGGGAAATTTTTATTGATGAGATCAAATATCTGAAAAAAAGCGAAGAAGATGATTCATGAGTAGATGGAATAAAAAGCATTCCAGGAAAGGAGAAGAGCAAGTGCAAATTTTCAGAAACCAGAGGAGCTCAGTTTATTCAAGGAACAGAATGATAGCCAGCATAGAGCAAAGTGAGTCTCAGGGGCACATATGAACCAAGATGGAGTCACCGAGGCAGGCAGGCCCAGATCATGCAGGACCCTGTTGCTCAGTCATGGTTGAGATTTCATGTGATTCCATGTTCAACCAACACCATGGCAGGTTGCTGAGCAAGGGAGTGATGTGACCCTATTTGTATTATAAAGACGTAATCTGACTGTTGTGTGAAGTGCAGGCCTCAAGGGAGTAAGAGTGTGAACAAGGGGTCTTTCAGGAGATCCTGATCATCTCATGAACCAGAGGAACAGGCATTGTTACAGAACCCCAGCCTATACTGTTTTAGAACAGCTGTGGTGTCCAATTGCCTGCCGCCAAGAAGTGTGACTCTCAATACAAAAGTATGATGGAAAAGTAAAGGGGATGTATTAAAAAGTTTTAGAGATTCAGAATAATGGCAGGTTTCTACTGTTGTATCTCACTTCCTTTAAAACATCCCAACACACTTAGTACTGCCTTCCCATTCCAAACCAGTTCCGTTTCAGAATATATCAGTCAGATGTACTGTCTTTCAGAAAATCAGAAGGCCATGGCTCCATATTCCCCATCACAGTTCAGCATTTCAGGCATCTCTGATTAATCCATTTCAGGCATCTCTGATTAATCCATTTCAGGCATCTCTGACTAATGAGGCAGGTCCCCACAATTCCAGCCTCATCAGTGGCATCACCATGTTCTCCAGTCAGGCTTCCCAGTGGGTCTCCTCTTTCATAAGCCAGACCTCGTGGCAGACTCTCTCCAAACTACATGGCTTCCCCCTTACATCCCACACCTCCTAGCCAACTCCTGTCTACATCCTTTTGGACTGTGTCACTTTTCTCCTTTTATGGCTGCCTGCCCTTATTTTAAATGCTGACCCAGAGCACCATATGTGATTGTTATGAAAAGTATCTCAAACCTATTATCTGCCTTTTTGCCCTGGGCTGCAGCACAGCTATTATCTAGCTATCAGCTTGCCATAGATATGCAAAGCACCTTAAAAGCTGTGCTATCTCCTTACCCTCCCCAAAACCATGAGCTGTGGGGACTTTGGGAAGGGCCTCTGCTCTGTTATACCATGAGGTTGTGCAAGTCTTAAATTCATAATGTATTTTTTAATTAAAGCCAAATGTCTTGCTGATGACTTAACTATGGGGTATGTGAGAAAAAAATCAATATTAACTTTTAGTTTTGTGACCTAGGCAATTTAGTGAATGGACTTGTCATTTTTTGCGATGGGAAAGATCTAGATTTGGGAGGCTTGAGTTGGGGTTGAGGAGAAATCACAAGTTTTTTCCTTAAATATATACATGTATACTCAGATATGCATTTCAGATACCAAATGAATAGGTAATTGAATACGTGATACTGGAGCTCCAGTGAAAAGGTAAGGATCGAGATAGAAATGATTAAAAAAAAAACAAAGAGGAAGGGAGGAAAGGAAGAAAGATAGACAGCTAGATGGAGGAGTGGAAAAACAGAACAAAGAACTTAGGGCATTTAAAGCCACTGACATGGATGAGATAACTACAACATGCATAGACAGAGAAGGAAAGAGAAACAAGCATTGAATTGTAGGACACTCCTACATTTAGATCTTTGGAAGGAAAAGAGGATCCTACAGGACAGATTGGACAGGAATGAACAAAATGATAAGAAGAAAGCCAGGAAAGTGAGTTGTCTTATGTTAGAAACAAGGTCATAGTGACTCCCAAACCAGTAGCAAAGTCATTGGTAACAAAGGGCAAATGTAATTAAAGGGTCTTAAGGGCAAATGTAATTAAAGGATCTCTGAGAAGGGAGTGGACAGCAATAGCATATTCACAAATCACAATAGGGGCATTTAGATGAACACGTTAGATTGTACCTCCTGAGTATCCGGTCATGGAGAAACGGGGAAGAAAGAGAGGGGAGGGGAAACTAGTTGTGTTAGGGAGGGGAAGCTAATCGCTCTCACTTTAGAATGGCAATTTTAGGGTGGAGAAAATAATCACTTTAGGGTGGCAATTTCAGGGTGAGGAAGCTAAGACTATAAAACCAGTTTCCTTTGTCTATTTGTGGCGCGCACATTCTCCTGGCTATGAGGGTGCGCCCGGCTCTGCAGACTCGTGAATAAAGGCCTCGCTTTACTGCTCAAGTCCTGTGTCCCGGTTTTTATTGTGAGCGTTTCTCACATTTTAGAAGGAAGCAAAGAGCATTCCAAGGAAGGAAAGATCATTTGCATCAAAGACTGCTAATGGGTAGAGTAAGATAATGCATGAAGACCAAACTTTAAACTCAGCAGCATGGAGAATTTTGATGATCTTAACAACAACAACAAAAATTTATTTTTAAGTATATTTAATTGATTATGCTGTTACAGTTGTCCCAGTTTCTTTTCCCTTTCCCTCCTCCTCCCTCCAGCAATTTCTCCACCCTTAGTTCATATCCATGGGTCTTGCATGTAATTTATTTAGCTTCACCCTTTCCTATACTAATCTCAACATCCCCTTGTCTATTTTATTTCTACCAATTATGTTTCTTAAATTCCTGCACCATTTTTTTCTTTCTCCCCTTTCTCCCTCCCAGCTGATAACCCTCCAAATGATCCCCATATCTATGATTTTGTTCCTATTCTGGTTGTTTGCTTAGTTTGTATTTGTTTTTGTTTTTTACATTCAGTTGCTGATAGTTGTGAGTTTGTTATTTTAATGTTCATAGTATTGATCTTCTTTTTTTTAAATAAGTCCCTCTAACACTTCATATAGAAATGCCTTGGTGATGATGAATTCTTTTAGTTTTACCTTGTCTGGGAAGCACTTTCTCTGCCCTTTCATTCTAAATGATAGCTTTGCTGGATAGAGTAATCTAGGTTGTAGGTCCTTGCTTTTCATCACTTTAAATACTCTTACCAGCCCCCTCTTGCCTGAAGTTTCTTTTGAGAAACCCACTCATAATCTTATGGGAATTCCTTTGTAACTAACTGCTTTTCTCTTGCTGTTTTTAAGATTCTCTCTTTATCTTTAACCTTTGGCATTTGAATTATGTGTCTTGGTATGGTGCTCTTTGGGTCCAATTTGTTTGGGATTCTCTGTGCTTCCTGGACTTGTGTGTCTCTTTCCTTTGCCAAATTAGGGAAATTTTCTTCCATTATTTTTTTAAATACATTTTAAATTTCTTGCTCTTCCTCTTCTCATTCTGGCACACCTATGATTTAGATGTTGGTATGTTTAAAACAGTTTCTCTGACTTTCCCAAAACTAGCCTGGTTTGGAAGGGGGGAGGCAAGGATATGTGTTTGTGGGTATTTTAAAGAGCATAAGACTTAACAACAGAAATCCGCAAATAATCTAAATCTATATAACTGTTAAATTATAATGGGCGGAGTCGGGAGGCGGGGAAGCTGTCGCTGTGTGAGCATGAGGATCTGCTGCCACCACCTCCTCGCCGACCTCCTCCTGGGCTCCGGCGTCGCGGGTCGCATACGGGCCTGGAAGAGACGTCGCCTCCCCTTCCTCCACCTCCCCTTCGCCGCGCTGCTCCCGCCTCCTCGTCCTGCGCTGCGGGCTCAGGCGGAACCCGGAACGGCCATCTGCCTCCCCCTCCCTCCTTCTCCTCCTCCTCCTCCTTCTGGGCTTCCTCTTCATCCCCGGGCCGGAGCGGAGTCTCGGCAGCGGTCAGTTCGAGCGGCGACTCGCGCTTCTTCGGGCGGCGGCGTTTGGCCATGTCGTGTCGGGGAAGGTAATGAGCCGCAGAGCCCCGGGGTCTCGGCTGAACAGCGGCGGCGGCGGCACCAAGTACCCGCGGAGCTGGAATGACTGGCAACCCAGGAAACCGAGGGCCCCAGAGGACGTGTGTGGGAGAGCTCGCTGCCACCCAGTTACAGCGCTGTTTGAACCCAGTGAGCTGTGTCCATTTCCAGATACATATGGAGAAGGAAAACTCTGACTCCAAAAAACCTCTGCTGCCTTGCGGCATACCTCTTCAGGGGAAAGGCTAAGGGAGTAAACCCCGACAGAAAATCCGGAGCCGGAGTCCCTAAGGCGGTTTGATGTTGTAGTCAACACCGGCAACTCCTGCAGCGCACCTGAAGCCAAGCTGTATTGACTTTGTCTTTCCCTTGGACCCTTCAGCTGCGAAGAGAGGGGGGGTCTGCTGCATGGGCAACAGCAGACCCTCCATATCACCCTGCCCAGGCTCTGTAGCTTCAGTTTCACTGGAGAGGACACTCCAGCGTCATCGCAAGATGTCGACTCAACACGGGAGGAGACAGATACCGGTTATAAGCTCATCCGATTGGCGAAGGAAACGAGCGCCAGGGGTGTCCTCTGACGGTGGGAGAGGTCATCGCACCTCACTGGACAGCTACCGCCCGCCTCAAGCTGGGCAGCCCCAGCCAATTAGGTGCCATCTCGCCATGGCTCGCCTGCCCCACTGGGTGCGTGGGGATCAGAGAGGCGCCTCTCGAAAAGTGGGCCACAAAACACCCGCACCAGTTAATTCCAAGCAAACAACAAGAAAGAAGCCTCCGGCTCTTCGCCTCGCTAGCTGGAACATCAGGACCATGTGCCCCGGACTTACTGCAGACCTTCCGTGGATCAAGGGTGCCAGGAAAACCGCTGTCATCGATAGGGAACTGGCACGACTAAACATCAACATTGCGGCTCTACAGGAGACCCGGTTGGCCGACAACGGAACTATCAGAGAAACCAACTACACCTTCTACTGGCAAGGGAAGTCTCCGGACCAACCAAGACAGCACGGTGTTGGGTTTGCTGTGAAGAACACGCTTGTTAACTCCATAGAGCCACCCACAGGAGGCACAGAGAGATTACTTACCCTCCGATTGTCAACAACTTTCGGCCCAGTCAGCATTCTTAGCGCGTACGCCCCAACCCTCTGCGCCACCATCGAAGAGAAAGAACAGTTCTACCATGCACTGGACGAAGCGTTATCCAAGATCCCCAGAAGTAACGCTCTCTATCTCCTTGGAGACTTCAACGCAAGAGTAGGAGCCGACCACATGGCCTGGCCCACCTGCCTTGGAAACTTTGGGAGAGGAAAGATCAATGAGAATGGTCAGCGACTGCTTGAGCTTTCGTGTCACCACGGCCTGTGCGTGACAAACACATTCTTCAAGTGCAAAGAGATCCACCAGGTGTCATGGAGGCACCCCCGCTACCGCCATTGGCACCAGCTTGACCTCGTCATCACCAGAAGAACGGATATTGGCAGCACCCTCCTCACCCGCAGCTACCACAGTGCAGACTGCGACACGGACCATGCCCTCGTGGTAAGCAAGGTGCGCATAATGCCGAAGAGGTTGCACCACTCCAAGATGAAGGGTCGCCCACGCATCAACACCAGTTGTGCCAGCAACCCAGTTAAGACCCAGCAATTCATCAGCAAGATGGAAGATGCACTCGGCGAGGGAGTGGCGGCAGATGACATTATCGAATCTAAATGGCCATGTCTCCGCGACGCCATATACAACTCCGCCATTATTGCTTACGGGAAGAAAGAGCGGAAGAACGCTGACTGGTACGAGGCTCACTGGGAAGAAATGGAACCCGTGATCGAGGCTAAGAGGAAGGCCCTACTGGCTTACAAGGTCACGCCCACTCCCAGTACACTTCAAGCTCTACGGGCTGCCAGGAACAAAGTCCAGAAGACCGCCCGCCACTGTGCCAACACCTATTGGCTAAACCTGGGCAGAAGCATTCAGGAAGCCGCCGATATAGGCAACGCACGAGGAATGTATGAGGGTATCAAGAAGGCAACAGGCCCAATCCCCTCCAAGATCGCCCCCCTTAAGTCCAAGACAGGTGAGGTCATCACTGACCAGGAACAGCAAATGCGGCGGTGGACCGAGCACTACCTCGAGCTGTACGCAACGAGGAACACCGTAACAGACACTGCTCTTAACGCCATCCCAGACCTACCAGTCATGGAGGAGCTAGACACCCCACCTACTGTGGCAGAGCTCGGCAAAGCCATCGACCACCTCGCTTGCGGGAAAGCACCAGGAAGCGACGGAATCCCTCCAGAAATCCTAAAGAGCGGGAAACCAGTCCTGCTACAGCCGCTCCACCATCTACTCTGTCGCTGCTGGAAGGAGGGTTACATCCCCCAGGATATGAGAGACGCCAACATTATCACCATGTACAAGAACAAAGGAGACCGCAGCGACTGCAACAACTACCGGGGCATCTCTCTCCTCAGCGTCGTCGGCAAAGTATTCACCCGGGTCGCTCTTGCCCGCCTGCAGACCCTTGCTTCCCGCGTCTACCCAGAGTCCCAGTGTGGCTTCAGAGCTGGCCGATCAACAGTGGACATGATCTTCTCCCTACGCCAGCTGCAGGAGAAGTGTCACGAGCAGCATAAACCACTCTACCTCGCCTTTATCGACCTTACGAAGGTGTTTGATCTGGTCAGTCGAAGCGGTCTCTTCAGCTTGCTACGGAAGATTGGCTGTCCGCCACATCTGCTTGCTGTGGTCATGTCCTTTCACGACAACATGCACAGCACGGTGTCCTACAACGGCGCAACCTCTGAGGCCTTCCCAGTCAGCAGCGGAGTAAAGCAGGGCTGCGTCCTCGCGCCTACGCTGTTCAGAATCTTCTTCTCCATGCTCCTCCAATACGCCTTTAAGGACTGCAGCGAGGGTGTCTTCATTCACACCAGATCCGATGGCAAGCTCTACAACCTGGCCCGTCTACGAGCCAAGAACAAAGTCAAAGAGGTGCTCATCCATGAGATGCTCTTCGCCGACGACGCAGCTTTGACATCACACTCCGAAGAGGGACTCCAGCAGCTAGTCACTTGCCTTTCCCACGCATGCAAGGAGTTCGGACTAGCCATCAGCCTGACGAAGACGAATGTTATGGCTCAAGGCACGGGGACTCCCCCATGCATCACCATCGACGGGTACACCCTGGAGGTTGTCAACGACTTCACTTACCTCGGGTCCACCATCTCGAGCTCTCTGTCAGTCGACTTGGAGGTCAACCGGAGAATCGCCAGGGCAGCCACAGTTATGGCCAGACTGAACCGGCGAGCGTGGAACAATTCCAGCCTCACTGAGAAAACCAGACTGCGCATCTACCAAGCCTGCGTACTCAGCACTCTCCTCTATGGCAGCGAGACGTGGACCACCTACGCAAGGCACGAAAGGAAACTCAACAGCTTCCACGTGAGGTGCCTGCGACGCGTCCTGCATGTCGCCTGGCAGGATAAGGTCCCCAACACCGAGGTGCTGAAGCGAGCCAATATGAGCAGTTTGCATGCAGTTCTCAGCAAGAGACGCCTCAGGTGGCTCGGCCATGTCAAAAGAATGGATGCAGGCCGTATCCCCAAAGACCTCCTCTACGGCGAGCTAGCAGAAGGCAAGAGGATGACAGGGCGCCCAAAACTGCGGTTCAAAGACATCTGCAAAAAGGACATGACACAATGCTCCATCAATCTCAACACATGGGAAGTTCAAGCAGACGACCGCCTAGCCTGGAGGCTCGCGGTCAGGCAAGGTACGTCACGTGCAGAGGCTGCGTGCAACGAGGAGGCGGTCCAGAAAAGATCGAGGCGGAAGCAGCGTCAACAGCAGCAACAACGGCCATCTGCCTTCACCTGTAACAAGTGTGGCAGGGATTGTCACTCCCGAGTCAGACTGCACAGCCATTCTCGGCGGTGCAGATAGACTCTCAAGAAGCTACGCCATCGTCTCTCGAGACGGACGGCTGCCGACGACGACGACGACGACGATGTTTAAAGTTGTCCCAGAGGTTCCTAATCCTCGTGCCATTTTTTTCAATTCCTGTTTCTTCCTTCTGTTCTGGATGAATGTTTATTTCTTCCTTTTGTTCCGAATCCTTTATTTGAATCCCAGCTTCCCTCCCATCACTGTTGGTTCCCTGTATATTTTTATTTCACTTTGTATAACCTTCACTTCTTGCCTCATTTTGTGGTTGTACTCAAACATTTCTCTGACCATCTTTATCACTAGTGTTTTAAACTTTTCATCTCATAGGTTGGTTATCTATTTTTGTTTAGTTTTTTTCTGAGGTTTTGTTCTGTTCCTTCATTTGGGCCATATTTCTTTGCCTCCTCAATTTGGCAGCCTCCCTGTGTTTGTTTCTGTGTATTAGGTAGAACTTCTTTGATTCCATGTTTTGGTAGTATGTCCTAATATAATAAGTGTCCTCTAGGTCCCAGTGGCACATCCTCACCAATTACCCAAGCTCAGCACTCAAGGTGTATCCTTTGTGTGGTCTGAGTAAACCCTCCTCTTGTAGTTGAGCTCTGGTTGCTATTGGAGAATCAATGTGAGGGGCTTATCCAGGCCAGTCAGCTGCTAGGACTGGCTGTGACCACTGACCACCAACCTTCACTCTCCATGGAGGATCAGTTGTGCAAGGGCAAGGTGGTGCTCTGATGTGGTTTGTAGTGGTTCACTGGGTGCCTTGGCCCTGGGGTTTCCTGGGTGGTTCAGGCCAAGGTTTTTCCTGAGTTGAGTTTTGTCCAGGGAAACCATGCCTGAGTTATAAAGCAATCTGAGATGGCTGCTACTTGTGTTGGGCTTGGAGATTCCCAGGCAAAGCTGAGCTGTGAACCTAAGCTGGTGGTGCCAGGCCTGAAATTCACTGAGGCCAGCTGTTGCTTGCTTGATAGGATTTAGGAAGTTGGGAAGCATGAGCCAAGAGCAGCCATTCATATGGAAAAGCAGCTTGGGTGGGTCATTAAGTTGGGTATCTCTAATGTGGGTAAGGTCAAACAGTGTTAGCCAGGTTGATGGAGTCTCAGATATAGCACCAGCTGTGGGCTCTATGGGGGGAAGGTTTAGAAAAGAGAGAATGGCCTCTGCTGGCCTGATGGCAGATACTTCAGTTTCTCCATGTATACCAGTGGCATCTTTCAAGCTGCTACCCCAGTGCTGGAGCTCAGAGGGAGGGAGTCTGAGTAGGTGAGTCCATGTATGGGTTCTTTACAATGAACTGCTTGGGACTCCAGCAGTTTCTTCCACCAACTCTATGCCTGCTGGCTTTTGCAGTCATAGGTTGTGGGGACCTATCTTCCTGGCACTAGAACCCAGGGCTGGGGGGACTGGTGTGGGGCTGGGACTCCTCACTCTTAAGATATCTCTCTCGAATTTTTATCCACCACATGTGGGTGAGAGAGCAGCTCATTCCATATCTGTACCCCTCCTTCCCATCTTGATGGATGTGGTTTCTTTGATTCTATAGTTGTCAGACTTCCATTCAACTCAATTTCTGATGTTTCTGGCTGAAGGTTGTTCTATATTTTAGTTGTAATTTTGATGTGGTTGTATAGGAGGTGAGCTACACCTGCCTATGCCACCATCTTGACCAGATCTCTTAACAAGAAACTTTCAGCAATGTGTTGAGGTTAAAAGTCTTATTGGGTAAGTTCAAAAGAGAATGAATGTTGTTCTGTAGAAAACATTTAAGTTCAATTCAATTCAATATAACACTTTGGAAAACTATTTAACAATTTATTTAAAAGTTAAAAATATGTCTATTATCAATATATAATCTAACGATTCCATTCTTAGATTTTTACCCAACTGAAATAAGAACATATGCCCCAACAAGTACTTATACACAAATGTTCACAGCTACTTTATTTATAGTAAGCCCAAACTGGAAACAAATGAAATACCTAACAGACAGAATCAACAAGTTTTGATGTACCCATACAATGGAATACTACTCACCAATAAACAGGAATAAACTTGTGATGCATGCAATAGCCTGAATGAGCCTTATAATCATTTTACTAAGTAAGAGAAACCAGCCATGAATGATTAAATAATGTACACTTATATAAAAGTCTATAAAATGTAACATAGTCTCTAGTGACAGAAATAAGATCAGTAGTTATCTGGGATAGAAGAAGGATTAGATTGCAAAGAGACACAAGGAAACTAGAATTTTAGACATTCTAATAGGCGTGTGTGTGTGTGAGTGTGTGAGTGTGTGTGTGTTGGTATCCTGTTGTGGTTTTAATTTGCATTTCCCTGCTGACTGGTAATGTAGGGGTCTGTCCAGAATAAGTCCAGTCATTGTTAATATAACAAGAATGGTTTGTGCAACATCAATGTATTCTAGCAGCCAAGGAGAGTAGACTGAAATGTGCATGCATAAACAACTGACCTCAGATGATCTGACGCCACCAGAGGCAGATCCAGGAAGTGCAGATCATTCCAAGAAGCACCAACAAACAATAGGAGTCAAAAAAATGGGGAGACAGAGAAACAACCTCCCATCAAAAGGAAAGGTAGAATCCCCAGAAAGAGTGCTAAATGAAATAGAGGGGAGCGAACTATCAGATATGGAATTCAAAACATGGATTATGGAGAAGCTGAATGAGCTCAGCGGAAACTTCAAAGAACTCCAGAAAAACTACAAGGAACTCACAGAAAATTACGTGAGCATGAAAAAGGACATAGAAGCTATCAATAAGAGCCAGGAGGAAATGAAAAATACGATCTCTGAATTGAAGAACACAGTAGAAGGAATTAAAAGCAGGCTAGAGGAAGCAGAAGATCGGATCAGCGAGCTGGAGGACAACCTACACAAAAACTCCCAGACAATGCAACAAAATGAAAAAAGACTGAACAAGACTGAAGAGGTTCTAAGACAGCTGCAGGACAACATGAAACGTAATAATATCCGTATCATAGGAATTCCAGAAGGAGAAGAAGAAGAGCAAGGGATAGAAAACCTCTTTGAAAAACTAATGACAGAAAACTTTCCTAACATGACGAGAGAAAGTCACGCAAGTCCAGGAAGCACAGAGGGTCCCAATGAAGATGAACCCCAACAGGCCCACCTCAAGACACATCATAATTAAAATGGCAACATTCAAAGACAAAGAGAGGATCCTAAAAGCAGCAAGAGAAAAACAACTAATAACATACAAGGGTACTCCAATAAGGCTATCATCAGATTTCTCAGCAGAAACACTACAAGCCAGAAGGGAATGGCAAAAAGTATTCCAAGCAATGAAAAACAAAGGCCTACAACCTAGAATACTATACCCAGCAAAGCTCTCATTCAAAATGGAGGGTGAAATAAGGAGCTTCCAAGACAAAAGAAGGCTAAAAGAATACATCTCCACCAAACCAGCAATGCAAGAGATGCTAAAAGGTCTGCTCTAAGAAGATAAAGAAATAGAGAGAGACAGAGAAGAACACGAGTACAAAGGGGAAAAATGACAATGAATAAGTACTTATCGGTAATAACCTTAAATGTAAATGGATTAAATGCTCCAATTAAAAGACATAGGGTAGCTGAATGGATTAGAAAGAATGACCCACATATATGCTGTCTACAAGAGACCCACCTTAGAACAAAACATCTACACAGACTGAAAGTAAAGGGATGGAAAAATGTATTCCAAGCAAATGGACATGAAAAAAAAGCCGGGGTAGCAATACTTATATCAGACAAAACAGATTTCACAGCAAAGTCCATAAAAAGAGACAAAGAAGGGCATTTCATAATACTTAAGGGAAAAATCCATCAAGAAGATATAACCCTTATAAATATATATGCACCAAACTTAGGAGCACCCAAATATGTAAGGAAACTTTTGAAAGACTCCAAGAAAGATATAGACAACAACACACTCATAGTAGGGGACTTTAACACCCCATTGTCAACAATGGACAGATCTTCGAAGCAAAGAAACACCAAAGATATGGAGGCACTGAACAACACTCTAGATCAAATGGACTTAGTCGATATATATAGAAGTTTTCACCCCAAAGAAGCAAAATATACATACTTCTCAAGTGCACATGGAACATTTTCAAAGATAGACCACATGGTAGGACACAAAACAAGCCTTAACAAATTCAAGAAAATTGAAATTATATCAAGCATCTTCTCAGATCACAATGGCTTAAAATTGGAAATCAACCTCAAGGAAAAAACTCAAAAACATTCAAACTCATGGAGAATGAATAACATGCTATTAAATAATGAATGGGTTAACAATGACATCAAGGAAGAAATCAAAAAGTTTCTGGAAACTAATGATAATGAACACACAACAACCCAAAACCTATGGGATACAGCAAAAGCAGTCCTAAGAGGAAAGTTCATAGCAATACAGGCCTACCTAAAAAAGCTAGAGGAATATCTAATAAAAAATTTAACCCTACAGCTACAAGATCTAGAGGAAGAACAACAAGCAAAGCCCAGATCAAGTAGAAGGAAGGAAATCATCAAGATCAGAGCAGAATTAAATGACATAGAGTCTAAACTAACAATTCAAAAGATCAACAAAAGTAGGAGCTGGTTCTTTGAAAAAATAAACAAAATTGACAAGCCTTTAAGCAGGCTCATCAAGAAAAAAAGAGAGAGGACCCAAATAAATAAAATCAGAAATGAAAGAGGAGAAATCACAACTGATACCACAGAAATACAAAGGATTATAAGAAATTATTATGAACAACTGTATGGCAAGAAATTTGACAACCTAGAGGAAATGGACAGATTCCTGGAAACCTATAGTCTTCCCAAACTGAATCAAGAAGAAGCAGAAAGTCTGAATAGACCAATAACAGCTAGTGAAATTGAAGCAGTAATCAAAAAACTCCCAGCACACAAAAGCCCTGGACCGGATGGCTTCACAAGTGAATTCTACAAAACATTTAGGAAAGAACTAACTCCTATCCTTCTCAGACTATTCCAAAAGATACAAGAAGAGGGAAGACTGCCAAACTCATTCTATGAAGCCAGTATAACCCTAATTCCAAAACCAGGTCAAGACACAACAAAGAAAGAAAACTACAGGCCAATATCGCTGATGAACATAGATGCTAAAATCCTCAACAAAATATTGGCAAACCGGATCCAGCAACACATTAGAAAGATCATACACCACGATCAAGTAGGATTCATCCCAGGGAAGCAAGGATGGTTTAACATTCATAAGTCAATAAACGTAATACACCACATAAACAAAATGAAAGACAAAAACCACATGATAATATCAATAGATGCGGAAAAAGCATTTGATAAAGTACAACACCCATTTATGATAAAAACTCTCAGCAAAATGGGAATAGAGGGAGCATACCTCAACATAATAAAGGCCATATATGAGAAACCTGAAGCCAACATCATACTCAATGGGCAAAAACTGAGAGCATTCCCCCTGAGATCAGGAACAAGACAAGGATGTCCGCTCTCCCCACTCCTATTCAACATAGTCTTGGAAGTTCTAGCCACCGCAATCAGACAAGAAAGAGAAATAAAAGGCATCCAAATTGGAAAAGAGGAAGTAAAACTGTCATTATTTGCAGATGACATGATAGTGTACATAGAAAACCCTATAGACTCCACAAAAAAACTACTCGACCTAATAAGTGAATTTGGCAAAATAGCAGGATACAAAGTCAATATTAAGAAATCAAAGGCATTTTTATACACCAACAATAAAAACTCAGAGATAGAAACTGAAAGAAAAATTCAATTTACCATAGCAACAAGAAAAATAAAATACCTAGGAATAAACTTAACCAAGGAGGTAAAAGACCTGTACTCAGAAAACTACATAACATTGAAGAAAGAAATTAAAGAAGATACAAATAAATGGAAGCGTATACCATGCTCATGGATGGGAAGAATCAACATCATTAAAATGTCCATACTACCCAAAGCAATTTATAGATTCAATGCAATCCCTATTAAAATACCAGCAACATATTTCACAGACCTAGAACAAATACTTCAAAAATTTATATGGAACCAAAAAAGAGCCCGAATAGCCACAGCAATTTTGAGGAAGAAGAACACAGTAGGAGGAATCACAATACCTGATATCAAACTATACTACAAGGCCACGGTAATCAAAACAGTCTGGTACTGGCATAAAAACAGACATATAGATCAATGGAACAGAATAGAGAGCCCAGAAATAAACCCAGGTTCATATGGTCAACTAATATTTGACAAAGGGGGAAAGAACATCAAATGGAGTGAAAAGAGCCTCTTCAACAAATGGTGTTGGGAGAACTGGACAGGGACATGCAAAAAAATGAAACTAGACCACCAACTTACACCATACACCAGAATAAACTCAAAATGGATCAAAGACTTAAATGTAAGCCGTGATACCATAAAAGTCCTAGAGGAAAAAATAGGCAGGAAAATTTCAGATATCCCACGTAGCAACATTTTCACTGATATATCTCCTAAGGCAAGGGAAATAAAGGAAAGAATAAACAAATGGGACTACATCAAACTAAAAAGTTTCTGCTCAGCTAAAGAAAACATCAGCAAGATGAAAAGGAAACCAACCATATGGGAAAATATATTCGCCAATGACATCTCAGACAAGGGATTGATCTCCAAAATATATAAAGAACTCATACGACTCAACACCAAGAAGACAGACAACCCAGTTAAAAAATGGGCAAAGGACCTGAACAAACACTTCTCCAAAGAAGACATACAGAGGGCCCATAGACATATGAAAATATGCTCAACATCACTAGCCATCAGAGAGATGCAAATAAAAACCACAATGAGATACCACCTCACACCAGTCAGAATGGCCATCATCAACAAATCAACAAACAACTTGTGCTGGAGAGGATGCGGAGAAACGGGAACCCTGGTGCATTGCTGGTGGGAATGCAGACTGGTGCAGCCACTATGGAAAACAGTTTGGAATTTCCTCAAAAAACTAAAAATGGAACTGCCTTTTGAACCAGCAATTCCATTACTGGGATTATATCCGAAAAATCCTGAAACACCAATTCAAAAGAACCTATGCACTCCAATGTTCATAGCAGCACTATTTACAATAGCCAAGTGCTGGAAACAACCTAAATGCCCATCTGTAGATGAGTGGATCAAAAAACTGTGGTACATTTACACAATGGAGTTCTATGTAGCAGAAAGAAAGAAGGAACTTCTACCATTTGCAACAACATGGATGGAACTAGAGAGAATTATGCTTAGCGAAATAAGCCAGGCAACGAAAGAAAAATACGTTATGCTGTCACCTATTACAGGAAACTAATGAACAACACAAACAAATGAGCAAAATTGAACCAGAGGTATGTAAACAAGGAGTAGACTAACAGTAACAAGGGGGGAGGGGGGAGGGAGAAAAGGGGGTAAGAAGGGGAAGTGTAAAATCAAAGAACATGTATAAATGACCCACAGACATGGGCAACTGAGTGGGGACTGAATGTGGGGGAAGGGAGGGGCAGGATACAGGGAAGCAAGAGGGGAAAAAAAAAAAAAAAGAGAGACAACTGTAATGGAAAAACAAACAAAAAAATTTTTTTTAGTGGGGGAAAATGAAAATATGAAGAATGGAAATGCCAGTTCAGTGAATATTAGAACAAAGATTTTCCTTCACGTTGTATATTTTTCTCCCTATTTGATCTCTCCAGAGTTTGGCATTCTAAACAAGTAAGTAATGACTTAAGTTTCTTTGCATAGACCTAATAAGACCAGTTGTTAATAGAGGTTCCTTTTTCTGAACAAGCCTTTGACTGGAATGTCAAGCCTAAAGGAGACATGCTTGGGCTCATGTTGTTACCAAAAAGCCCTAAGGAACTGGGAATGACTTTCAAAGGTAATAAAAGCCCGCGAAATAAAAGGCCTGCTGCCATGGTTGGTTGTGCGGTCCACAGCAATCTCTCCAGGGAAGGAACGAAGGTTGTTTTCCTGAAAGATGGCTAGAAGGGACCTTAAGGCACAATGGAAAACCA
The DNA here is from genome assembly GCF_987537825.1 of Furipterus horrens. Taxonomy (NCBI): domain Eukaryota; kingdom Metazoa; phylum Chordata; class Mammalia; order Chiroptera; family Furipteridae; genus Furipterus; species Furipterus horrens. The sequence continues at coordinate 68,748,583 of NW_028327182.1, forward strand.
GAAAGACTTGGAAAGGACAGGTGTGTACAGGCAAGGATGAATGCCAGGTATGTGGCCCAGCTTCTGTGCACTGAAGAGCAGACTGAGGGCCACCCTAAATGTTCCTTGGGTAAGTTCCAGCAAAACAGAACTAAAGATCATAAGTGATCATTTGCTGCTCTTGTTATGCTTATGCAAATGAACAGGACAAATTAAAAATTGACTTAATGTAGTCCCTTTAAAGACAAGGAGAGTAATCTTAGGGAGAAAAATCAGTATTCAAGGAAAATCACAATGATCAGTGGCAGACTGTAAAGTAGGGCAGCTAACCGTCTTAAAAGTTTCTTCTCATTTAAAAAATGGTTTCACTTGAAAATTAAACCATATCTGTGATATCACCAAAGAGATTCAAGTTGCAGGCAAGTAGAATGTCAAGTGCCTTGCAACTGTATGTCTTCCCAATAAGACAGTCTTACAGATTTAGAGACTTTTTTGTTGGTTATGTTACATAAATTAACATGTGTTTTCTGTTTTCAAAGGGCATAAGCCTATGACCGCATTACCTGAGTGATTGTCTGTACGCATAAGCCTCACTTAATCCTCTCTGCAGCGCTGCCTCCGGAGACTCAACAGTTTGGCTGAACTAAATGGCTGAGTTGGTGAAGAATGGGGTGGTCTGTGGGCTTCACTTTAAAACTGAATTCTCTTTTCTATCCTAATGGCTTGGACAGAAAGGGCCCAGAGGTCTGAGAGGGGGGAAACATAAACTATTTCCCTCAGCCCAAACTAAATAAAATGGGCAAAAGGGTTTTGGACAGGAGAGATGTGCCTAGCACACCTTCCTCCAAAGAAGCCCTTTTTTTTTTTTTTTTTTCTCCTAATGTGGAACATTGAAAAATTAATCCCTGCCTAAAAAAAAAAAAAAAAAAAAAAAAAAAAACTGACTTCACTGTACCAGTCAGTTGGGGTGGTAGATGCCATTGACTGAGCATGTGTACATACTGTATGGCCATCATATTCAAAATGACTGAGGGAGTAGAGCAATGAATCTGCATCAAATTTTGCATTAAGCTTGAATATTCCTCTGTGAAAACTATTCAGATGACTCAGAAGGCCACAACTATGGCCTATTGGTGATTGGTAGCTTCATCATGACAATGCATCCACTCATGAATCACATCTTATGTGGAGATTTTTGGTGAAACATCAAATAACCCAGGTGACTCAGCCCCCCTACAGGCCAGATTTGGTGTCCTGCAACTTCTGGCTTTTTCCAAAACTAATATTACCTTTGAAAGTGAAGAGACTTCAGACTGTCACTGAGATTCAGGAAAATATGATGGGGTAGCTGATGACAATTGGGAGAACTGTGTGAGGTCCCAAGGTGCCTACTTTGAAGGGGACCAAGGCGTCATTGTCCTATGCACAATGTTTCTTGTACCTTGTATCTTATTCAATGAATGTCTCTATTTTTCATATTACATGGCTTGATACCTCTGGAGAGACCATGAAATACATGTAATATATATATACTTTTTCATTGAAAAGTTTCTTTCTTTTTTTTTTTTTTGTATTCTTGTCATATCACACTTAGTCATGGGGAATTATATTTTAGATGCTTCTTAATTCTATTTACTATTGTTTTAAGTAAGGCTTTTATGTTGATATTTATAAATCAAACCAAATTTATGGGTTTATATTCAGCTAAGTTTTGTGTGTGTGTGTGTGTGTGTGTACCAGGGTGATTATCACATTTTGATATTGTAGCTTTTTTTACTTCATATTTTTACAAAATATCTCTTTTTAAAACTCTGTAATGCTTCTAATAGACCTGGCACTACCCTTGAAGTTTGGAAGGCATTCACCAGTGAAACTGTCTGGACCTGACACTTTTTTCAAGGTGTAGAGGTTTTATAGAAACAATGGCACTTGCATGTTGCTAGGAGGTTTAAATGATGAAATAATGCCAGTAAAGAAGCTCTTAACAGGCTCAGTTTTAATGTGTTACAATATCAGAAAAGTTCCCCATCCTAAAAGCTACATTTGGCCTTAAAATAATTTGGAAAGAAGACAGGTTTAGAAGAATGTCATGTCACTAGCCATTACACCATTCTAATAGTTTTTGTTCCTTAAAAATTCCTAAGAATAGAATGGGCTTTATTGGGAAATTCCAAAATTGACAATTCCCCTTCTATATATTTTCATGTCTCCAAGCAGAGGTACTAACCATTGTTAGCTTTAAATAGGACATTGAATTAAATTATATTAAACTTTTTATGACTTCTGTGATATAGCTATATTTTTCTGAATTTAGTAATCCCCTAAGGCTTCTTCTCTCACATCACCCTTGTGCTTCTTTTTATGTTATTGGTACCTATGTTTGAATTCTTTTCTTTTACTTTTTGTCATTATATATTTATTACTAAAGCCAAACTCCTTTGCTTGGTGTGAAAAGCTGCAAGCAGCCTGCTCACAAGTGGGAGTCATGGGCAATACACTGTGTCCTATCAACTTTATTGATATCATTTGCTGAACATATATGCAGACCTAATGAAGAGAAGAACTGGATTAGAAACTGACATAATTCTGTGATCCAAAATAAGCTTTAGTGACCTCAGACAGTAACTAACTACCATGTTCAACAATGTGAGTGGCTGTTCATGACTCTCTTACTTATAGTACAAGGGACAAGGGCATGCTATGGTGTAATTGAAAATGCTTTCCTATTAGTTTTATTCATCAACATGTTATTAAGATCTCTATTAAAATATTATTAGCTTGTTTAAGCTTTGTAGGGTCTTATAAACTCCAGAATTAGCATTTCACCTCAGCATAGTAGAATTTTTTCTTTATAATGAACAATCACTTTTCATGTACCCTGTGAATTCATGGTAAACGAATTAATCTTTGTCTAAGGGCAGTAATTAGGATGGTATTTAGACCTATGTCTTCCAAACACTCTTGAGGCCATGACTTATTCATAGAACCTTAGGTTGACATAAAAAGCTACCAACTCACATTCTTTTGTGAGTAGAATGTCTGACAAAAATTTATACATTGTGATGTTGAAGGTGATTATTTTTTGGCAAGCAAAATATACAGTGATTTCCTACTGAGACATCATCCTTGGTAATACTCCTTGACTCCTTGTTGATAACAATTTGAGGGCATGGCAGGCTTATGGCCAAATTGAACCACTTTCATTAAAGTTAAATGTAAATTCTAAATCACACATAGGAACACTCCAGATTGTTTGTCTGATTCATTGGCACCAAGTAACAATTTACCTGGGAGAACAAATTTCCTGAAGGGAGAATTACAAAAAATTTTAATGTCAGGAGGACTTTTTCATAATCTATCAGAAAAAAATTCTGTATGGGCAAGGCATCTCTCCATAACATCTATTAACAGTAAGTGGGTGGAGGTTACTTCCAATACATTCTTTCTTGTGTCACTTAATAAGGCTGCAACCAAAAGCCACAGAAACCATTAGATAACCCATAAGCAGGGAAGAAACATTCAAACATGCTTGGAAAATCTAACTGCATACTTTTAAGGCTATCAATGAAGTAGCTGCAGAACACCACTGAACTTAATGCGAAATAAATGAATTGCTTGGTGGAGGCACTTGGCAGAAGAAGGAGATACACAAAAGAGTATCATGGGAATTATTACTGAAATATGGAAAAGCTGTAAATTTTTGCCAGCTTTCCAGTTACTTTTTAAGCTGTGATGTTTATAAAAACCATAATATGTTCTATACTTCTAAATTTATAACAAAAAAATATCAGTAAAACTGTCTGGATAAAATTTGTATTCTGGTTATGGCTCTTAACTATAAAATATGAGCTTATGTGCACATAAAACAAAATGTACTTGGCTTGTTTTAATGTCGATTTTTTTTTAAATTAAGACTTTTACTTACATTAATCTACAGATAGAAAATGTTCTGCTATTTCATTTCATGTTTTTAATTATCTTGCAGATTTTAGGATCTATTTTGCAAGCCTTTCTCCTTCCTCCCTCTCTTCCTTCCTTCCTTCCTTCCTTCCTTCCTTCCTTCCTTCCTTCCTTCCTTCCTTCCCTCCTTCCTTCCTCTCTCCCTTCCTTCTTTCTGTAAATCTAGGCAGTGAGCCCACCCGTATTATTGAGCACCAACCATGAGTTAGTAATTCCCTGACTTCCAGGCACTCATTATATCATTATACAAAGAGTTGTTTCATGATTATTTCACTTAACTGTTCCATTGAATGATGCTATTTGATAACTGTTTGAAACTCAACAATGCTTAAGTGTATATCTAATGATATACACTTTATAATAGAGAAATTGGATTTCCAGAAAATCTACTCAGACACATGTTATTAAGCATAAATCCTAGCCAGGAATCTCTGAAACAGCCTTCATGACAAAGAAAAAGGTGGCAAAGCATAATGACACTTATTACACAGACCTTTAAAAAAAATTTTATCCATAGGGTGCTAATCTAAGACACTAAAATGAGCACTTTACATATGCTTTCCTTCCTGCCCCAAACAGAGTAAACTGCCAGAAAACAATGAAAAGGAGATATTTCTCCCTCCTCTATTCCTTACTCCCTGCTCAGGAAAAGGAAAATTTGGCAGCCAATCTTTTTCTATAAATGAATGTTGTTTTAACATGACTGTACTGTACAGCCATCTGAGCAAAGTAGTTCTGACAAGTAAAGTATTTGTGGAGGAAAGAGAGGCATGGTGGCCAAGCCCAGAGGAACCTGTGTGTCTCCAGCAAGTTCAACTTATCAAAGGACCAACTGAGACACTGAGAAGATCCTCTCTGCAGACTACCCTAAATGGAAACTTAGCTGCCTCCATCAACTCCCATTGTTAATGTAAAAGGACATCTCTCACTGTACAAGGCTGGACTGTTGGCACTGGGTCTATGTTGCTCTTTGGCAAATATTGGGTTTGAGTAAATTGCTCTTCAGGATGAGTATATATACATATGCATGCACACAGATAACATGGGAATACCCAACAGAGAAAGGATATGGAATTTATCCCTAAACTGTCAGAGGCAGGAAAAACTTCTGAAAATTAAACAGAACATCTAGAATAATGCATTCTAGACTGTTTAATGATATTAATGGGTTGCAAGAAAGGTCTCCAAAAAGCCAAAGGAAAACTCCCTAAGACTTATAAAAAAGGAAACTTGGGTGAGAAAAAAACATTAAAATAACTCAAGAAATGCAATAAAGCAAGTAAATCGGCATAAGTAGGAATAAATAGTGGAATTGATATTGTAGAAAATATATCAGGAATGTGGGGCAAGCCTGATAACCTCCTCCAGAATGCATAAGAAAAGGGCAGCAGTATGAAGAATAAGATATTTCTATGCAGAGAAAGAAAACACAACTGAAGAAAATAACTTTGAAATGCAGACTTAAATACACAGCTAAAGAAAAATTAAGTAAAACATACACTTGAAAATATTGAACTTTTATTGCAATCATTAAAAAAATTGCGAGAAGAGTGCAGGCCATAAACAAGTAATCTTCAAAGGAACAGATATGCTCTTGCCTTTGGATGTCTATTTTGTCAAGCGGCACATTAGAAAACAACATAGTATATAGTATACTGGATAATATTGAGAGTGGGAGAAATAAAACAAGGGGCAAAAAATTAAGCAAATACAAATTTTAAAAAGCAGAAACATGGTATAATTTAACACAATTTTTGGATACACAAGAAAAAAATCAAATGGGACTGAGGTTATTTAGTATTGATAAAGGGGATATTCTAAACTGAAAGTAAAAAATCTATATAAACCTTAATGCATTAAAAATATAGTAAAACCCTGGCTGCTGTGGCTCAGTGGATTGAGCATTGGACTGCGAGTCAAGTGTCGCTGGTTTGATTCCCAGTCAGGGCACATTACTAGGTTGCACGTCAGGTCCCCAGTTAGGGGCGCGAGTGAGAAGCAACCACACAGTGATATTTCTCTCCCTCTCTCCTTTCCCCTGTCTCTAAAAATAAAACAAACAAATAAATAAATTATTAAAAAAAAATAGTATCAAGTGATAACCTGATAATCTAGGGGGGAATCACTTCATAAATTATATACATGTCTAACCATTGTGCTGTACACCTGAAATTATTATAATAATGCCAACTGTAATTAAAATAAATTGCCCTGGCTGGTTTAGCTCAGTGGATTGAGCGTCGGCCTGCGAGCTAAGTGTCGCTGGTTCGATCTTCCAGTCAGGGTACATCAGAGAAGGAAAACTCTGACTCCAAAAAACCTCCGCTGCCTTGCGGCATACCTCTTCAGGGGAAAGGCTAAGGGAGTAAACCCCGACAGAAAATCCGGAGCCGGAGTCCCTAAGGCGGTTTGACGTTGTAGTCAACACCGGCAACTCCTGCGGCGCACCTGAACCCAAGCTGTATCGACTCCGTCTTTCCCTTGGACCCTTCAGCTGCGAAGAGAGGGGGGGTCTGCTGCATGGGCAACAGCAGACCCTCCATATCACCCTGCCCAGGCTCTGTAGCTTCAGCGTCATCGCAAGATGTCGATTCAACACGGGAGGAGACAGATACCATGTCACTCCCGAGTCGGACTGCACAGCCATTCTTGGCGGTGCAGATAGACTCTGAAGAAGCTACACCATCGTCTCTCGAGACGGACGGCTGCCGACGACGACGAATTAAAATAAAAATAATTTTAAAAATAAATAAATAAAATACTCCTGAGGCTCAATTTGAAAATGAAATATAGGAAGATTGAATATTTTGGACTGAGACTTAAGGATTACTGTATAAATTAAAGCAAAGCAGTCAGATAACACTGTTGTAATCACTGAGATTGGTGGTGGATTTGAAAGTAAGAGGAGTTTCTTGGGAAAAAAAGGTAGTATAAAAAACTTAAAGTAGCATTAGTTAGCTTCAAGGAGAATGTAATATAATGATATATATTATTCTGGACAACTTCAAAACATAAGCCACATCCTTTGAACATTTGCAAACTATGTATTTTTAATTAAATGTTACATTTAAAACTTCATACTATGAGCATGAATTGCTTAAAGGACTTTGAATAGCAACTGGACAATATCTACTGAACTTAGAAATGTGCATATCCTACAGTTACACTAAGTCACTTCTCTGCACACGCTTTAGGGAAACGCTACTACATGATCACAATGAGACATAAATTAGATAGGTTCTTTACAGCAATGTTTGTAATAGGAAAAAAGGGGGGGAATAGAAACAGGCCTCAATAGGGGGATGAATAAATACAATGTAGAATACGATGGATTATTATAAAGAAATTTTAAAATATATAACTGAACAAAATGGTATATACCTAACTCATGCTAGTGAACTCTGGGAGTTAGAAATGGTTCTGTTGTGGTCATTAAAGGAATGTTTAGCTTTGCTGATAATATTCATATTTTTTCTATCTCTCAAGAAATATATTACATCGATTATATGTGCAATTACTGGCAATAAAAATGGTAAAAAAGTTTATTCGGAATGATGGGGATATCCATGATGGTTTTATTATGCTTTGTGTTTCCTTTTTCTCGTTTTATTAAAACATAGAATTTAGGAATAGAAGATGGAGGCCTAGATAGACATACTGCATCTCCCTCCACAACTAAGAGGAACACGACTACCTCAAAACTATAGACAACCAGAAGTTCCAGAAAATCAAGCTGCATGGAAGTCCAACAAAGATTTAAAGAAGAAATACTCATCCAGAGAGGTATGAGGGGCGGAGCTGGGGCAGAGAGGATGCAATGTGGTGGTGGCAGCGGCAGCAGCGGCAGGCCAGTGGAAAGTGTAGTCACACATTTTAAAAAGTCAAGAGGGACATCTGGTGAGCACTCCCAGCACCAGACCAGACCGCGCAGCTCATGGTCCCAGTGCCGGGAAAAATAAAACCTCATTGCTTTTGACTGTGCAAACCAGTGGGGGTTGGGGTGGAGGAAGAAACGGCTCATCTTTTAGCAGGGTCTACTTGTTTAAAGGGTCCCCAGAGTCCTAGAATGTCGCAGACCAATCCACTTTGAAAATGACAGCCAGCGCAACAGCTAGAGAGGCACCAGTCCCATATGTAAGTGGGAGAAGTACCTGGAAAAGGGGCAAGTGCTGAGCAGGCAGCATTGTTCTCTCTCAGATCCCTCCCACACACACAGCACCACAACGTGGTGAAACGGGTTGCCCTCTACTGACAAATACCTAAGGCTCCACCCCCTACAATGTCACAGGTGCGACAGCTCTACCTAAGACACAGAGGCAAAGAAACACAGGAGCCTGTCAAGATGAGGTAACAGAGAACTATGGCCCAAAAGGGGGAGTAGATCAAGGTTCCAGTGGGAAAGCTAAGTGACAAGGAGATAGCCAACCTAACAAACGAGTTGATAGCCAACCTAAAAGATGCAGAGTTCAAAACACTGATGATAAAAATGCTCACAGCTTGACAGATATGCTTAAGTACAGTAAACACGTAAGGGAAGAAGTGAAGTCTATGCTAAATGAAACGAAGGAAAATCCACACAAAACCAATGGTGAAGGGAAGAAAACAGGGGTTCAAATCAATGATTTGGAACATAAGGAAGAAAAAAAAGTCAACAAGTACAGAATGAGAAAACAAGAATTAAAAAATATGAGGAGAGGCATAGGAACCTCTGGGACAACTTTAAACGTGCCAACATCCAAATCATAGGGTTGCCAGAAAGAGAAGAGAAAAAGCAAAAATTGAAAACTTATATGAGAAAATAATGAAGGAAAACTCCCCAAATTTGGCAAAGAAAATAGACATATACATCCAGGAAGCATAGAGAGTCCCAAACAAGCTAGACCCAAGAGGACCACACCAAGACACATCATAATTAAAGTGCCAAAGGTTCAAGATGAAGAGAGAATCCTAAAAGCAGCAAGAAAGAAGCAGAGAGTTACCTACAAAGGGGTGCCTATAAGACTATCAGCTAATTTCTCAAAAGAAATTTTGCAGACGAGTGACTGGCAAGAAATATTCAAGATGATGAAAAGCAAGGACCTACAACCAAGATTACTCTATCCAGTAAAGCTATAATTTAGAATGCAAGGGCAGATAAAGTGTTTCCCAGATAAGGTAAAGCTAAAGGAGCTTATCATCACCAAGCTATTATTATATGAAATGTCAAAGGGACTTAAGAAAAAGAAGATCAAAATTATGAACATTAAAATGACAACAAATTCACAACTATCAACAACTGAATCTAAAAAATAAAAACAAAATCCAGCTAAGCAAACCAGAATAGGAACAGAATCATATGTATGGGAATCATTTGGAGGGTTATCAGCTGGAAAGGGGGAGGGGGAGAAATGGGGAAATAGTGCAAGGATTAAGAAGCATAATTGGTAGGTACAAAATAGGCAAGCGGAAGTTAAAAATAACATAGGAAAGGGTGAAGCCAAAGAACTTATATGCATGACCCATGGGCGTGAACTAAGAGGGCGGGATTGCTGGAGAGAAGTGGGGTACTGTGCAGAGGGGAGCAAAGGTGAAAAAATAGGGACTATGTAACAACATAATAAAATACACTTAAAAAAGAATTTAGGAATAAATATTCCAATTAATAAAACTGGCAGAAAGGAAATAAAAACTAGAATTACAGATTGTTTTTAAAATAAAACATTGAGACCCCTAAATAGCAAAATTTAGGCATTGTACCTAAAGCTGTATTCAGAGAAAAACAGTTCATCCTTAAATATTTTGATTTTTAAGAATTAGAGAAATAGAAATAAACTTACCGTTTAATTTGAAAAGATAGAGAAACCAACCCAAAGAAAGCAATGGATGTAATTTTATTTAAACATTAAGACTGATTCTAACTTCTACATGAACACTCTCAATTTCACATACTGTGTGACAGAGGATGGGGTAGAGGTGTTACTCATAATATTATAACACATGTGCATGCCTCATTGGAAACACATTGTTTCCTGAGTTCTGATTGAAGAATGGTGAGACAGAGAGACATAATGAGAAAACAAGTCTGAACTGAACTCTCAGGACCTCCATGTCACCTTTTTATGTGTAGGCAAAGAATGGAGTCAGTGGGGAGAGGGACTTCCTGAGCCATCACAGCGGCTAATTTTCATGAACAGTTTCTGGCAGCCACCATGGAAAATCTGTAGGTGAGTATGAAAAAGCGATTTTTTCCCCTTATGAACTGAGAGAACAAGAAAAGAACAAGAATGGGTAGCATGGGAAAAGCCCTAAACCTGTTTCATTTGTGATGAAATTGTAACTAGAATTTCTAATGGTGTGAAGGCTGAGGGGACAGATATAGGACTTTTTCAAGCATGGGAAGAATTTGAATTATTGTTGGTGAATGTTAGCCCCATAATCACAAGATAGAAAAGGCTTGTCTGCAGTTTCTACTTTAATAGAGAATATGCCCTGTATCTTCTCTTCCTGAGATGAAAACACTCTGTACTGATTCTTATATGAGCATTTGTGTGATTTTCATTGAAACGAAAATCACTGAATTGTTACATGCATTCAAGGATTTTTCTTTTGCTTTGCTCTCTCTTATTTTCAAAAACTTTTTTATATATCTCTCCAGAGCCTGCCATAATTTATTCTGGATCTTGTGGAACAGAACTTGGAATGATTAGTCTTGTATGTCATGGAATAAATTTTAAATAGATTTTTTTCCTGTGGAAAAATTGAATCAACAGAGAATGGCAAATCCACCAAAGGAGTTCTTTAACAGAACAAATATGATAAGAAAGAAAGAAAGAAAGAAAGAAAGAAAGAAAGAAAGAAAGAAAGAAAGAAAGAAAGAAAGAAAGAAAGAAAGAAAGAAAGAAAGGAAGGAAGGAAGGAAGGAAGGAAGGAAGGAAGAAAGAAAGAAAGAAAGAAAGAAAGAAAGAAAGAAAGAAAGAAAGAAAGAAAGAAAGAAAGAAAAAGAAAAGAAAGAAAAAGAAAGAGGGAGGAACGAAAAGGTCAACCAATGGTCATTGATGCTAATTTAACTCCAACAGAAATCCCCAATTTGTGATACTGTAAAGAAGGAAACTTTATTCAGTGCACCGTCATGGGGTCAGGTCTCCCTCTGCTAGATAGCTCTGCTCTTCTCCAGTGAGACATCTTCAGTGTTCAGCTCTAGACAAAAACACAGTCTTCAGCCTTCAGTGGGATGTACCTTCTCTGAGCCAGAGGGCAGCTTTCTTATATGGACAGAAATTCCCCACCCTTGGTCCCTGATTGGTCCATTCTCATGCAAATACAGACTCTGAATCCTCGCAATATGATTGGTCCAAAGGAATTGTCCTGATTGGTTAGAATAGAGCCATTATGATTGACCAGAGCTGCTCAGCTCTGATTGGATGGGAGAAGCCTCAATCCTATTGGTTGAAATAGGAGTCGGATGACAGAAACAAAGTGCAGGTAGGCAGTTTAGCACAGAGGCCTCTTGGTGAAGTAGTACAGTTTGCATCAGAAGCTCCTGTGCAAAAATGCTGCTAAACTTGTACTTTCTAAAATTTGAGCCAAGTTAGCCACCAGGATCCCTTCTTAGTAGGTGTATTGTTTCCCCTCTGGGTTTACAAAAGAAAAAAAAGAAAGAAAAATCCCAAAGGCAGGCTTTCACAATGGTCCATACATGACTGCTTTATAATCAGCTAGCTCTAATTCTGTCTAAGAGAAGGACTACCTATTGTGACAGACTGTATATTCCCAAAATAGCCACTACAATATCACTTACTTCACATTTTCTTCTACAATATGACTTTGCTACTTCTTATGAGTCTGGGACCTTGAGAACGCTCCATCCAATAGAATACAGTGGAAGTAATGCTCTATAACTTCCAAGTCCAGATCATGAAAGGTAATATATCTCCTACCTTAATCATCAGAACTCACACCTGGAACCCAGAGCTGTCAGGTAAAATGTTTGACTGCTGTGAGGCAGTCATGTTGGTAGCAAACCTGAGGTAGCCATATTGGGAGGAAGCCCAACCATCTGGTGCTCTAGTCAGTTGTACTATAGTCTTTTAATCATCTCAGCCCAGGCATCAGATATATGAATGAATAATGCTTTAGATGATTTCCAGCCATGGAGCCACTCATGAGTCTTCCTAGCTAAGGTTCCAGATATCAGAAAAGAAACAAACCATTTCCACTGAACCCTATCTGAATTCCAGATCTACAAAATTTGTGAGCACAATTAACTGCATGATTAAACCAATAAGCTTTGCTATAACAAGAACTCTTATGCATTGAATTGTGTACCTCAAAATTCATATATTGAAGTCCTACCTCAGAATGTGACCTTATTTGGATATTACAAATGTAATTAGTTAAGATGAGCTCATCTTGGAGTAGAGTGGGTATCTAATCCAATATGACTGGTGTCCTTGGGGAATTTAGACACAAACACTACAAAGGGAAAATACAATGTGAAGATGGAGGCAGAGATGGTATAATGCTTCTACTAGCCAATAAATGTCAGAAATTGCCAGCAAGCCATCAGAAGGTGGGAGAGGGGCCTGAAACATATTCTCTTTTGTGGTTCTCAGGCTGAACCAGCCCTGATAAAACCTTGATCTCAGCCTTCTGTGCTCTCGAACTATGAGACAATAAATTTCTGTCTTTTAAACCATCTAGTTTGTTTTGTTATGGCAGCCACAGGAGACTAATATACTCATTAAAAGTTAGATAATGTTATATAAGTTGACATTATCACTTTTGGTTGGTTTGAATTTAAAAGTGGCCATTTTTCAAGGTTATATTGATGCATTGTTACTTTTACACAAGGAGTTATATAGATAAGTAACTCTACCAAATTTGGGTCACCACTCACTGCCTTATCCCTCCTTTTGCATTTTACAAGTTGTGGCTATAAGTGTAGATCAGAACAAAACCCATGGCAAGGCACTGCTAGTAAACTCTTAGGGTAATACAAATTTATTAACCCACATTGTCCTTCAATCAGAAACAGTTACCTCATTCCACTCTTAGATGGCCCATGTCACTCTATTTTGTCCATAGTATGTTGAGACACCTTGTTAAGTGCTGCTGAAATCCAAACAAACTCTATTGACAGAATGTTCACCATGTGCTGATTCAATAACTCAGATATATGACTTAACACTTGTTAACGTACATGTGTGCAAACACAGCCACATGTACCTGCCATTAACACATAAAATCTCATAAGCAAAACTTCATTACACATTTTCAAAGGTGAGAAAATGTGGTCCAAACAGGTAAATTTGATGTTTATTTCAGAAAACAAAAACAAAAACAAAAAAAAATGTTAGAATAAACCATGAAAAGGAAAACTGTATTAAGTAAGTACTGGTAAGGGATCTTTATATCAAACCTACCTCATTTATAAAATAGGATTTAGGCTATTAGGGACATTTGTCCTTATCCATGCCTCTAGCTTTATTAGCTACTTAAATAATGACATAGGAAAAAGACTCGATCATGATCTGCAAATAACACAAAGCCAGAAAAGGTAAAGTGAATTGTATGTCTTATAAAGGACATCTTAAACTCCAAAATGCCAGTCTAATCACTATGAAGAAAAATCATGCAATTTCAGTTTTGGAAATTCCACAGGATACCTGGCCAATACTGCCCAACCTGTCCAGGTCATGGACAACAAGGAAAAGCTGAGAAGCTATCACAGACCAGAGGAGACAGGAAATGTGATGACTAAATGCAGTAGGGTACCCTGGATGGGATCCTAGAACACAAAAAGAACACTAATGACAAAATTTTCATATCCAAATAAAGCTGGGAGTTTAGTTAAACTAATGCACCAATATCAGTTTCTTAGTTTGTACCACAGTAAGATAAGATGTTTACAATGGAGGACTGGATCAGGACTATAGGGGAACTCTGTACTATCTTTGCAACTTTCTGTAAATCTAAAATTCTTTCAGAATATAACTTTTTAAGATGGAAGTTAAAGGTTGAAGTGTGGGCCAAACCACAGAATGAAATTCACTAGACAATACAGTGAACTCATTGATTGATAGCAGCAGATACTATATTTTGGTGATAAAAAAACAACAACAAAAAGATATAGTGCCTTCCTTTAATACCATCCACAGATTCCTACACTGAAGTAAAAAGTTATAATCACCTGAATAGATTTGAGCTTTAGAATTTCACCTAAGAGTCTTAGCTAAGGGCAAACTCAGTATTAAGCATGAGTGTGCTGTGGATGAAAGGAAGCTAATATAGAGTAATACTGCATTTACAGGATTCCAGGATGTGGGTAAAGATGGAGGTACCCTCCTTGTGGCTCCAAACTTCCTTGAATGGCAAAGTCCTGGAGATGAGGGCTTTTGACAGGGAGGTTATGTGGTCCCTCAAAGACTGGCTGGGTTTACTTGGAATAGTACTGATACTGTAATCAAGACCCAGCCTAGCCTTAGTGAGGATCTCTCCCATAAATAGTGGTAATGAAGAGAATACAGCCCTCTGCAAACCTTGCTAGTGACATTACATCAGGTAAATATTTGAGATTTTTCTGCAGGATCCTACTTTTAAGCACTGTGCCTCGTTTTCAGACTACATTTAGGATTGCATTTCTCACTCTTTAATTGGGGAGACTAAAAAACTTAAAAGAGTAATAAATAACAGAAAGAGTTCTGAATTTATTCAGTTGTCTAGTAGGGCCAGGTACAGTCATCATGTGATAGCTGTGGCTCTCAATGGAGTGATTTTCAAAGTTGAGGCAGATACTATGGGCATTGAGAGAGTAGAGGCCAAGATGCCACAAACATCCTATTGAGTACAGAACAGACCCTGCAATGAAAGTGCCTATCCCAATGTCAATGGTGCCAGACTGAGAAAGGCTGATCTTTGGAGCAATAAATAGGACATCTACACACTGGAACCTGTGTCCCTGTTCTGTCAGTTTTCATCCTGACTGCTTAGCAGATCCATGGAGTACACTGACTCTGGGTTCCTTGCCAGCTTCAGCCCACCCTTCAGTTGCAACATGGGTTAGAAGTAAGATTAAGCTCTTTAGAGTCAGAAAAGCCATATCTGAAACCTGGCTGAAAACCCTCCCACCTAGGTCTCTGGGTCTTAGGAAGTGATTTAATCTCTGAGACTCATTACTTACCTGTCTGTGACATAGACACAGCACCTCTGCTCCCAGGAATGTTGTTAGAAAACACCTAGATCTTTCTCTTACTGTGACTTCCTGGGGTTTAACTGGGACCCATGGAGTCCAAGGATGGAAGTGTATTTTAATATAAAAGAGTTACTCGTAATCCTATAAATCTTGCCTAATACATTTAAAAACATTATCTGCAAAGAGGTCCATACTCATCAACAGAAGGTCAAAGAGCATCCATGCCAAAAAAAAGATTAAGAACTTTAATATGTTGGTAGAAATGTACACTAGGAGTTTATACAAATCAATCCCAGACACAGAGACTGGAAGTTTGTACAGACCACCTCCTCATCACTGCCAATCAAAACCATAAGCACTGTTTATCTCTTAACAGCTCTCTGACCCATGTAGCACTACATCTCAGTTTCTGAGACCAGGGGGGTTCCCCTTGTTGAAACAGGTTAGACTCACCAGGCTGAATCAACCCAGACAATGTTCTTCAGTCATGGTGCTCAGTATTTGCCAACCGACGTCACTGGTAACGTTGGGATGTGCTAACCCCTTCTGGCCTGTGCACTCCCAAGACTGCCCAGCTAGTTCTACTCCTCTCCAATCTGGTCTCTCCCTTCATAAGCAGTGATTGCACCCCAACATGACATAAGCACATCCTGGATGTTCAGTAAGTATTGAGACCTCATATTACCCGCACATATTCCAGTATGCTTGTGTAATATTGACCTAAATTCTCAACCAATTCCAGCTTACCCTCAAGACTAAACTTGATATACTCTAAATTGGTACCTCTTCCTGTAACAATTCCTGCTTTCCTAGATGCAAAAACAGCTAAATCTGACTCTCCTTAAAAAGATTGATTCCTAGGAAGTGCAGATCATTCTAAAAAGCACCAACAAACAATAGGAGTCACATAAATGAGGAGACAGAGAAACAACCCCCCATCGAAAGGAAAGGTAGAATCCCCAGAAAGAGTGCTAAATGAAATAGAGGGGAGCAAGCTATCAGATATGGAATTCAAAACATGGATTATGGAGAAGCTCAATGAGCTCAGGGGAAACTACAAGAACTCCAGAAAAACTATAAGAAACTTACTGAGAATTACACCAGCATGAAAAAGGACATGGAAGCTATCAATAAGAGCCAGGAGGAAATGAAGAATACGATCTCTGAATTGAAGAACACAGTAGAATGAATTAAAAGCAGGCTAGAGGAAGCAGAAGGTCGGATCAGCAAGCTGGAAGACAATGTAGACAAAAATTACCAGACAGTGCAACAAAATGAAAAAAGACTGAACAAGACTGAAGAGGCTCTAGGACAGCTGCAGGATAACATGAAATGTAATAATATTTGTATCATAGGAATTCCAGAAGGAGAAGAAGAAGAGCAAGAAATAGAAAACCTCTTTGAAAAAAATAATGACAGAAAACTTCCCTAACATGAGGAGAGAAAGAGTCACGCAGGTCCAGGAAGCACAGAGGGTCCCAATGAAGATGAACCCCAACAGGCCCACTTCAAGACACATCATCATTAAAATGGCAACATTCAAAGACAAAGAGAGAATCCTAAAAGCAGCAAGAGAGAAACAACTAATAACATACAAGGGAGCTCCAATAAGGCTATCATCAGATTTCTCAGCAGAAACACTACAAGCCAGAAGAGAATGGCAAAAATTATTCCAAGCAATGAAAAACAAAGGCCTACAACCAAGAATACTCTACCCAGCAAGACTCTCATTCAAAATGGAAGGTGAAATAAGGAGTTTCCAAGACAAGAGAAGGCTAAAAGAATACATCTCCACCAAACCAGCATTGCAAGAGATGCTAAAGGGTCTGCTTTAAGAAGATGAAGAAACAGAGAGAGACAGAGAGGAACACGAGTACAAAGGGGGGAAATGACAATGAATAAGTACTGAAAGAAAGAAGGAACTTTTACCATTTGCAACAATATGGTTAGAACTAGAGAGAATTATACTTAGTGAAATAAGCCTGGCAACGAAAAAAAAATACCTTATGCTATCACCTATTACAGGAAACTAATGAAGAACGCAAACAAATGAGCAAAATTGAACCAGAGCTATGTAAACAAGGAATAAACTAACAGTAACAAAGGGGGAAATGGGAGGGAGAGAACTGGGTAAGAAGGGGAAGGGTCTAGTAAAAGAACATATACAAATGACCCATGGACATGGACAATTGGGTGGAGACTGAATGTGGGAGAAGAGGGGGCAGGGTGCAGAAAAGCAAGAGGGGGGAAAAAGTGGGACAACTGTAATGGAAAAAAAATTTTTATGTGGTGGAAAAAATGAAAATATAAAGAATAGAAATGTAAGGTCAGTGAATATTAGAAGGACAAGGATTTTCCTTCACTCTGTATATTTTTCTCCCTATCTGATCCCTCCAGGGTTTGGCATTCTAAACAACTAAGTAATGACATAAATTTCTTTGCATAAAACTAATAAGACCAGTTGTTAATAGAGGGTTTTTGTTTGTTTGTTTTTTTGACCAAGACTTTGACTGGAATGTCATGCCTAAAGAAGACATGCTTGGGCTCTGGTTGTTACCAAAAAGCCCTGAGGAACTTGGATTGACTTTCAAAGGTAATAAAAGCCCATGAGATAAAAGGCCTGGTACCTTGGTTGGATGTGCGGTCCATAGCAATCTTTCCAGGGAAGGAATGAAGGTTGTTTTCTTGAAAGATGGCTAGAAGGGACCTTAAGGCACAATGGAAAACCAGGAGGACCTGGGAAAGACAGGTGTTTACAGGCAAGGCTGAATGCCAGGTATGTGGCTCAGCTTCTGTGCCCTGAAGGGCAGACTGAAGGTCACCCTAAATGTTCCTTGTGTAAGTTCCATCAAAGCAGAACTAAAGATCATAAGTGATCATTTTCTCCTCTTGTTGTGTTTATGCAAATGAACAAGATATATTAAAAATGAACTTAATGCAATCCCTTTAATGACAAGGAGGGTAATCTTAGGGAGAAAAAATGTGATTCAAGGAAAATCACAATGCTCAGTGGTAGACTATAAAGTAGTGCAGCTAACCGTCTTAAAAGTTTCTTTTCATTTAAAATTTGTTTTCATTTGAAAGTGAAACTATGTCTGTGGCATTATCAAAGATGTTTAATTTACAGGCAAGAAGGATGTCAAATGCCTTGCAACTGGATGTCTTTCTGATAAGACAGTCCTACAGATTTAGACTTGTATATGGGTTATGTTACATAAATTAACATGTGTTTTCTCTTTTCAAAGGGCATAACCTATGATCTCATTGCCTGAGTGATTATCTGTACGTATAAGCCTCACTTAATCCTGTCTGCATCGCTGCCTCCTGAGACTCAATGGTTTGACTGAACTAAGTGGCTGGGTTGGTGAAGAATGGGCTGGTCTGTGGGCTTCACTTTAAAACTGGTTTCTCTTTTCTATCCTAATGGCTTGGACAGAAAGAGCCCAGAGCCCTGAGAGGGGGGAAACCTAAACTATTTCCCTCAGCCCAAACTAAGTATAATGGGCAAAAGGGTTTTGGACAGGTGGGATGTACCTGGCACACCTTTCTCCAAAGAAACCCTTATTTTCCCTAATGTGGGACATTGAAAGATTAATACCTGTCTTTTGTCATCTAGTGGTTATGGATTGAATGATGTCCTTTAACCCTGTTGCCAAATCTGTTGCCTCCAGAATACAACAAGGATGCCAGCCTGTTAAATCAAGAATGCCATTGTCCGGGGACAGCCAACCAACCTGGAGTCTGCACTATCTCCCCCCATGTGGGAAGGCCACTCTCCCCTCCACACCCCCACTATTATTAGGAATTTCTGGACCCAAGGGTGGGTAGGACAATGACCATGTCCAGCTTGAAGCAGCTAGAGGAGCTTGAGACCTTCACCCATTGTCCTTTTTAAGATTATAAAGGGCCTTAAGTCTGAGAGGGAGGGATTGTTATTTTTTATTGTTAAAATAATTAATTAATTTTTAAAAAAAAAGAAGAAGAAGAATATATGAAAGGGTGAGGCAGGAGAGCTTGTATTTATGACCCATGGGCATGGACTTGGTAGGGAGGATTGTTGGGGGAGGGGTGGTGCTGTGCGGAGGGGAGCAAAGGGGAAAAAATTGGAACTATTGTAACAATATAATCAATAAAATATACTTTAAAATATTCCATTGTATATATGCACCATATCTAAAAAAAAAAAAATTGACTCCTGCCTAAAATATCTTACCTACTAGAGAATAACTAGTGAAAATTAAATATGTATTTGACTTCAAAGTATAGGCAAAGAGTAGGTGGCAGAGAAAGTAGAAGCCAGGTTGGAGAAGGGATCAATGACAGATGAAGGGGCTTCAGTGCTTTCCTCTGAGTCAGACGGAGCCCCGCAGCCCCTCCATGGGCACTATAGATTATCAAGGGTGACTTCCGCAAATGTTCTTCTCCAAAGGGAAGCACGTGGCTGTTTTGAAAACCAGATCCAGAATGCCTGTCCGTTGACAAATGTCACTAATTTCCCTTTTGGGCACTCCTTTCAACAGCATTGCAGATCACAGGGAAGCACTGGAGGGACTGCTTTGGACTTCTTTGATTTTTGTCTGGCTGCTTTACACCTTATCTTCCTCCCTGGCTGCGGTTTTTAAAACCTTAGGCTTTTTCTGTTCTGCTTCAGCTGAAATCTTTAGTCTGGTCCCTGGGAATAAATAATTGGCTCAGCATTTCATCTGCAATGTACATTCATGTCTTTGGCAGAACAGAACTCAACTATCCTATAGTTCAGATGATAACCAACTTGATCCATCACTTCCTGCTTTGAGATTACAAGCAAAGACAGTATTTTTTTTCCATTTCTTAATGGACTTCTGGATGAAAGATTTTTTCCCAATTCAGAAGGATCCAGTTTGCTTTGGATCACCTTTAGTACCTAATCCGTGGAGTCACTCTTGCATTTGACTAGAGAATCATGGAAGTTTTTAGCAAAACATGTGAGTCTACTAAAACAATGCAACATAACATAGTAATTAAAAGCTTAGACTCTGTAACTATATTGTCTTGGGTTTGAGTCTACATGGTTTGAACCTAAGCAAAATAAAGTCAGTGTTTTCATACCCATTAGCTCTGTCTGCAGATCAGTGCAATGCCTGGCATGGCAGCTCCCTTTAAAATAATTTTGAAATTATTATTTTTTTATACTTATGAAATAGTCAGCTTTTGGATAAATTTGCAAGTAAAACAATAAATTGATAAGTACAAAGGGAAGTACAATATTTGCAGATACACTCACAAATGTGTCAGTTCCTAATAAAATTTTCTCCTAATCTCCCTTAAATGCAATACACTGTCAACAAGACCCTTCAGGCTATCTCACTTCTGAATAGAGTCACTTGCTTCTCTGCTCATTGCAGTCTATATTAAGTGGCCAGGACCATGGCCCATGGAACGACAAGAGAAAGTCCAGGAAGAGAGAAGCTCAGGGTGAGATCTCTGCATGTGTACCTTAGCTAAAGGATGTGGGCTTACAAGGTGATTTTAATTGATGGTGGCACTTTATATTTCCACATCTTTGTTTTTCCCATGTGCATGCTATGAGGTCTCACTCACAGGAGGTGCTCAGTGAATATGTGCTGATTTGCTGATGCCAAAGTGAAGCTGGGGTGTGGGGAAGGATGCCAGCTGGTTGCATCTTGGTTACTCTTTGTGTACACTCAGCTTCCCAGTGATTTTATTGAAGCAAAAACTTCTGTTAGTTTAACTTGCTATTGGAGGTTGCTGCTATGCTGTCCCCTGAAGCTATGAGCTTTATGTAAACAGGTCTGTCTGTGGGTTTGTCTTCCATCCTCAGACATTTAAGGAGTGCTTTCTGAACTCTGACCCATGAACACAAGAGATGAGGGCAACAAGTCCCCTCCTTGGCCTCAGATTTGTTTCTTTCCAAGGTTACCTTATAAATACTTGGAAAATATTCATGGACAACTTACCGGACATCCAACAATATGCATAAGAGAGTTTTTTTTTAATTAGTATGATTCACTACCTATTGGTACAGCTTTTGTCAGACATATTTGGTACCTAAATATTGTTGCTTTGTTTTACTAAAGATATAGGGTAATATATCTCAAAGGACAATTCTTAAGGATGGCATAAAGATGACATTTCTTTCAATGTGTTTAAATTTGAAAGTGATGGCTTTTATACATATATTTTCTATTTGCATTATAATTTCAAAATAGAGATATTGTGTGTTTACATCGTCGTCGGCGGCGGCGGCAGCCGTCCGTCTCGAGAGACGATGGTGTAGCTTCTTAAGAGTCTATCTGCACGGCCGAGAATGGCTGTGCAGTCCGACTCGGGAGTGACATGGTATCTGTCTCCTCCCGTGTTGAATCGACATCTTGCGATGACGCTGAAGCTACAGAGCCTGGGCAGGGTGATATGGAGGGCCTGCTGTTGCCCATGCAGCAGACCCCCCCTCTCTTCGCAGCTGAAGGATCCAAGGGAAAGACGGAGTCATTACAACTTGGCTTCAGGTGCGCCGCAGGAGTTGCCGGTGTTGACTACAACGTCGAACCGCCTTAGGGACTCCGGCTCCGGATTTTCTGTCGGGGTTTACTCCCTTAGCCTTTCCCCTGAAGAGGTATGCCGCAAGGCAGCGGAGGTTTTTTGGAGTCAGAGTTTTCCTTCTCTGATGTGTGTTTGAGGCTCGCGGTCAGGCAAGGTACGTCACGCGTGGAGGCTGCGCGCAACGAGGAGGCGGTCCAGAAAAGATCGAGGCGGAAGCAGCGTCAGCAGCAGCAACAACAGCCATCTGCCTTCACCTGTACCAAGTGCGGCAGGGATTGTCACTCCCGAATCGGACTGCACAGCCATTCTCGGCGGTGCAGATAGACTCTCAAGAAGCTACGCCATCGTCTCTCGAGACGGACGGCTGCCGACGACGATATATATAACATATATATGACTATTTACTTAGTAAAAATCCCTTTGTGGAAATTATGAGTTCTTATTTATAAAATTTTAGGAAACACATTTATGCATTATCCAAGCTAATAAAGGCAATTAGATAACCAAAGGTTAAAGAATGAGAAATCTCTTAAATCAACTCTAGATTAATGATCTCCAGGAGGTCATTTCCCAAGGGCCACATCAAAGCAGGAGACGTGGATAGATTATTGATAGATTTGCATATGATTTGTATGTAATTTTTATGTCATTAGCATACATGTATTGAGCTCTAAAAGCTTTTAACTTTTCAAGATTAAACTTTCCCTTAAGATGTCTTCTCTTTTTCATGCAGGCTCATCCATTTACAAGTGCAACAGCCCTGTATGAGTATTTTATAGTGAAAATAAAAAAGATTATGACCAGTTGAAAAGGTAATAGGAACAGTGAGTGTCCCCCAGAATTCTTTACTGGACAATTAATAGCCTAGGGTGTTGAGAACATCCTCTTAAATGAATCAGGAAGAAGAAAATGATACTTCTAACCTTGCTTTAACTACAAGTGTCTAACCTGGTTACCAAACAACGTATATCTAGAATACAAAGTTCAAATTTTAACTTCATAAGTCCAGATGTACAGTAAAAGAAACCATCAACAAAGTGAAAAGAAAAAGTATGAAATGGGAAAAATATTTTTAAACCATATATTTGATAAGAGATTAATATCCAAGACATATAAAGAACTCACACAACTCAATAGCAAAAAAAGGGGGGGGGTAATCTGAATAGATATTTTTCCAAAGAAGATATATATAAAAAGCCAACAGATACATGAAAAGGCGCTCGACATCACTAGCAATTAATAAAATACAAATTATAACCACAATGGGATACTACCTCACACCTGTGATAATGGCCACCATTAAAAAGACAAGGAATAACAGATGTTGGCATGGATGTGAAGTAAAGGGAACCCCTGTGCACTGTTGGTGGGAATATAAATTGGTACAGTCACTATAAAAGCAGTATGGAGGATTCTCAAAAAATTAAAAATAGAACTACCATGTGATCCAGCAATTCCACTTCTGGGAATATATCCAAAGAAAATGAAAACACTGCTAATGCTCTGATATTAGGTATTCATACATTTAGTATTACTATGTATTTTGGTGAGCTGACCCTTTCAACTCTATGCTATGTGCCCCTTTATTGATGACAATTATGTTTTTGGTCTGAAATCTAATTTGTCTGATATTAATATAGCCACTTCACCTTTCTTCTAATTAGTATTTGCATGGTATATATTTTTCTGTTTCTGTCTTTATACTTTTAAATTATCATTGCATTTGAAGTGATAGTCTTGCATACAACGTAAAGTTGGGTCATGTGGTGTTTTTTTAATTTTATTTTATTGTTTTTCAATTACAGTTGTCCCATTTTCCCCCCATTTCTCCCCAAACCCAACCCACCCCTTCTTCCACAGTCATTACCCTCCCTGTTGTCCATGCCCATGAATTTTTTATACTAGTTCCTTTACTATACCCTTCCCCTATTTACACCTTACCTCCCCCCAACCCCCCAATAACTGTTTTTCTGTTCCTTGTTCAATTTTGTTCATTTGTTCGTGTTCTTCCTTAGTATCCCATATTAGATTCTCTTATGGTATTTCTCTTTCATTGTCTGGCTTATTTCACTAAGCATAATTCTCTCTAGTTCCATCCATGTTGTCTCAAATGGTAGGAGTTCCTTCTTTCTTTCTGCTGCATAGTATTCCATTGCATGAATGTACCACAGTTTTTAATCCACTCCTCTACAGATGGGCACCTAGGCTGTTTCCAACACTTGGCTATTGTAAACAGTGCTGCTATGAACATAGGGGTGCATAGGTTCTTTTGAATCGGGGTTTCAGAATTCTTTGGGTATAGTCCTAGCAGTGGAATCGCTGGTTCAAAAGGCAGTTCCATTTTTAGTTTTTTGAGGAAATTCCATATTGTTTTCCATAGTAGCTGCACCAGTCTGCATTCCCACCAATAGTGCAGGAGGGTTCCCATTTCTCCACAGCCTCACCAGCATTTGCTGTTTGTTGATTTGTTGATAATGGCCATTCTGACTGGTGTAAAGTGGTATCTCATTGTGGTTTTTATTTGCATCTCTCTGATGGCTATTGATGTTGAGCATTCTTTCATATGCCTATGGACCCTCTGTGTATCCTCCCTGGAGAAGTGTTTGTTCACATCCTTTGTTCATTTCTTAATTAGGCTGTTTGTCTTCTTGGTGTTGAGATGTGTAAGTTCTTTATATTTTTTATAGATAAATCCCTTGTCTGAGGTATTATTGGCAAATATATTTTCCCGTATGGTTGGTTCCCTTTTCATCTTGCTGATGTTTTCTTTAGCTGAGCAGAAATTCTTTACTTTAATGTAGTCCCATTTGTTTATTCTTTCCTTTATTTCCCTCGCCTTAGGAGATGTATTGGTGAAAATACTGCTATGTGGGATATCTGAAATTTTCCTGCCTATGTTTTCCTCTAGAACTTTCATGGTGTCACAGCTTACATTTAAGTCTTTGATCCATCTTGAGTTTATTCTGGTGTGTAGTGTAAGCTAGTGGTCTAGTTTCATTTTTTTGCATGTCCCTTTCCAGTTCTCCTAGCACTATTTGTTGAAGAGACTCTTCTCACTCCATTTTGTGCTCCTTCCCTCTTTGCAAATATTAGTTGACCATATAGACCTAGGTTTATTTCTGGCTCTCTATTCTGTCCATAGGTCTATATGTCTGTTCTTATGTCAGTACCAGGCTGTCTTGATAACAGTGGCTTTGTAGTATAGTTTGATGTCAGATATTATGATTCCTCCTACTGTATTCTTCTGTCTCAAGATTGCTGTGGCTATTCGGGGTCTTTTTTGGTTCCATATAAATTTTTGAAGTATTTGTTCTAGGTCTGTGAAATATGTCACTGGTATTTTAATAGGGATTGCATTGAATCTGTAAATTGCTTTGGGTAAGATGGTCATTTTAATGATGTTGATTCTTCCCATCCATGAACATGAAATTTGCTTCCATTTCTTTGTATCGTTCTTAATTTCTGTATTCAGAAATATGTAGTTTTCTGAGTACAGGTCTTTTATTTCTTTGGTTCAGTTTATTCCTAGGTACTTCATTTTTCTTCTAAATGGTATTTTATATTTTTTAGTTTCTATCTCCGACATTTTATTGTTGGTGTACAGAAATGCCTTCGATTTCTGAATATTGACTTTGTACCCTGCTATTTTGCCAAATTCACTTATTATGTTGAGTAGTTTATTAGTGAAGTCTATAGGATTTTCTATGTACACTATCATGTCATCTGCAAATAATGACAGTTTTACTTCCTCTTTTCTGATCTGGATGCCTTTTGTTTCTTTTTCTTGTCTGATTGCTGTGGCTAAAACCTCCAAGACTATGTTTAATAGGAGTGGAGAGAGTGGACATCCTTGTCGTGTTCCTGACTTCAGGGGGAATGCTTTCAGTTTTTGTCCATTGAGTATGATGTTGGCTTCATGTTTCTTATATATAGCCTTTATTATGATGAAGTTTTCTCCCTCTATTCCGATTTTGCTAAGATTTTTCATCATAAATGGGTGTTGTACTTTATCAAATGCTTTTTCAGCACATATGGATATGATCATGTGGTTTTTCTCTTTCTTTTTGTTAATGCGGTATTTTACATTTATTGATTTGCAAATATTAAACCATCCTTGCATCCCTGGGATGAATCCTACTTGATCGTGGTGTATGATTTTTTTAATGTGTTGCTGGATCCTGTTTGCCAATATTTTGTTGAGGATATTAGCATCTATGTTCATCAGCGATGTTGGCCTGTAGTTTTTCTTTGTTTTGTCTTGACCTAGTTTTGGGATTAAGGTAATACCGGCTTTGTAGAAAGAGTTTGGGAGTTTTCCCTCTTCTTGGGTTTTTTGGAATAGTTCGAGAAGGATAGGAGTTAGTTCTTCCCTAAATGTTTTGTAAAATTCACCCGTGAAGCCATCCAGTCCAGGGCTCTTGTGTGCCAGGAGTTTTTTGATTACTGTTTCAATTTCCTTCTCTGTTATCGGTCTGTTCAGGCTTTCTACTTCTTCTTGACTCAGTTTTGGAAGATTATATGTTTATAGAAATTTGTCCATTTCATCTAGGTTGTCAACTTTCTTGCCAAACAGTTGTTGTAGTAATTTCTTGCAATCCTTTGTATTTCTTTGATATCGGTCATGACTTCTCCCCTTTCATTTATGATTTTCTTTATTTGGGTCATCCCTCTTTTTTTCTTGATGATCCTAGCTAACGGCTTGTCGATTTTGTTTATTTTTTCAAAGAACAAGCTCCTACTCTTGTTGATCTTTTGAATTGTTTGTTTAGTCTCTATGTCATTTAATTCTGCTCTGATTTGATGATTTCTTCCTTCTACTCACTCTGGGCTTTGTTTGTTGTTGTTGCTCTAGTTCCTGTACCTGTAGGGTTAGATTTTTTATTTGAGATTCTTCTATCCTTTTTAGGTAGGCCTGTATTGCTATGAACTTTCCTCTCAGGACAGCTTTTGCAGTGTCTCATAGGTTTTGGGCTGTTGTGTGTTCATTATCATTTATTTCCAGAAACTTCTTGATTTCTTCCTTGATCCTTGATGTCATTGTTAACCCATTCATTATTTAATATTATGTTATTCATTTTCCATGAGTTTGAATGTCTTTGAGTTTTTTCCTTGAGGTTGATTTTCAGTTTCAAGCCATTGTGCTCTGAGAAGATGCTTGATATAATTTCAATTTCCTTGAATTTATTGAGGCTTGTTTTGTGTCCTACCATGTAGTCTATCTTTGAAAATGTCCCATGTGCATTTGAAAAGAATGTATATTTTGCTTCTTTGGGGTGAAAGTTATATATATATATATACATATATATATAAGTATATATATATATATATTTAATTGATATATATATCAATTAAATCCATTTGATCTAGTGTGCTGTTCAATGCCTCAATATCCTTGGTGTTTCTTTGCTTTGAAGATCTGTCTATCATTGATAATGGGGTGTTAAAGTCCCCTACTATGAGTGTGTTTCTATTGATATTCTTCTTGTAGTCTTCTAGTATTTTCCTTATATATTTGGGTGCTCCTATGTTGGGTGCATATATGTTTACCAGGGTTATATGATGGATTTTTCCCTTAAGAATTATGAAATGCCCTTCTTTGTCTTTTTTAATGGTCTTTGATGTGAAATCCATTTTTTCTGATATAAGTATTGCTACTCCAACTTTTCTTTTCATGGCCATTTGTCTGGAATATTTTTTAAATTCCTTCACTTTCAGTCTGTGTAAATCTTTTGTTTTGAGGTGTGTCTTGTAGACAGCATAGATGTGGGTCTTGCTTTCATATCCATTCTGCCACCTTATGTCTTTTGATTGGAGCATTTAATCCATTTACATTTAAGTTTATTATTGACGTGCATTTATTCATTTCCCTTTGTACTTGTGTTCTTCTCCCTCTCTCTTTTTCTTCTTCTTCTTAAAGCATTCCTTTTAGCATGTCTTGCAATGCTTGTTTGGTGGAGATGTATTATTTTAGTTTTTCTTTGTCTGGAAAACTTCTTATTTCACCTTCCATTTTGAAGGAGAGTCTTGCTAGGTAGAGTATTCTTGGTTGTAGGCCTTTGTTTTTTATTGCTTGAAATATTTTTGCCACTCCCTTCTAGCCTGTAGTGTTTCTGTTGAGAAATCAGTTGATAGTTTTATCAGAGTTCCCTTGTATGTCATTTGCTGTTTTTCTCTTGCTGTTTTAGAATTCTATATTTGTCTTTGAATGTTGCCATTTTAATTATTATGTGCCTTGTAGTGGGCCTTTTTGTATTCATCTTCATTGGGGCCCTTGTGCTTTCTGGACTTGCATGACTTTTTCTCTCATCGAGTTAGGAAAATTTTCTGTTATTAGTTTTTCAAAGAGGTTTTCTATCCCTTGCCCCTCTTCTTCTCCTTCTTGTATCCCTGTGATTCTAATGTTGTTTCGTTTCATGTTGTCCTGCAGTTCTCTTAAATCCTCTTCATTCTTTTTAAACTTTTCTTCATTTTGTTGTATTGTCTGGGAATTTTTTTCTACATTGTCCTCTAACTCACTGATCCACTCCTCTGCTTCACTTAGCCTGCTTTTGATTGATTCTACTGTGTTCTTCAGTTCAGAGGTTGTATTCTTTGTTTCTTCCTGGATCTTATTGATAGTTTCTATGTCCTTCTTTATGCTGGTATAGTTCTCCATAAGTTTCTTGTAGCTTCCCTGGAGTTCTTGGTAGTTTTTCTGGAGTTCATTGCAGTTTTCTCTGAGCTTGTCAAGTTTATTGAATTTCCTTATAACCATTCTTTTGAATTCAGTGTCTGATAACTGGCTTATTTCTGTTTCATCTATCTCTCTTTCTGAGGATTCCTGTTTTCCTTTCATTGGGAGGTTGTTTCTGTGTCTCCCCATGTTGTATGTTTCTTGTTTGTTTGTTTGTTTTTTAATTTGTCTGCTTTGATTTCCTGCTTTTGTGATATGAGATTCTGTATAGGAGACCTGGAGGATTCAGTGGTGCAGTCTCTTTGATGTCCTGAGCTTGATGCTCTTGTGATGCCCTTTATGTCACTTGTTTAAGCTGTCTGGTTATATTTCAGTTACTCTTTGGTGAATCCTTCCCTCTGGTTAGTTGATTGAGGGTTACTCTGCCCACCTTGCCTTGAGTTCTTTTGTGCAGTTGCTATTAAAACATAAATACACAACCCAGGCAAGAAACCCACACCCTCAAAAATATCTCCCACCCACAATCACACTATAATTAGCAAATGAGCTGGTATTAATATAGATATAAAGTGGTTAAGACTATTACACTATATGAAAAACTGAAAAGAGTTGTTTTAACTGATAGAGAGATGATTTTTGAGAGTTAAGATGGTAGAATAATAGTAGTAGCAAGTAGGGTCAAGGTTATGCAAGACAATAAGTAGTATTTACATTGTATATTGAAAAAGGGAAGGAAGAATGCAGAATGAAGTGAGAAAGTGCAAGTGTACAGTATTAGGTTTATATAACAGTTATATGCTGTATATTTAGTGTGAGAGGGAGGATAAACAAAACATAAAAACAAACAAACAAAAATTAAAGAAGAAGAATAGGAGGGAGAAAAGATAGGAAACAGATTAAAGAAAGATTTTTTTCTCTAGTACAACCTTTAGGCCCTGTCCTTCTTTTTCTGGATCCGCCCCTAGTCAAAATACCATGGGTTTCAAATCTTCTTTTCTGGCTGTCTGGACGTGAGGGAATCTAGCTGGATTCTGGAGCTGCTATATTCTCACTCTTGGGCCTGCTGCCACTCCCTGCTGTTAGCCACACTGAGTTGGGTCTCTCCCCACTTGTCCTGCAGCACCCTCCAGCAATCCTCAGGCTTGTCTGGCAATGCTGTTCTGCTGGCAAGTCACTGCACAAGCCCCTAGTCTCTGCCCAGCCTTGGGTCATGTCTCTGCTCCTTCTCCAAAAAAGCCTCCGTGTTGCCTCCCAGCTGCAGTACCAGGTTGTGTTCCTGGCTGACAGTGCCTTATTGTGTGCCTGTGCGCACCACTTGCCTGTCTGGAGTCCCTACTGGGTCTGCGTTTCTGCTGCAGCTTTCCTGTATGGGCCCCTCTCCGTGGCTCAGTTCTGCTTTTTTGTTTGGTGGAGCTGTGATGCACATGCCAGCCTAGGGTTGCCAGCCCAGGGAGTCCCCACCTAGACTCAGTTCATATAATTTCTCACAGTCTGGGCTGTTCACTGTCTTCCCATGCCTCCAGCTGATTTAATGAAACCTTCTCGATGACTCCTTCCGGGACTTTGCTGGTCCTAGCACCTATGTCAGGGGGCGGTTTCTAAGCAAATCCCAGTTAATGGGATGGTCTGCAGCTGCCCTTTTCAGGTGTGGTGCAGCAGAGATGCAGGGCAGGGGGCCCAGCGACTCTGTTTTTAGAGCGCTGGCGAGCTTTCTGCCCTCTTTCACGCCGCTCCCACACTCCCCTCCCTGTTGGTGATATCTGAAATCCTCACTCATGCACTACTCTCCGTATTTGTACTCCAAGTCCTTCCGTGATGGGAGCAAGCAGACAACACTGCTACCAACTCTGCTGCCATCTTCTCTTTGGGTCATGTTTTTTTTTTAATTCATTCTAATAATCTCTGTCTTTTGATTGGCGCTTTTATATTGTGTTTGTGTTTAATGGACTGACTAGTATGTTTGGTTTCAGGTCTCGCTTTTTATTATTTCTTTTCTGTTCGTTACCTTTTTTCTTTTTTTTTCTCCTTTTACCTGCCTTTTTCTTAGTTACTTAAACATTTTCTAGCATTCTATTTTAAATTACCTATTGTAATTTTTACTATATTTCATATTTTTTCAAATCAAGAGGAGAATAGTCTATTATATTTACCTAGATGTTTTCCATTTCTATTTTCCTTTCTTTATTCCTGATGTTTCGAGTTTTCTTCTCATCCTGTTTTCTTCGTGCCTGAAGAACTTCCTTTAGCAATTCATTTAGAGTAGATCTGCTAGCAAACAGTTCTTTCAGTTATTCTTCATCTGAAAATGTCTTTACTTCACCTTTCCTAAAAGATTTTTTCCCTGGACATAGAATTCCAACAGCTTTTTTTCTTTTAGTAATTTAAAACTGTTGTTCACTTTCTTTCCTTTTGACCTGCACCATTTCTGATAATAAAATCTCAGTGACTCAAACATTACCTGTAGGTAATGTGTTGTTCTCTGGATATTTTTAACATTTCTTATTGTCTTTAAATTTCAGATAACTGATTATGACATTTCTGGGTGTGGTTTGGATTCCCTGAGCTTCTTGAATCTGTAGGTTTATGTCTTTCTTCTTTGGGAAATGTTCATATTTTTGGCAGGACATTGATCTGGTTAGGTTCCAGGCTCCAGGTTCCAATTCTTTAACCATGGTCTTGATTTCAATATCAAATCAGATCTTGCAGTGCTACTCATATCTGTCCTGCACCAACACACCACTATGTGGCCTCTCTGGGGTGTGGGCAGTGTGGTCAGTTCTCAAAGACATTGTCTTACTCTTTAGAGTCAGAGTTTTGCCTGCAAAGGTAAAAGATATGTCCAGGACTTCATAAACTATACAGGATCACCTTCTCAAGACATATACCCTTCATGATCTTCCCATTACCTTTTGGTTTCCCACAATTCCTCTGTTGGATGTTTTGTCCAAAAAAAATGGGTCTTTATTTACCTCATTCTGCCTACACCTCCTGTGACTGCAGTTAGGCCTGGGCCAAATGGCATGAGGACAAGAGCAAATAATAATAATAATAATAATAATAATAATAATAATAATAATAATAATAAAGGCAAACTCCCTACTGGTTTGGTGGTTCATCTAAATTTGGTTTTCTTCCCCAATCTGTCTGCTACTATTTGCTTTTGGAGTCTCTTACTGTTTGCTTTCAGAGTCTCTGATAGCTGCTTCACCATGGAAGAGATAGGCTGGGGTCTGCTACTCAGTGCTACTGGAACTAATACCAACCAAGACAGCAGTTTAGAAATAAGGGGTACTAATTTTGATGGTAATGTATGCAAGAGGAACAAATGGTTGGACTTGTCTCATTTTTGACAGTTATCCACTTTTGTTTCTAAAACTTGAATGCATTGTAAGTCACTGATTTAATTAACTACTATGCAAAGGCTTTGCTATGTTAATAAATATATGCCAGCTCTTCCCTCTTTTTCATTATAGCTAACTGTACTTTAATTAACATACATTGGCTTATGCTTATTTTTGGTACAATCATTTTTAAAATACCAATGCCCTGCAGTTGAATAAATCCCATAGCACCTCACAAAGATTGTTTCTTCTCATCTCACTTTGAAATGCCTCTGTCAATTCTTGATCTTTTCTGTCTTCAAAACTCAGCTCTGCAGGCAGCCTCCCATGGAAACCCCCAGCACTCTGAATCCTCCTCTGTCTATGTAGCCCACTCCTGGGCCCTGCCAGCAAATGTGCTTGTCCTACTTGACTCCTCCTTCCTGCTGATACCACTCCATCCATTATCCTTGTGGAACTCAAGAGATATAGTCCACAGGATGACCTAAGAAGTTGCCTAGCAAAAACAGACAAACTGGGCCATTCAGAATCCCTCTCTTGGGAGTTTAGATGTGGAAATAACAAGAGAATAAAGCAATGAATAACAGGATCTTCAGCTGGAAAACACCATGAGGTAGAGTCTGGGCCATCTCAGGTCATGGAGAGCTGAGATTAGTGAGGAGCAGTGTTGAGGGAGAGTGGATAAACAACCACTAACAACACGCAGAGACAGTGAGAAGCCACAGTGAAGAGATGAAATAGAACAAAGAGATACAGGCTCAGAAATTACTAAGAAATAAAATCAGGCAGCTGATGACAGGGGCACCCAGGCATGGCCCCTTGCTAGCATTGAATGGTTCCTGGTGGCTTCATGGTTCAGGTTCTGCAAGGATCAATGGTACAAATGCAATCCTAACAGCACAGTCTCTGCTCAGCCTCCCTGAGTATCTCATGTGATGCCCCTCTGAGTTAGCTGAATGAAGCTCTTAGCTACATCTGATAGAACTAACTTAACAAATGCTGCAAATAAATACAGGTGAGAAAAAAGTAGGTTTATAGTTTTTCATCTGGAAAATAATATAATAATAAATAATACAAGAATAAACTGTGTTTCATGTACTCACAAGTGTAAATTTACTTCTTCCATACCCTGTTAAAATGGTACTCCATGACTATAGTCAGACTAAATTTTTAGAGCATTTAATTTTCTCCTAAGGGCTTGTGATCTTTTTTATTTTGTTTCTTTAATTTATATTTCTTAGACCAATTTTAAGGGAAATAGTCCTATGTAAATATACTGTACAAATAAATTACTATCTTTGTAAAATTTATTTTTTAATCTATGTTCTGTCCACCAATGACAATTAGTAACTTTTGTGGCTTTCAACATCTCTGTTCAGTGGGAATTCCAAGCCTCTTCATGGCTATTCAATAAAAGCATTTTTTTTTTTACAATGGAAAACACAGTAAAATTAAAGGCCACAGAGAAGAAGTGTCTTCACTCTGAAACAGCAGTGCACACAAAGGAAAAATTGGGCATAACCAATGGCCAAGAGCCACCATCTCTGAGTGTCCGGCACTGCCCACTGGGACATCCAGGGTTCAGGCCCAGCAGCTCCACCAGCCTTGCCAAGAAGGAAGTCTCTCCCTGGACCATCAGGGAAGCTGAGCTAACCTCCTCTCCCTCGGGAGTTACCACGTACATAATACTCAAAGCAGCTGCTTTTCATCACTCTTGCAACTGACTCTGGCATTGCAGGTGGCATGAGATGTTTTCTGGTGGTGCCGACCACCTGAATCTGTATTTTCCCCTAAATACACCATTTCCATTCAGGCTCAGAAACACAAATCATACTCTTCAAAGTCTCTATCTCCCTGGCTGACCACCAACATGGTAGCTAACCTCAATTTTAACACATTCTGCTAGTGCTGAGGGTGCCATTAATTTTATTTTTATATGCCTGTAAATCTTTTTTAGATATGTGTTCCCTGGTCACTTGATGTTCATAATTAGCATATTTATGACCTAAAGCAATCAGAATCCTACATCCTAATATAACTTAGAGCCAGAGATGCCCAGGGAGCCAGTTTGAGGCCCAGTGAAGGGATGATTCTCCTTGAATTTCATATAACATTTGCAGTGATGGCTGCATAGTGGCTTTAGTCATTCATAGTGGATTCTAAACCCACTCAACTATTCAAAAGGCAATGGTGCAGGTGGCTTTATGATTTAGAAGTGTGATCTTTAAAATATCCCAGGAGAAATAGAATTTGCATTCCTCATATGGACTGGGAATATCAATGTGGTTGGGTCCAATTTCTCAGGGCCAATGCCATAAGCACCTTTGATAGAAACAGTTACTTCACTGCCTGCATGTATACAATTCCTGCAAGGAGATTTAAGCACAAGTTGTTCTATCACCTGAGATGCCTCAGGTTTTGCTTATTATCTGGTTCATGGAAAAAATGAGCCTCAATCAGGAAATATTTTTATCTCTGAGTTAACGAACTTGGTTATTGTTATGTTAGAATCCTTGTGTTACTCCCTATAACAAAACATTTTAAAAATTTGGGAATTATGTTTATTATTCCTGTATTGTTTCCCCAAAGATCCTAAGTTTGGACAGGTAATAAATATTATATTTGCATAATGCAAAATAGGAAAGCGCTGTAGGTTATACCAAAATGAGAGAACTAAATGCATTAAGCTTCTTATTGCAAAACACATAAAACTAGAGAAAGGCAAATATGAATCCCAAAGACTTTATCATTTATAATGACTGAACAGTAATGGAAAAAATACAATACAGATTAAATAAAAAATATGTCAATTTTATAAGAAATTATTTGTTTACAGTTTCAGTAACATGTCTTCTGCATAAAAAACATGACAGAGTGGAGGAGAGAGACATAATTGTATGTGGCACTGCTTTGTTGTTCTTCCAGCTAGTCACGCCAAGGAAAGAAAAGCCATCTATATTAAGCTCCAGATTTAGACAGTGAGAGACAATTGTTGCTTCATATGCATCAATATCTTGTTCACAAAGACAGTGAACACAGAGTGAAGAAAGGAAGCTTAAGCCAACATCACTTAGGCTAAACCCTTGAATTAACCAGTATCTCTCTCAATAAAGTTTCTCAAGCAACTGTGACACCAACCGCCCTTTGAGACAGGAGCTGTACTTGAGGAGGGACCTCGACTTCAAAGGGATAAGGCTCTAGTGCTACCATCTCTTTGTGGGCTGGTGACACCACCCTCTTAGAATCACATGAAAGGAGCTCAGACTTTCTGAGATTATTGTCTTGATCTGATTTCCAACATCAGCACTAAATTAGCAGTAGGAATATGATCTCTCATATATTTTCCATTGAAGGCAGTAATTCATGCTCTTATTTCAAATGGAAAGAATGCACCTTAAGTAAGCAGACATACCATCCCATTTTCAAGCATAAGTTACTATGAGCTATTTGTCCAAGACCATTACATTTAAATGTACTGAGATCACAGACACATAATTTTCACATTTTGCCTGAATTTTTATATGACATAATGTGAAAAACATGAATAAAATGAATAGATATGAATGGATTTGTTTGTTTCTTGCCTTCAGGTTGAGTTAAGAAGGGAAAAAACAGAGATTTTTTCCCTTGGTGTTGGCACAGGGGCTGGTCCATAGGGTATAGTTAATGAGTGCAGTCGGTTAATTAGCTAATTAACATGATATTTGGTATGGAAAAATCTTGACTAAGATGATAGCACATGACCCACCCCCCATGTGCTGGGCTTATTGTGGCAGAAGGCAAGGTCATGACACCATGACGAATGGGCTTTCAGAGAGATGGGTCTGAGGAGCTTTCAGATATGCCCATGTGTGTCACATGATGTGCCATTCTGAGGTATTGGGTAAAGACATACATTTTCTTAAATTTATTTTTATTGTTTTTCTATTACAGTTGTCCCACTTTTCCCCCATTGTTCCCCATCAACCCAGCCCACCCTTTCTCCCACAGTAAATCCACACCCCATTATCCATGTCCATGGGTTATTCATTCTAGTTCTTTTACTAAACCCTTCTCCTACTTACCCCTCTTCACTCCCTCCTCTCCTCCCCCCTGATTACTATTACTTTGTTCCTTGTTTACATATCTCTAGTTTGATTTTGTTCATTAGTTTTTGTTGTTCATTACTCTCCTGTACTAGGTGATATCATATGGTATTTTTCTTTCATTGCCTGGCTTATTTCACTAAGCATAATTCTCTCTAGTTCCATCCCTATTGTCGCTAATGGCAGGAGTTCCTTCTTTCTTTCTGCTGCATAGTATTGCATTGTGTAAATGTACCACAGTTTTTAATCCACTCATCTACAGATGGGCACCTAGGCTGTTTCCAACACTTGGCTATTGGAAATAGTGCTGCTATAAACATAGAGGTGCAAAAGTTCTTTTGAATTGGGGTTTCAGGATTCTTCGAGTATAATCCTAGCAGGGGAATTTCTGGTTCAAAGGCAGTTCCACTTTTAGTTTTCTGAGGAAATTTCATACTGTTTTCCATAGTGGCTGCACCAGTCTGCATTCCCACCAATAGTGCAGTAGCATTCCCATTTCTCCACATCCTCACCAGCACTTTTTGTTTGTTGATTTGTTGATTTGTTGATGATGGCCATTCTGACTGGTGTAAAGTGGTATCTCATTGTGATTTTTATTTGCATCTCTCTGATGGCTAGTATGTTGAGCATTCTTTCATATGCCTATGGACCCTTTGTGTATCCTCTCTGGAAAAGTGTTTGTTCATATCCTTTGTCCATTTTTTAATTGGGCTGTCTGTCTTCTTTGTGTTGAGACATATGTCCATTATGTAATTTGGAGATCAATCCCTTGTCTGAGGTATCACTGGCAAATAGTTTCCCATATGGTTGGTTCATCTTGCTGATGTTTTCTTTAGCTGAGCAGAAACTCTAGTTTGATGTAGTCTCATTTGTTTATTCTTTCCTTTATTTTCATTGCGTTAGGAGATGTATCAGTGAGAATATTGCTATGTGGGATATCTGAAAATTTTCTGCCTATGTTTTCCTCTAGGACAGCGGTTCTTAACCTGTGGATCGTGATCATTTGGGGGTCGAATGACCCTTTAACAGGGGTCACCTAGACCAGCGGAAAACACATATATAATTACATATTGTTTTTGTGATTAATCACTATCCTTTAATTATGTTCAATCTGTAACAATGAAAATAGATCCTGCATATCAGATGTTTACATAACGATTCATAAAAGTAGCAAAATTACAGTTGTGAAGTAGCAACGAAAATAACTTTATGGTTGGGGATCACCACAACATGAGGAACCATATTAAAGGGTCGTGGCATTAGGACAGTTGAGAACCACTGCTCTAGGACTTTTATGGTGTCATGTCTTACATTTAAGTCTTTGATCCATCTTGAGTTTATTCTGGTATGTGGTGTAAGCTGGTGGTCTAGTTTCTTTATTGCACATCCTTGTCCAGTTCTTCCAGCATCATTTGTTGAAGAGGCTCTTCTCACTTCATTTTATATTCCTCCCCCTTTTGTCAAATATTAGTTGATCATATAGACCTGGGTTTATTTCTGGGCTCTCTATTCTGTTCCATTGATCTATATGTCTGTTTTAATGCCAGTACAAGATTCTTATGATTACACTGGCTTTATAGTATAGTTTGATGTCAGGTATTGTAATTACCCCTACTGTGTTCTTCTGTCTCAAGGTTGTTGTGGCTATTCAGGGTCTTTTTTAGTTCCATATATATTGTTGAAATATTTGCTCTAGGTCTGTAAAATATGTTGCTGGTATTTTAATAGAGATAGGGTTAAATCTATAAATAGCTTTGGGTAGTATGAACAATTTAATGATGTTGATTCTTCCCATCTATGAACATGGTATTTGCTTCCATTTATTTATATCTTCCTTAATATTTTTCTTCAATGTTACGTAATTTTCAGAGTACAGGTCTTTTATCTCTTTGGTTAAATTTATTCCTAGGTACTTTATTTTTCTTGTTGCTACAGTAAATGGGATTTTTATTCCTTGCTTCTATCTCTGATATTTTATTGTTGGTGTACAGAAATGCCTTCAATTTCTGAATATTGACTTTGTACCCTGCTATTTTGCCGAATTCACTTATTAGGATGAGTAGTTTTTTTCGTGTAGTCTATCGGGTTTTCTATGTACACTATCATGTCATCTACAAATAATGACAGATTTACTTTCTCTTTTCCAATTTGGATGCCTTATATTTCTTTTTCTTGTATGATTTCTGTGGCTAAAATGCCCAAGACTATGTTGAATAGGACTGGAGAGAGTGGACATCCTTGTCCTGTTCCTGATCTCAGGGGGAATGCTTTCAGTTTTTATCCGTTGAGTATGATGTTGGCTTCAGGCTTCTTGTATATGGCCTTTATTATGTTGAGGTATTCTCCCTCTATTTCCATTTTGCTGAGTGTTTTCATCATAAATGGGTGTTGTACTTTATCAAATGCTTTTTCTGCATCTATTGATATGATCATGTGATTTTTGTCTTTTATTTTGTTTATGTGGTATATTATGTTTATTGGTTTGCGAATATTAAACCATCCTTGCATCCTTGGGATGAATACCACTTGATCATGGTGTATGATCTTTTTGATGTGTTGATGGATCCAGATTGCCAATATTTTGTTGAGGATTTTAGCATCTATGTTCATCAGCGATATTGGCCTGTAGTTTTCTTTCTTTGTTGTGTCTTGACCCCGTTTGGGGAATTAGGGTAATACTGGCTTCATAGAAAGTTTGGGAGGCTTCCGTCTTCTTGGGTTTTTCAGAATATTTTTAGAAATATAGGAGTTGGTTCTTCCCTAAACATTTTGTGGAATTCACCAGTGAAGCCATCCCGTCCAGGGCTTTTGTGTGTCGGAGGGTTTTTGATTACTGCTTCATTTTCACTAGTTGTTATTGGTCTGTTCAGGCTTTCTGCTTCTTCTTGATTCAGTTTTGGAAGATTATATGTTTATAGAAATGTGTCCATTCCATCTAGGTTGTCAAGTTTCTTGCCATACAGTTGTTTGTGTGCTTTTTTCTTAAGCTTTTAGATATTGGCTTCGTACACCTGTAGAATGCAACATTTCAGGTGTTACATCTTTGATTCTATAGATGTCTTATCCTTACCCCTTTCAGTTTCCAGAGCTTTCTACCTGACCCTTGTAGGTGCTCTCCTCATGCCACGTGGCCTACCTCCAACATGATAATCTTGCCCTCAGAGAATATTTAACTAAATCCTAAAATGGTATTAACTACTCTAGGTTAACGTGCTTGCCTTCGTATTAAACGTGCATTTTAATAAAAGGTTCTTTTAACTCAAAGGAAAACATCTCAGGGGGAAAGTCTTAGGTGAATGAAGGAGATATTTTTTAGTGAAAGGACAAACTTAGCCCCCTTGACTCACATTCTATAGTCAAGTGACCATAATTGGAAGCTTAGCCTGTCCCCATTCAAGAGAAAGCATAGGACATCATTAGTCAAGGTATTAATGAATAGTGTTCTTATTTTAATTCAAAACTGTTTCAGTAACTCGGACATTATTTGGAAGGATTAGAAAAGTTAACTAGATAGCATGTTTTGTGTACTAACCAGGATTTATGCCACTAAATGGTTCTCTGATGGCCTGGAAAGAATTGGAAGAACAGATTGTTTATGTGTGGTTACAAAAGGAAGGCCAGCATATTTCTGACAGCTGTTCTCTTCTTATTCATATATTTGTACCCAGAAACCAATTCACTGACTGTACATTCATTCAGTCCACATCTTTTTAAAGTTAGTTTTTATTGACTCTTAACAAAATATGAATCTTTTCTCTCTACACTGGAGTCTCTCAAAAGTTGGAAAATGAATAACACATAGCCTATTACATTACTATTTTTTAAAGGCAACCAAGGGGATCAGGAACCAGGAGAACTAATGAGGATGTAATTACAGGCCATGAAGCCCAACATTTGCAGTGTTATAACATGAGAACATCAGTTCATGCAACTTCTTAGGAGAAAAATTATTACTACTGTGAGTTCAATGAGAATTTTCCTGATGAAATGTCAAAAAGAATCTTTTCAATTCGACATGATCAAATTCATCCCTGTAAATTTCTCTCACTGATAAGTTTCTCTACTTTTCAGATCACCTAATAAAGATTCTGAAAATGTTTCTGGTGATGGCAGTGATGATAACAACCTGGAACAATATTCAACTGATGTTGACATTGACATAATATTGACACCCCAGGCTTCTACTTCATCATGTCCTAGGGCACTTGGCCTCATGGCCATTCAAATATTTGCTACAAAGGACAAAAACTGTTTTAATTGACTTGCTGTAAAAATGTCTGAGTTAGGAATATTGTGCGTATGTTGCTCTTCCTGTGTTTACTCCCTGTGGTGTAATGGAAAGAAAACCCTGGCTTTGGCATCACATGGACAGGAGTAGAATTTCCATTTTGGAGTCTTACTTGCTCTAAGACCTTAAACAATTCACCTACCTTGCCAAGGATTAGATTTTTTCTCTCTGTGTTATCTGTGTGTTTGCTTAATGTGAATAATAACTTCTATTGGGAAAAATACAATAGACGGGGTATACTGCAAGTGCCTGAGATGTGACATTTTCTATATTACTGCTATTTCTGAAGTTTATGTGTTTAAAAGAGCACTATGCTTTGAAAAAGATGACACAGCCCCAACACATACTTATACTCTCTTGGTTTCCCATTTAGTTAAATGGATTAATAGATAGGTACAGAATGTAAACCAGAAGCATTGCAATCAATATATTGAAATAGTTGTTATTCATCAAAACACAGAAGGAAATAAAACTATGGCAACTCAAGACATGTCAGACCCCACATCAAACCAGATTTCCATTAGTACTGTCCACCCAAATCACCTGGTTCATAAAAATAAGCCTCACCCCCAGGTGTACACAACCAAGAAAACATACCTGCTCATGGACCATGAGTGATAGCAAATACGTCTTCCATTTTTACTATAGTCATTTGACTATTTAAAAGATACATATATATTTTAATGTTTTCAGACCACTTCTATGATTTGGCTGATTCTCTGTTTTAGACATGTGGTGATAAACAATCTTCAACTATATGATAATAGTTGTAAATTACTCCCTCTGCAGTGCTCGCATTATTAAATTAACATTCAAGAAAAACGTTCACTTTTCTTCCTTCCTTTTTAGAGCTTGCCCAGTCTTTTAATACAGTGGTTTCATTTTGGCACATGCATTTCCATGAATGTTTTCCAATGTATATGGGGCATAAATTATTTGAAGTTGGTCTATATTCAGACACACTTTTTATAGGTGTTTTTCACAAAAAACCTGCACCTAGATATACTACTTTTTCTCCGCCCCCCCACTTTATAATCAACCACCCTCCACTTTATATAAGAAAACTCCTTTTCACTCTTTCCCAACCTCATTATGCTATATTTTCCATGTATAAACTTTTCTTCCTCCCATGCCAAAGAAAGAGAAGAAGGGAATAGCAGTATGGGCACTATTTTATGTTTTTTGCCATCTGATTAATCTTATTTCACATAAAAACCAAGTGTAAACTTTGAAAGAGACTATTTTGGCTGATGGTAAGGTTTCTGAATTTTGAACTGTTGCTGTGTAGAATGTGATAAGGACAATTTTTGTTTTGGTTAAATGGCACAAAGCTTTTAATCTTCCAAATTTTTATCTAATTTTTACTCACCTGTGGTAGCCTACCAAGAGAATACAGCAAAGACAGTGGGAAGAAGAAATACTGAAGGCAATAGTACATCATTTTATCACTGCAAAAAAACCACAAATATTTGAATAAGATATTTCATTATTTAAAACCATAGAAATAAAAAATAAGAGTTGAATTGATGCTGAGCCCTGTCTCAATCCATGAATAGATAATAATAATTACATAACTTAATTGATAAAAAGTCCCATACATCTCAGCAACAGATACGTTTCCAATAAAAGTTGATTTTTTTAAATATATTTTATCGATTATATTGTTATGATAGTTCCAATTTTTCCCCCTTTTCTCCCTCTGCCCAGCACCACCCTACCCCCAGCAATCCCACCCCCACCCCCAATCCATGGCCATGGGTCATACATACAATTTCTCTGGTTTCACCCTTTCCTATATTATTCTTTTATTTTTTAAAGTATTTATTTATTTATTTATTATAAAAATAAAAAATAACAGTCCCCCACTCTCAGACTTAAGACCATTTATAATCTTATAAAGGACAATGGGCGAAGGTCTCAAGCTTCTCTAGCTGCTTCAAGCTGGACATGGTCATCGTGTCTCCTACCCTTGGGTCAAGAAATCCCTAATAAGAGTGGGGGTGTGGAG
Source organism: Furipterus horrens (assembly GCF_987537825.1). NCBI lineage: Eukaryota > Metazoa > Chordata > Mammalia > Chiroptera > Furipteridae > Furipterus > Furipterus horrens. The sequence continues at coordinate 68,790,627 of NW_028327182.1, forward strand.
AGGAGGGTGGACTTCCCACATGGGGAATGGTTTTGCACGCTCCAGGTCAGTTGGCTGTCCTAGACAATGGCGTTCTTGGTTTAACAGACTGGCAACCTTGTTATATTCTCTGGTTCAATTTTGCTCATTTGTTTGTGTTGTTCATTAGTTTCCTGTAATAGGATATAGCATAAGAAATTTTTCTTTTGTTGCCTGACTTATTTTGCTAAGCATAATCCTCTCTAGTTCCATCCATGTTGTTGTAAATGGTAGAAGTTCCTTCTTTCTTTCTGCTACATAGTACTCCATTGCATAAATGTACCACAGTTTTTTGATCCACTCATCTATGGATGGACACTTAGGTTGTTTCCAGCATTTGGCTATTGTAAATAGTGCGACTATGAATATAGGGGTGCATAGGTTCTTTTGAATTGGTGTTTCAGGATTTTTTGGATATAATCCTAGCAATGGAATTGCTGGTTCAAAAGGCAGTTCCATTTTTAGTTTTTTGAGGAAATTCCAAACAGTTTTCCATAGTGGCTGCACCAGTCTGCATTCCCACCAACAGTGCACCAGGGTTCCCTTTTCTCTACATCCTCGCCAGCACTTGTTGTTTGTTGATTTGTTGATGATGGCCATTCTGACTGGTGTGAGGTGGTATCTCATTGTGGTTTTTATTTGCATCTCTCTGATGGCTAGTAATGTTGAGCATACTTTCATATGTCTATGGACCATCTGTATGTCCTCTTTGGAAAAGTGTTTGTTCAAGTCCTTTGCCCATTTTTTAATTGGGCTATCTGTCTTCTTGGTGTTGAGTCATATAAGTTCTTTATATATTTTGGAGATCAATCTCTTGTCTGAGGTATCATAGGCAAATATAGTTTTCCATACGGTTGGTTCCCTTTTCATCATGCTGATGTTTTCTTTTGCTGAACAGACACTCTTTAGTTTGATGTGGTCCCATTTGTTTATTCTTTTCTTTATTTCCCTTGCCTTAGGAGATATATCAGTGAAAATGTTGCTCTGCAGGATATCTGAAATTTTCCTGACTATGTTTTCCTCTACGACTTTTATGGTGCTATGGCTTACATTTGTCTTTGATCCATCTTGAACCTATTCTGGTGTACAGTGTAAGTTGGTGGTCTAGTTTCTTTTTCTTTCTTTTTTTTTTTTTTTTTTTTTTTGCATGTCCCTGTCCAGTTCTCCCAACACGATTTGTTGAAGAGGCTCTTCTCACTCCATTTTATGTTCCTTCCCCCTTCGTCAAATATTAGTTAATCATATAGACCTGGGTTTATTTATGGGCTCTCTATTCTGTTCCATTGATCTATATGTCTGTTCTTATGCCATTACCAGATTGTTTTGATTACCGTGGCCTTGTAGTATACTTTTATATCAGGTACTGTGAGTCCTCCTACTGTGTTCTTCTTCCTCAAGATTGCTGTGGCTATTTGGGTTCTTTTATGGTTCCATACAAATTTTTTAAGTATTTGGTCTAGGTCTGTGAAATACATCATTGGTATTTTAATAGGGATTGCATTAAATCTATAAATTGCTTTGGGTAGGATGGACATTTTAATGATGTTGATTCTTCCCACCCATGAACATGGTATTTGCTTCCACTTATTTTTATCTTCCTTAATTTCTTTCTTCAGTGTTATGTAGTTTTATAAGTACAGGTCTTTTACCTCCTTGGTTAAGTTTATTTCTAGGTACTTTACTTTCCTTGTTGCTATGGTAAATGGGATTTTTCTTTTAGTTTGCATCTCTGAGATTTTATTGTTGGTGTAGAGATGCTTTTGATTTCTGAATATTGACTTTGTACCCTGCTATTTTGCCGAATTCATTCATTAGGTTTAATAGTTTTTTCAACTAGTCGATCGGGTTTTCTATGTACACTATCATGTCATTTGCAAATAATGACAGATTTACTTCTTCTTTCCCAATTTGGATGCCTTTTATTTCTCTTTCTTGTCTGATTGCTGTGGCTAAAGCTTCCAAGACTATGTTGAACAGGAGTGGAGAGAGTGGACATCCTTGCCTTGTTCCTGACCTCAGGGGGATGGCTCTAAGTTTTTGCCCATCGAGTATGATGTTGGCTTCATCTTTCTTATATATGGCCTTTATTATGTTGATGTAATCTCCCTCTATTCTTATTTTGCTGAGAGTTTTCATCATAAATGGGTGTTGTACTTTATCAAATGCTTTTTCAGCATCTATTGATATGATCACGTGGTTTTTGTCTTTCATTCGGTTTATGTGGTGTATTACATTTATTGATTTGCAAATATTAAACCATCCTCGCATCCCTGAGATGGATCTCACTTGATCGTGGTCTATAATCTTTCTAATGTGTTGCTGGCTCCTGTTTGCCAATATTTTGTTGAGGATCTTAGCACCTATGTTCATCAGCAATATTGGCCTGTAGTTTTCATTTTTTTTAAGTATATTTTATTGATTATATTGTTACAATAGTTACCATTTTTACCCCTTTGCTCCCCTCTGCCCTGCACCCCCCTTCCCCAACAATCCTCTCTCCAAGTCCATGCCCATGGGTCGTACATACAAGCTCTCCTGCCTCACTCTTTCATATATTCTTCTTTTTTTTAAATAATTAATTAATTAGTTAAATATTTTAACAATAAAAAATAACAATCCCTCCCTCTCAGACTTAAGACCCTTTACAATCTTATAAAGGACAATGAACAAAGGTCTCGAGCTCCTCTAGCTGCTTCAAGCTGGACATGGTCGTCGTCCCACCTACCCGTGGGTCAAGAAATTCCTAATAAGAGTGGGGGTGTGGAGGGGAGGGTGGCCTTCCCACAAAGGGAAGGATCGTGCAGACTCCAGGTTGGTTGGCTGTCTCTGGACAATGGCATGCTTGGTTTAACAGGCTGGCATCCTTGTTGTATTCTGGGGGCAACAGGGTTAAAGGACATCATTCAATCCATAACCACTAGATGACAAAAGACAGGTATTAATTTTTCAATGTCCCACATTAGGGAAAAGAAGGGCTTCTTTGGAGAAAGGTATGCCAGGTACATCTCACCTGTCCAAAACCCTTTTGCCCATTATACTTAGTTTGGACTGAGGGAAATATTTTAGGTTTCCCCCCTCTCAGGCCTCTGGGCTCTTTCTGTCCAAGCCATTAGGATAGAAAAGAGAAACCAGTTTTAAAGTGAAGCCCACAGACCACCCCGTTCTTCACCAACCCAGCCACTTAGTTCAGCCAAACCGTTGAGTCTCAGGAGGCAGCGCTGCAGACAGGATTAAGTGAGGCCTATACGTACAGACAATCACTCAGGTAATGAGATCGTAGGCATATGTCCTTTGAAAACAGGAAACACATGTTAATTTATGTAACATAACCCACATAAAAGTCTCTAAATCTGTAGGACTGTCTTATCGGAAAGACATCCAGTTGCAAGGCATTTGACATCCTTCTTGCCTGTAAATTAAACATCTTTGATAATGCCACAGACATAGTTTCACTTTCAAATGAAAACAAATTTTAAATGAAAAGAAACTTTAAAGACGGTTAGTTGCACTACTTTATAGTCTACCACTGGGCATTGTGATCTTCTTTGAATCGTGATTTTTCTCCCTAAGATTACCCTCCTTCTCATTAAAGGGACTGCATTAAGTCCATTTTTAATTTATCCTGTTCATTTGCATAAACACAACAAGAGCAGCAAATGATCACTTATGATCTTTAATTCTGCTTTGCTGGAACTTACGCAAGGAACATTTAGGGTGACCTTAAGTCTCCCCTTCAAGGCACAGAAGCAGATCCACATACCTGGCATTCAGCCTTGCCTGTAAACACCTGTCTTTCCCAGGTCCTCCTGGTTTTCCATTGTGCCTTAAGGTCCCTTCTAGCCATCTTTCAAGAAAACAACCTTCATTCCTTCCCTGGAAAGATTGCTATGGACCGCTAATCCATCCAAGGTACCAGGCCTTTTATCTTGTGAACTTTTATTACCTTTGAAAGTCAGTCCCAGTTGCTCAGGGCTTTTTGGTAACAACCAGAGCCCAAGCATGTCTCCTTTAGGCATGACATTCCACTCAAAGTCTTAGTCAAGAAAACTTCCATTAACAACTGGTCTTATTAGTTTTATGCAAAGAAAGTTAGGTCATTACTTACTTCTTTAGAATGCCAAATTCTGGAGGGATCAGATAGGGAGAAAAATATACAGTGTGAAGGAAAATCCTTGTCCTTCTAATATTCACTAAACTTGCATTTCTATTCTTTATATTTTTATTTTTTCCACCCCACTAAAAAATTTTCTGTTTGTTTTTCCATTACAGTTGTCTCACTTTTTTCCCCCTTTTGCTTCCCTGCACCCTGTACCCCGCCTTCTTCCACATTCAGTCTCCACCCAGTTGTCCATGTCCATGGGTCATTTATACATGTTCTTGGACTAGACCCTTCCCCTTCTTACCACTTCTCTCCCTCCCATCTCCCCCTTTGTTACTGTTAGTTTATTCCTTGTTTACATACCTCTGGTTCAATTTTGCTCATTTGTTTGTGTTGTTCATTAGTTTCCTGTAACAGGTGATAGCATAAGGTTATTTTCTTTTGTTGCCTGGCTTATTTCACTAAGCATAATTCACTCTAGTTCCAATCACGTTGTTGCAAATGGTAGAAGTTCCTTCTTTCTTTCAGTACTTATTCATTGTCATTTTCCCCCTTTGTACTCGTGTTCCTCTCTGTCTCTCTCTGTTTCTTCATCTTCTTAAAGCAGACCCTTTAGCATCTCTTGCAATGCTGATTTGGTGGAGATGTATTCTTTTAGCCTTCTTTGTCTGGAAACTCCTTATTTCATCTTCCATTTTGAATGAGAGCCTTGCTGAGTAGAGTATTCTTGGTTGTAGGTCTTTGTTTTTCATTGCTTGGAATATTTTTTGCCATTCCCTTCTGGCTTGTAGTGTTTCTGCTGAGAAATCTGATGATAGCCTTATTGGAGCTCCCTTGTATGTTATTAGTTGTTTCTCTCTTGCTGCTTTTAGGATTCTCTCTTTGTCTTTGAATGTTGCCATTTTAATGATGATGTGTCTTGAAGTGGGCCTGTTGGGGTTCATCTTCATTGGGACCCTCTGTGCTTCCTGGACTTGCATGATTCTTTCTCTCCTCATGTTAGGGAAGTTTTCTGTCATTAGTTTTTCAAAGAGGTTTTCTATCCCTTGCTCTTCTTCTTCTCCTTCTGGAATTCCTATGATACGGATATTATTACGTTTCATGTTGTCCTGCAGCTGTCTTAGAGCCTCTTCAGTCTTGTTCAGTCTTTTTTCATTTTGTTGCACTGTCTGGGAGTTTTTGTCTACATTGTCCTCCAGCTTACTGATCCGATCTTCTGCTTCCTCTAGCTTGTTTTTAATTCCTTCTACTGTGTTCTTCAATTCAGAGATCATATTCTTCATTTCCTCCTGGCTCTTATTGATAGCTTCCATGTCCTTTTTGATGCTGGTATAATTCTCAGTAATTTCCTTATAGTTCTTCTGGAGTTCACTGTAGTTTTCCTGGAGTTTTTTGTAGTTTCCACTGAGCTCATTTTGCTTCTCCATAATCCTTGCTTTCAATTCCATATCTGATAGTTGGCTCCCCTCTATTTCATTTAGCCCTCTTTCTGGGGACTCTACCTTTCCTTTCGATGGGGGGTTGTTTCTCTGTCTCCCCATTTTTGTGACTCCTATTGTTTGTTGGTGCTTCTTAGAATGATCTGCACTTCCTGGATCTGCCCCTGGTGGCGTCAGATCCTGTACCAGTCTGGGCCCAGGCAGCCTGTTGGAGACTTCCAGGGATCTACTGCCTTTGTCTGGCTTCTTTAGTTGTTAATCTATTTAATCTGTGATTAGCTGTCAGGCTTGAGGACCATGGGTGTGGCAGCTTAATTCCTGTAGGCAGGGCCTTTGCTTCCCCTCAGGCTGACGCCACTTGGCCAGTATGGTCTGCCTGCAGTGTGGGGATGAGTCAGCACTGCGACCCGGCCAGCCGCTTCCCCAGCTCTCCCTTCAAAGCCACCGCACCAAACTCTCCCCAAGCATTACCAGTCCTCTCTGTCTTCCCTCTACTTGTGCCCAGGGTAAGTGGGGGCAGAATATTTTCATATGTGATCCGCTTAAGAGGTCTTTTTCTCCAGCTGTTTCTCTCCAGCTAGCAAGAAACCCTGTGGCTTTTCACTTTTCTCAGCTGGATACTAGTTTACTTTCCACTCTGTTGCTGTAGGCTGGGAAGCCCAGCTGGGGATTTAGACCCTGCCCTTCTCAGAGGGAACTCCTGGCTGCTGAGCTGTTTCTCAGTCCCTTCAGCTGCTACCCATGTGATGCCAGCCAGCCCCTTCCACGTCTCCGCACTCCCTACCAGTCACGTTGTGATGTAGCGGCCTTTTCTGTCTCTCCGTGGTTATAAGACTTCTCTCCAGCTGGTGTTCGGTTGGTTATTCCAGATGATTTCTCCAAAATTACATTGTAAATCCAGACTAGTTCTAGGAGGAAGTTAGTGTAGCTTCCACTTACTCCTCCGCCATCTTGTTTCTCCTTGACCTGTAGTTTTCTTTCTTTGTTATGTCTTGACCTGGTTTTGGAATTAGGGTAATAATGGCTTCATAGAATGAGTTTTGGAGTGTTCCCTCTTCTTGGATTTTTTGGAATAGTCTGAGAAGTATAGGAGTTAGTTCTTTTCTAAATGTTTTGTAAAATTCACCTGTGAAGCCATATGGTCCAGGATTTTTATGGCCTGGAAGTTTTTTAATTACTGCTTCATTTTCACTAGTTGTTATTGGTCTGTTCAGGCTTTCTGCTTCTTCTTGATTCAGTTTTGGAAGATTATGTTTCCAGAAATTTGTCCATTTCATCTAGGTTGTCAAATTTCTTGTGCTACAATTGTTCAAAATAATTTTTACAATCCTTTGTATTTCTGTGATATCAGCTGTTATTTCTCTTCTTTCATTTCTGATTTTATTTATTTGGGTCCTCTCCTTATTTTTCTTGATGAACCTGTTTAAAGGTTTGTTGATTTTGTTTATCATTTCAAAGAATCAGCTCCTACTTTTGTTGATCTTTTGAATTGTTTGTTTAGTCTCTATGTCATTTAATTCTGCTCTGATCTTGATGATTTCCTTCCTTCTAATCACTCTGGGCTTTCCTTGTTGTTCTTCCTCTAGTTATTGTAGCTGTAGGGTTAAATTTTTTTATTAGAGATTCTTCTATTCTTTTTTGGTTGACCTGTATTTCTATGAACTTTCCTCTCAGGACTGCTTTTGCTATATCCCATAGGTTTTGGGTTGCTGCATGTTCATTATCATTCATTTCCAGAAACTTGGTTTGTTTCTTGATGTCATTGTTAACTCATTCATTTTTTAATAGAATGTTATTCATTCTCCATGAGTTTGAATTTTTTTTGAGTTTTTTCCTTGAGGTTAATTTCTAATTTTAAGCCATTGTGCTCTGAGAAGATGCATGATATAATTTCAGTTTTCTTGAATTTGTTGAGGCTTTTTTTGTGTCCTATGATGTGGTCTAACTTTGAAAATGTTCCATGCGCACTTGAGGAAAATGTATATTTTGCTTCTTTGGCATGTAAAGTTCTATATATATATATATATATATATATCTCAACTAAGTCCATTTGATCAAGAATTTTGTTCAATGCCTCAATATCCTTGGTGTTTCTTTGCTTTGAAGATCTGTCCATTGTTGACAATGAGTGTGTTGCTGTCTGTATCTTTCTTGGAGTCTTTCAAAATTTTTCTTACATATTTGGGTGCTCCTAAGTTGGGTGCATATATATTTATAAGGGTTATATCTTCTTGATGGATTTTTTCCTTAAGTACACAGAAATGTCCTTCTTTGTCTCTTTTTATTGCCTTTGCTTTGAAATCTTTTTTTTTTCTGATATAAGTATTGCTACCCCAGCTTTTTTTTCATGTCCATTTGCCTGAAATACTTATTCCCATCCCTTCATTTTTAGTCTGCATAGATCTTTTGTTCTAAGATAGGTCTCCTGTAGACAGCATATATGTGGGTTATGCTTTCTAATCCATTCAGCTACCCTATGTCTTTTGATTGGAGCATTTAATACATTTATACTTAAGGTTATTATCAATAGGTCCTTATTCATTGTCATTTTCCCCCTTTGTACTTGTGTTCCTCTCTGTCTCTCTCTGTTTCTTTATCTTCTTAAAGCAGACCCTTTAGCATCTCTTGCAATGCTGGTTTGGTGGAGATGTATTCTTTTAGCCTTCTTTTGTCTTGGAAACTCCTTATTTCACCTTCCATTTTGAATGAGAGCCTTGCTGGATAGAGTATTCTTGGTTGTAGGCCTTTGTTTTTTCTTGATTGGAATACTTTTTGCCTTTCCCTTCTGACTTGTAGTGTTTCTGCTCAGAAGTCTGATGATAGCCTTATTGGAGCTTCCTTTTCTGTTGTTTCTCTCTTGCTGCTTTTAGAATTCTTTCTTTGTCTTTGAATGTTGCCATTTTAATTATGATGTGTCTTGAAGTGGGCCTGTTGAGGTTCATCTTCACTGGGACCCTCTATGCTTCCTGGACTTGTGAGACTCTTTCTCTCATGTTAGGGAAGTTTTCTGTCATTTTTTCAAACAGGTTTTCTATCCCTTGCTCCTCTTCTTCTCCTTTTGTAATTCCTATGATATGGATATTATAACGTTTCATGTTGTCTTACAGCTGTCTTAAAACCTCTTCATTCTTGTTCAGTCTTTTTTCATTTTGTTGCACTATCTGGGGTTTTATTCTATGTTTTCCTCCAGCTCGCTGATCCAATATTCAGCTTCCTCTAGCTTGCTTTTAATTCCTTCTACTGTGCTCTTCAATTCAGAGATTGTATTCTTCAATTACTTTTGGCTCTTATTGATAGCTTCTATGTCCTTTTTCATACTAGTGTAATTCTCAGTAAGTTCTTTGTAGTTTTCCTGGAGTTCCTTGTAGTTTCCCTGGAGTTCTTTGTAGTTTTTCTTGAGCTTGCTGAGCTCATTGAGCTTCCCTATAATCCATGTTTTGAATTCCATATCTGATAGTTTGCTTTCCCCTATTTCATTTAGCACTCGTTTGGGTGATCCTTCCTTTCCTTTTGATAGGAGGTTGTTTCTCTGTCTGCCTATTTTTGTGACTCTTATTGTTTGTTGCTGCTTCTTAAATTGATCTGCACTTCTTTGATCTTCCCCTGTTGGCGTCAGATCATGTATCAGGCTGGGCCTAGGCAGCCTGTTGCAGACTTCCAGGGATCTACTGCCTTTGTCTGGCTTCTTTAGTTGTTAATCTATTCAATCTGTGATTAGCTGTCAGGCTTTAGGACTATGGGTGTGACAGCTTAATTCCTGTAGGCAGGACTTTTGCTTCCCCTCAGGCTAATGCCACTCGGAGGGAAATGGTCTGCCTGCAGTATTGGGAATGAGTCAGCACTGGGACCCAGTCAGCTGCTCCCCCAGTTCTCCCCTCAAATCCACCACACCAAACTCTCCCAGAATTCTTCTCTCTGCCTTCCCTCTGCTTGTGCCCAAGGTAAGTGGGGGCCAAAATATTTTTGTACATGATCTGCTTAAGAGCTCTTTTTCTCCAGCTGTTTCTCTCTAGCTAGCAAGAAACCCTGTTGCTTTTTGCTTTTCACAGCTCGATACTATTTTACTTTCTGCTCTGTTGCTATAGGCTGGGAAGCCCAGCTGGGGGTTTAGACCCTGCCCTTCTCAGAGGGAACTCCTGGCTGCTGAACTGTTTCTCAGTCTCTTCAACTGCCACCCGTGGGAGCCCAGCCAGCCCTTTTTTGTCTCCGCACTTCCTACCAGCCACGTTGTTATATAGCGGCCTTTTCTATCTCTCCGTGGTTATAATACTTCTCTCCAGCTAGTGTTCAGTTGGTTATTGCAGGTGATTTCTTCACAATTCTGTTGTAAATCCAGACTGGTCCTAGGAGGATGTTAGTGTAACTTTCACTTACTCCTCCGTCATCTTGGATCCTCCAAAAGTTGATTTTTTATGTTTAATAATGATCTATAAGATTTTATATTTGTTAACTTGGGTAAATACCCAGGAGTGGGGCTGATGGAGCATATAGTAGCCACTATACTTAGCTTTGTCAGAAATGGCCGAACTGTCTTCCAGGTGGCTGTACCATTTTGCATTCAGCATTGATTGACAGTTCCTCTTGCTCCACATCTTCACCAATATTTGATGTTGTCAGTGTTCCATATTTTAGTTGTTCTAATAAGTAAATAATGGTATCTTATTGTTCTTATAATTTGAGCTTTATAATAAATGGGTGCTGGATTTTATAAAAAAAAAGATTTTATATTTGTTTTTTGATCAATTTCTACAGTTAATTATTATAATGAATTCAATTCAAAAGAAAAACAAGGAGCACCATGGTCATTAGAGATTACTAGGAAATTAAGAGTTTTAAAAAATTTCTATATATAGTTTTTGAAAAGATATATATAGGCTGACCAGTAAAATATATTACATGAACATAAACCTCTATGGGAAAGTAAAATTGAGGTAAAGAAAAGAAAATGAAAAAATATTTAGTAATTAAAGTATTTGTTCGTATGCCTTTTAAATCGATGATGGTAGGTATCCAAGTACTCAGATATTTGGATTCTGCTGTGCTTATTTTTTAAATGATGCACCACTTTTATTAACCAAAGTTAATATTCATTGTATATCAGAAATTATAATTTTCCAAACAACTAAAACTTTTTTAAAAAATGTTTAGCTATCATCTTTTTAAAATGTAGGTAGTACAGAATTTTTCAAAGTTGTCTTATGACTGGCAAAAAAGTTCTAAGACTGTTGCTTTGGAATACTATCTTGTAAAAGGTTAAAAAATTGAAAAATTTCTAGGTCATACTCTTTGTTCTTCTCTGTCTGATACATAATTTTTAGCTAAGAATGAAGTATGGCCTTATTGCTCTACTCATTGGAAGAGCAAATCCAGAGAATGTTTTTCTTTCAAAGAGATTCCCTGAGAAAAGGACTTTTATCTCATCCTGTTGAGATGCAGCCCTAACCTTGGGTCTCAGGATTTTGTGCAGTCTGTGAGCCACACTGTGGGGCCTGCCTCCTCCCCAATACCAGGAACTACTCTGCACGTGACTATCTACCTCTCATACAGCATGTATTCTGTGAGTTCAACTGAAGTTAACATCAGGAAATAAGCTTTCTCTTCCCCTGAAGGATGAGGGTTGTTAAGCTGTTTAAGATTTTCACTGAAGTAATTTATCTCTTCTATTTAATTTCATTTCCTGCAATTTAATTCACAGGGAAAAAGAAGTTTGAGGTGTAATGGGTCACCTTGGATAAGTAAAGACTATATTCAGGATCAGAGAAAACACACATACATATTATTTGGGAGTTTATTTGTAATGAAACAATCTCTAAAGTACAAAAATAAGTTCCACTAGAAAGCCAACTAATAAAATATAAAGGGAGAAAAAGATATATATATAAAGGGAGAAAAGATTTAACTTTGGTCATTAAGCTGAAGAAGTTGTTGTCTGGGGAGATTTTGCAGCCAGGTCTACGCCTTTTAGTGTTTTGATAAAGGTACACTGTAAATCACTTTTCTGAAACAGGAATGAGTTTTCAATGATTAACAGTTGTGGCTGCTTCCTGTAATAGATGCTGATACCTTAGGTAACACTGTTGGGGACAGAAAGATGTTTTAAAATTTCTTGTTTAAAGAAAAACAGTGGTTTAAGCCAGAGACTAGAAGTTAGATAAACAGTTCTCTATGTTCATGAACTTGAACACTCAGTGCCAGGTGTAGATCTAAGTTATCATTGTGTATGAATGAAAACAAAATTCCCATTTGCATGTTTCTGGTATGGGTACACAAAGCTGTATAACAATATCATATGATGCTAAGTGCTGAAATGAAAGACAAAACAAAGGGACAGAGTGGCAGAGATTCTTATCAGGTAGACCCCCTCTGATAAGAAAAGAAGTAGAAGGCTAAGACATAAACAGTGAAGTCATTTTTCATTTGGTGCTAACAGCTCAAGAAAGTAAACAGAGGCAGATTACAACTGTTGGACATTGAAGACAAATGTTATTCAAGGGATATGGATATCAAGTTTACCTGAAGTCCAAGGGTCATTGAAGATAGAGTCTGACTCCAAGTTAAGAATTAATTTAAAAGAATAAATATTGATAAATAGATCAATAGATGTGAGATAAGACAGGTATAGTAAAATGTTAATGGTTGAATCTATCAATAAGTATTGGATATACAAATGTGTATTGTAAAATTCTTTCAACAGTTCCATATGTTTGAAATGTTTTGTAATAAAATGTTCTAAGGACATATTAAAATAAGACATTAGAAAAATTTGGTATAAAATTTAGAAACAAATTTTAGGTTAAAACAAGTTATAAGTAAGAATCATTAAAAATAATTACTGAAGTTCATCAAATTTGCATTGGTGCTTACTTATTTAAATCCTATTCCATATGTTATCTCTGTTAAACTAATTTAATATCATTTTCATTCAGTTCTCTTTTTCTCTTAAGATAGTTGTAAATTAAAAGACAGGTTAATGTCTCTTTCAGTTAAAAAACATCTATGGATGACACAAGGATACTGAGACTACGAAACTACCCATTATCTGTTTACTGGGTAAAATATATTCTAATTTCATAGAAAGCACCTATAAAATAAAAAACAAAGTTTTCAGTATTAAATAATGATAATATCCTTGGATATTAAATTACTTACTTAAATTTAACAAGACCAGTAATAACTGTTAGATAACCTCAATAATGTGGGTTGGCTCCATAACCATGTTAAATGGCATAGCTATAAAAGTTCCAAAAGTATAGTAGAAAATGATCTCCCTCCTTCAAAAAGAGATTAAAAGTGTAAGGCTATGCATATTATAGGTTATTCAGAAGATTACAAATTAAAATCTGAAAAGGAACTTCTGAGCATTGACATAAGATGGTGGCTCTTTAAAAATAAAATGGGTCTATGAATACTGTGACCAAAGCTAGTTTTTATGAGAAATTTCCCTCAAATTTATTTCCAAATTCTCTTAAATACAAAGAAGCAAGCAAACAAAAGATTTGAGAAGAAATGGGACAGAGAAATGTCAAGCTCTACCAGACCAGAGATGTAATTTCTAAGAATCAAGTTGAGAATGGAGTTATAATAACTTTATCATACACATACAAAAATCAATCAATTTCCACTTGTTACCTCCCTCTCTTGCATGCCTGATAGGCAAGAACATCCCCACCACAAACAGCTTCTTTCTAAGGCATCTAGGACCATTTTGATTCCTTCCCTCCCACTATATTTATATTTATTCCATTGCTTCCAATTAGACAAACATTGTTTGGACAGCACTTTCCATGTGAAACATAAAACTGGCAGAGAAAGGTGCTGAGTTTGGAAGGACCACTGGAGCAATGCCTTCTGGAACCTGGAATATGTTAGTTTATTCTTTCTAACAAAGGTCTATTTCACATTATCCAAAAGTAAATTCTCCTTCCAATTAAGATGAATGCAGTAATAGAAAACCACATCTCAATGAAGCGGATTCATAGTAGATGGATGACTGGTAAACACCAGTGAGCTGGTAAAAGCGATGCAAATAAAAAAAGGTTAGGGTCTTTACAATTAAGACAAACAGAACAGTATATAAATATTGTGCCCTAGTTAGTAAATTTGTATTTCACATGGGTGCATAATTATGAAACTAGTTTTTTTGTGTTCCAAGACCAAAAACTAAGTAAATAATAATCAAGACTCTCATTGTCAGGGTTATAAGTTACAAATGAGGAAAGGGGGGGATGCTGAGATGAACCCCAGCGTGTTAAATTAGAATCAAAGGCCTGAACTACTGGATGGATGGATAGATATTTAAATAGATGTATATAGGTATATGTACACTTGAATACATATAGATATTTTTTGATCTGTCTATGAAGCATGTCTGGAAATAATGAATGACACTAAAGCAGAATTAAGCACAGTTAAAATACATATCTCCGTTACTAAATAACATTTTCCAATGATAACTAGAGCTCTTTAGATTGATAGCTATTCCAAAGTTGGGGCAAGAAAAGTATAAGACAAGCCTGGGACATTCTGTGATGCCAGAAAGTAAGGAAGAGCCCACAAAATAATGAAGATATGTCAAAGAACACAGTTGCCAATTTATAAAAATTTCCAAATGTCAAATCTGGGACAATTTGAGAAACTAAATTGGAGACCTAAATTTAACCATTTCAATAATTACATTAACTATAAATGGCCTAAAATAGCACTAATTAAAATAAACTGACAGGTTGAATTTTTAAATCTAATTATATGCTATTTATTTAAAAATCTATCTCAAGTATAATTATATATATAAAATAAAAGTGAAAGATAGTAAATGATATACCAAGTGAATACTAATAAAAAACCTTAAGTGGCTATAGTATTATCAGAAAAAAGTGGACTTCAAAACAAGAAATATTACTAAAGATAAAGTAAAAGATCATTTAATCAAAAAAGAAATAATAATCCTAAATATGTATTTATCTAACAACAGAATGCCAAAATATGAGGCAAAAACTAGTAAAAAAAAAAAAAAGCACAAATATATAATTGTACTTGGAGATGTCAACACTCATTTGTCATAGTTGATCAAACAAGTGGCAGAAAATTAGCAAGGAACTCAAAGACCTGTACAACACCACAGATTGATTTTACCTCATTGACGTTATAGACTCGACTAGACAAGCAAAATGCATGTTCTTTTCAAGTGCATGTAAAATGTTAGTTAAAACTGACCACGTTCTTGGCCATAAAACAAATCTTAACAAAATTTTAAAAATTTAGTCTGGACTTGATGGAGCAGAGGACCCACCTTGGGAGTCCACATCAAAGACCAAAAGATTTGACGCAGGAAACTCAGGAGCCAAGACATCTACCTAAGGCTGTTGGTCAACCTATACAGGTTTCTGGCCAGGTAAACCGACTCCACCTTCAGCCAAATGGTGCTGAAGAGGTTGTTCATGAGTTGCCACCAGCCACCTCTGTCCCTTTCTGAGATGGTCCAGAAGATAAAGCCTCCTTGCTCCAAAGGCAAACAGCTGTGGTTGTAGGGATCATAACCAATGACTTGCATATTCAGGATGTATGTGCTATTCATCTGAGCAGCCACACCTGGAGCCACATCATTGTGGCCAGTGGCAAGATTCTCACCTTCAACCAGCTGGCCCTGGACTCCCCCAAGGGCTGTGGAACTGTCATGTTTTCTGGTCCTCGCAAGGGCCAAGAGGTGTGCAGGCATTTCACAAAAGCCCCAGGGCTCCTCACAGCCTCCACCAAACCCTATGTACAAACCAAGGAAAGAAAGTTCAAACGTGCAAGAGACCGATGGGCTGGATGGACTACATAAACTAACCCCAGACCTTACTTTGTTATTAAAAATATTTTGGATGCTAAAAAAGTTTGAAAGAACTTATATCATACCAGGTACTTTTCTGGCCATAGATAATTATAAAACAATAACAGAAAGACACTTTGAAAATGTCAAGGTATTAGTAAATTTAGCATCATACTTTTAAACCCTAAGTCACAAAAAAAAACAAAACAAAACTCAAGGATAACTAGAACACATAATAAAATAAATTAAAAGGAAAATGCGAGGACTTCCACCCAAGATGGAAGCATAGACAGACATGCTGTGTCTCCCTCCACAACTAGGAAGGAATACAACTACCTCAAAATTAGAAACAACCAGAAGTTCCAGAAAATCAAAGTGCATGGAAGTCCAGCAAACAAGGATATAAAGAAGAAATACTCATCCAGACAGGTAGGAGGCGCAGAGCCGGGGCAGAGAGGGCACGGTGTGGTGGTGGCGGCAGTGGCAACAGCAGCAGACCGGAGGAAAGTGCAGTTACACATTTTAAAAAGTCAGGAGGGACACCTAGGGAGCATTCCAAGCTCCTCACCAGACTACACAGCTCACTGTCCCAGCACCAGGGAAAATCAAGCCTCATTGCTTTTGACTATGCAGACCAGTGGGGGTTGGATGGGGGGATAAACTGCCCATCTCTCAGCAGAGTCTGCTTGTTTAAAGGACCCCCATGGACCTAGAACATCCGCACACCCACCCGCTCTGAGAATGACAGCCAGGGAAGCAGCTAGAGGGGCGCCAGTCCAGTGTGGAAGTGGAAAAAGTGCCTGGAAAAGGGGCAAGTGCTGGGCAGGCGGCATTGTTCCTTCTTGGACCCTCCCCCGCATACAGCACCACAACGTGGTGAAACAGGTCACCCGTTACTAACGAATACCTAAGGCTCCACCCCTTACAATGTAGTAAGAGTGACAGCTCTCCCTGGGACACTGAAGCAAACAAACACAGGAAACTTCCAGGCAAGATGAAGGCCTAGACTGACACATTCCATCTCCCTCCACAACTAAGAAGGAATACAACTACCACAAAACCAGAAATAACCAGAAGTTCCAGAAAATAAATGGAAGCCCAATGTATGAACTTATAAAGAAGTGGTGCTCATCCGGACAGGTAAGAGGGGCAAAGCCGGGGAGGAGAGTTCAAGCTGTGCTGTCTGCAGCAGCAGCAGCGATGGAGGAAGGACAGCGGTAAGCATAGACACCCGTGTTTAGGGGGAGGCGAGAAGTGCCTGCGGAGCACCCCCGGCTGCATACCAGACCCGTCAGCTTGCGATTCCAAAGCCAGGGAAGACAGACATCCATTGCCTTGGAATGTGAGGCCTGGAGAGGGTGGGGACAAAGGAGGAGGCTCTCGGTCTCTCAGCGGAGAGTGAATGGCAGGAACCCATCTTGGACCCCCACCCCCGCAGAAAACACCACAGCATGGTGAGATGGGTCACCCGGTTGTGACAAGTGCACAGGGCTCCGCTCCCTATAGCATAGGAGGTGTGACAGCCCCACCCAGGAAACAAAGGTAAACACAAAACTGTCAGGATGGCACAGATCATGATAGAGATCCCGGTGATGCAGCTGACCAGACAGCAAATATCTAATCTAATGGCTCAGCAGACAAGAAATCTTTCCGAGGTTCAGTTCAGAGCTTTGGTTATAAAAATGCTTACAGACTTAACAGCAGATCTTAAACAAGATGGGGAAGAAATGAAAGCTAGTCTTGCTGAAATGAACAAAAACATATACAAAACTAGTGGTGAGGGAAGGAAAACCAGAGATCAAACCAACAAATCGGAACATAGGGAAGGAACAAACAGTCAACCAGTGCAGAAAGAGGAAACAAAAAGGGAGAAGAGGCTCAGAAACTTATCGGACAGCTATAAGCGGGCCAACATCCGAATAATAGGGTTGCCAGAAAATGAAGAAGACCTAGAAATTGAAAATTTATGTGAATAAATAATGAAGCAGAACTTCCTTAACTTGGGGGAGGAAAAACACTTACAGGTCCAGGAAGCACAGAGAGTTCCAAAAAAACTGGACCCAGGGAGAACCACACCAAGACACATTATAATCAAAATGTCAAAAATTAAGGATAAAGAGAGACTCCTAAAAGAAGCAAGAGAGAGGAAGAGAATTCTGTAGAAAGGGGTCCCAATAAGACTATCAGCTGATTTCCCAAAAGAAACTCTGCAGGCAAGAAGGGGCTGACAAGAAATATTCAAAGTAATGAAAAACAAAAACCTACAACCACGATTACTCTATCCAGCAAAGCTGTAATTCAGAATAGAAGGGCAGAGAAAGTGCTTCCAGGACAAAGTAAAACTGAAGGAGTTCATCAGATCCAAACCACTGTTATATGAGGTGTTAAAGGGACTGGTTTAGAAGAAAGAGGATCAAAACTATGAACATTAACATGAAAACTGTATTACAACAACCAACACCAGAAGATAGGGAATCAAAACAAAGGCAAACTAGGTAGACAATGAGAACAGAAAAATAATTATAGGTATGGGGAACCTATTGCGGAGAGGTCAGCGGGGAGGGGGAAGTGGGGAAAGGGAGGGAGATGATGCAGGAATTAAGAAGCATAGTAGGGAGAGATCCAAGATGGCGGAGGAGTAAGTGGAAGCTACACTAACCTCCTCCCAGGACCAGTCTGGATTTACAACTTAATTTTGGAGAAATCATCTGGAATAACCAACGGAACACTAGCTGGAAAGAAGTCTTATAACCACGGAGAGACAGAAAAGGCCGCTACATCACAACGTGACCGGTAGGGAGTGCGGAGACGCGGAAGGGCTGGCTGGGCTCACACGGGTGGCTGCTGAAGGGACTGAGAAACAGCTCAGCAGCCGGGGATTCCCCCTGAGAAGGGCAGGGTCTAAACCCCCAGCTGGGCTTCCCAGCCTACAGCGACAGAGTGGAAAGTAAAATAGTATCAGCTGTGAAAAGCGAAAAGCCACAGGCTTTCTTGCTAGCCGGAGAGAAACAGCAGGAGAAAAAGAGCTCTTAAGTGGATCACATACGAAAATATTTTGGCCACCACTTACCCTGGGCTCAAGCAGAGGGAAGGCAGAGAGGACTGGAGACACTTGGGGAGAATTTGGCACGGTGGCTTTGAGGGGAGAACTGGAGGAGCAGCTGACTGGGTCCCAGTGCTGACTCATCCCCAGTACTGCGGGTAGACCATTCCCCTCCAAGTGGCGTCAGCCTGAGGGGAAGCAAAAGCCCTGCCTACAGGAATTAAGCTGCCACACCCACAGTTCTTAAGCCTGACAGCTAATCACAGATTGAATAGATTAACAATCAAAGAAGACAGACAACAGCAGTAGATCCCTGGAAGTCTCCAGCAGGCTGCCTAGGGCCAGACTGGTACATGATCTGACGCCACCAGAGGCAGATCCAGGAAGTGCAGATCATTCCAAGAAGCACCAACAAACAATAGGAGTCAAAAAAATGGGGAGACAGAGAAACAACCTCCCATCAAAAGGAAAGGTAGAATCCCCAGAAAGAGTGCTAAATGAAATAGAGGGGAGCGAACTATCAGATATGGAATTCAAAACATGGATTATGGAGAAGCTGAATGAGCTCAGCGGAAACTTCAAAGAACTCCAGAAAAACTACAAGGAACTCACAGAAAATTACGTGAGCATGAAAAAGGACATAGAAGCTATCAATAAGAGCCAGGAGGAAATGAAAAATACGATCTCTGAATTGAAGAACACAGTAGAAGGAATTAAAAGCAGGCTAGAGGAAGCAGAAGATCGGATCAGCGAGCTGGAGGACAACCTACACAAAAACTCCCAGACAATGCAACAAAATGAAAAAAGACTGAACAAGACTGAAGAGGTTCTAAGACAGCTGCAGGACAACATGAAACGTAATAATATCCGTATCATAGGAATTCCAGAAGGAGAAGAAGAAGAGCAAGGGATAGAAAACCTCTTTGAAAAACTAATGACAGAAAACTTTCCTAACATGATGAGAGAAAGAGTCACGCAAGTCCAGGAAGCACAGAGGGTCCCAATGAAGATGAACCCCAACAGGCCCACCTCAAGACACATCATAATTAAAATGGCAACATTCAAAGACAAAGAGAGGATCCTAAAAGCAGCAAGAGAAAAACAACTAATAACATACAAGGGTACTCCAATAAGGCTATCATCAGATTTCTCAGCAGAAACACTACAAGCCAGAAGGGAATGGCAAAAAGTATTCCAAGCAATGAAAAACAAAGGCCTACAACCTAGAATACTATACCCAGCAAAGCTCTCATTCAAAATGGAGGGTGAAATAAGGAGCTTCCAAGACAAAAGAAGGCTAAAAGAATACATCTCCACCAAACCAGCAATGCAAGAGATGCTAAAAGGTCTGCTCTAAGAAGATAAAGAAATAGAGAGAGACAGAGAAGAACACGAGTACAAAGGGGAAAAATGACAATGAATAAGTACTTATCGGTAATAACCTTAAATGTAAATGGATTAAATGCTCCAATTAAAAGACATAGGGTAGCTGAATGGATTAGAAAGAATGACCCACATATATGCTGTCTACGATACCATAAAAGTCCTAGAGGAAAAAATAGGCAGGAAAATTTCAGATATCCCACGTAGCAACATTTTCACTGATATATCTCCTAAGGCAAGGGAAATAAAGGAAAGAATAAACAAATGGGACTACATCAAACTAAAAAGTTTCTGCTCAGCTAAAGAAAACATCAGCAAGATGAAAAGGAAACCAACCATATGGGAAAATATATTCGCCAATGACATCTCAGACAAGGGATTGATCTCCAAAATATATAAAGAACTCATACGACTCAACACCAAGAAGACAGACAACCCAATTAAAAAATGGGCAAAGGACCTGAACAAACACTTCTCCAAAGAAGACATACAGAGGGCCCATAGACATATGAAAATATGCTCAACATCACTAGCCATCAGAGAGATGCAAATAAAAACCACAATGAGATACCACCTCACACCAGTCCGAATGGCCATAATCAACAAATCAACAAACAACTTGTGCTGGAGAGGATGCGGAGAAACGGGAACCCTGGTGCATTGCTGGTGGGAATGCAGACTGGTGCAGCCACTATGGAAAACAGTTTGGAATTTCCTCAAAAAACTAAAAATGGAACTGCCTTTTGAACCAGCAATTCCATTACTGGGATTATATCCGAAAAATCCTGAAACACCAATTCAAAAGAACCTATGCACTCCAATGTTCATAGCAGCACTATTTACAATAGCCAAGTGCTGGAAACAACCTAAATGCCCATCTGTAGATGAGTGGATCAAAAAACTGTGGTACATTTACACAATGGAGTTCTATGTAGCAGAAAGAAAGAAGGAACTTCTACCATTTGCAACAACATGGATGGAACTAGAGAGAATTATGCTTAGTGAAATAAGCCAGGCAACGAAAGAAAAATACGTTATGCTGTCACCTATTACAGGAAACTAATGAACAACACAAACAAATGAGCAAAATTGAACCAGAGGTATGTAAACAAGGAGTAGACTAACAGTAACAAGGGGGGAGGGGGGAGGGAGAAAAGGGGGTAAGAAGGGGAAGTGTAAAATCAAAGAACATGTATAAATGACCCAAAGACATGGGCAACTGAGTGGGGACTGAATGTGGGGGAAGGGAGGGGCAGGATACAGGGAAGCAAGAGGGGAAAAAAAAAAAAAAAAAAGAGAGACAACTGTAATGGAAAAACAAACAAAAAAATTTTTTTTAGTGGGGGAAAATGAAAATATGAAGAATGGAAATGCCAGTTCAGTGAATATTAGGACAAAGATTTTCCTTCACGTTGTATATTTTTCTCCCTATTTGATCTCTCCAGAGTTTGGCATTCTAAACAAGTAAGTAATGACTTAAGTTTCTTTGCATAGACCTAATAAGACCAGTTGTTAATAGAGGTTCCTTTTTCTGAACAAGCCTTTGACTGGAATGTCAAGCCTAAAGGAGACATGCTTGGGCTCATGTTGTTACCAAAAAGCCCTAAGGAACTGGGAATGACTTTCAAAGGTAATAAAAGCCCGCGAAATAAAAGGCCTGCTGCCATGGTTGGTTGTGCGGTCCACAGCAATCTCTCCAGGGAAGGAACGAAGGTTGTTTTCCTGAAAGATGGCTAGAAGGGACCTTAAGGCACAATGGAAAACCAGAAAGACTTGGAAAGGACAGGTGTGTACAGGCAAGGATGAATGCCAGGTATGTGGCCCAGCTTCTGTGCATTGAAGAGCAGACTGAGGGCCACCCTAAATGTTCCTTGGGTAAGTTCCAGCAAAACAGAACTAAAGATCATAAGTGATCATTTGCTGCTCTTGTTATGCTTATGCAAATGAACAGGACAAATTAAAAATTGACAATGTAGTCCCTTTAAAGACAAGGAGAGTAATCTTAGGGAGAAAAATCAGTATTCAAGGAAAATCACAATGATCAGTGGCAGACTGTAAAGTAGGGCAGCTAACCGTCTTAAAAGTTTCTTCTCATTTAAAAAATGGTTTCACTTGAAAATTAAACCATATCTGTGATATCACCAAAGAGATTCAAGTTGCAGGCAAGTAGAATGTCAAGTGCCTTGCAACTGTATGTCTTCCCAATAAGACAGTCTTACAGATTTAGAGACTTTTTTGTTGGTTATGTTACATAAATTAACATGTGTTTTCTGTTTTCAAAGGGCATAAGCCTATGACCGCATTACCTGAGTGATTGTCTGTACGCATAAGCCTCACTTAATCCTCTCTGCAGCGCTGCCTCCGGAGACTCAACAGTTTGGCTGAACTAAATGGCTGAGTTGGTGAAGAATGGGGTGGTCTGTGGGCTTCACTTTAAAACTGAATTCTCTTTTCTATCCTAATGGCTTGGACAGAAAGGGCCCAGAGGTCTGAGAGGGGGGAAACATAAACTATTTCCCTCAGCCCAAACTAAATAAAATGGGCAAAAGGGTTTTGGACAGGAGAGATGTGCCTAGCACACCTTCCTCCAAAGAAGCCCTTTTTTTTTTTTTTTTTTTTTTTTTCTCCTAATGTGGAACATTGAAAAATTAATCCCTGCCTTTTGCCACCTAGTAGTTATGGATTGAATGATGCTTTTTAACCCTTTTTGCCAAATCTGTTGCCCCCAGAACACAACAAGGATGCCAGACTGCTAAACCAAGCACGCCGTTGTCCGGAGACAGCCAACTGACCTGGAGTCTGCACGATCCTTCCCCATGTGGGAAGGCCACCCTCCCCTCCACACCCCCACTCTTATTAGGGATTTCTGGACCCAAGGCTAGGTAGGACGACGACCATGTCCAGCTTGAAGCAGCTAGAGGAGCTTGAGACCTTCGCCCATTGTCCTTTACAAGATTACAAAGGGTCTTAATATCTGAGAGGGAGGGATAGTTATTTTTTACGAACCATGGGTATGGACTTGGGGGGGGATGCTGGGGGAGGGAGATACTGGGTGGAGGGGAGTAAAGGGGAAAAAATTGGAACTACTGTAACAGCATAATCAATAAAATATATTTAAAAAAAAAAAAGAAGCATAGTAGGAAGGAGTGGCGTAGACAGGAAGGTGTTGAGGAGAACTATATGCACAACAAATGGGCATGGACTAAGGGGAGGGACAACTTGAGGGAAGGGGATCACTGAGTGGAGGAAAGCAGAGGGAAAATAAATTGGGAGAACTGTAACAGCATGATCAATAAATATATTTTTTAAAAAGAAGGAAAATTACACCTTGGCTGCTGTGGTTCAGTGGATTGAGCATCAGCCTGCGAGCCAAGTGTTGCTGGTTCGATTCCCAGTCAGGGCACATGACTAGGTTGCACATCAGGTCCCCAGTTGGGGGCATGAGTGAGAGGCAACCACACAGTGATGTTTCTCTCCCTCTCTTTCTTCTTTCCCCTCTCTCTAAAAATAAAAGAAATAAACAAACAAATTAATTAATTAATTAATTTTAAAAAATAAAAGGGGAAATGCCATGTATCACAATGTGTGCAATGGAACTAAATTATAGCTTAGTAACAAATGCATAGAATGAATGTTTGTATTAGAAAAGAAAAGTTATCAGCTATCTATGCTTTGACCTTAATAAATAAAAAAATAAAATCCAGTTAAACCCAAAACTAGAAGAAGAAAAATAATAATACTGTGAAACAAAGAGGAGAAATCATTAAAATCAAAACCATAAAAATAACAAAGAAAAATCATTGAATAGAAAAGATGGCTACTTGAAAAGATCATTTAAATTGATAAACCTCTATACAGACTTATCAAGGTAAAATAGAGAAGACAAAATTATCAGTATTAGAAATGAAAGAGCATATATTACTGCAGATCTTACAGACATTAAATGAATAATAAGGAAATTCTATGAGCAACTATGTCCTTAAAATTGATGAGTTACATGGAATAAATAAATTCCTATAAAGATTACAAAAACTCACTCAAGAAAAAGATAACCTGGTAAGTCTTATGTCTATTAAAGAAATTATATGTGTACCTAAAACCTCCCCCCAAAAAATATCCCAGGCCAAGATAGTTTCAATGGTAAATTCTACCAAATACTTAAGGAAGAAATAATGCCAATTCTGCACAATCCCTTTGAAATACAGAACACTCTTTCACTTGTTTTATGAGGCAAGCATAACTTTGATACCAAAAGAAATCAAAGACATTATTAGAAAAGAAAATTACAGACCAATATTTATCATGAACATACCACAGAAACCTTCAGCAAAATATTAATAAATGAAAGGCAGCAACATATAAAAGAGATTTTGCAACTCTGCAGGTACACTAAAAACCACTGAATTATGCACTTTAAACAGGTGAACTTTAAGATATGTAAAAGGCTATTTTTAAAAAAATAATATGTTTATATAAAATCAGGTATGCAAACATTTATAGCAGCTTTATTCATAATTGACAATAATTGCAAACAACCCATATATTCTTCAAATATTAGTGGCTAAACAAACTGTTATATTTCATTCACTGAGTGCTACTGAGTATAAAACAGAATAAACTCTTGATGCATTAATAATATGCAGGAATCTTAAATTAATTTTTCTAAGTGAAAGAAGCTAGATGCAAAAGGCTACATGTTGTAAGTTTTCATTTATGGAACACTCTGAAAAAGATAAAACTATTGGAATAGTAAATAGGTCATTTATTGGAAGAGTTTGAGGATTGAGGAAGGGCGTAAGTGAGTATAAAGAGCAAAGGAAACTTTCAGTGATGGAATTATTCAGCGTGGCACTGTAGTGGTGGATACATGACTCTATGCACTCTTCAGAACTTATAGAACTGTACATGAAAAACAAACTTCATCGCATTAAATAAAAATATATTACAACCTATGACATACAGCCAAAGTAGGAAATACTTATAATCTCAAAAATTATATCAATAGAGAAAAGATGGTGGAGGAGTGAGGGGAGGCTACGCTTGCTTGCTCCCAAGACCTGTCTGTAGTTTAGGCTAATTGTGAACAGAACATCTCAGTTAACATCTGGATACTGGCAAGAGTTGAGCTTTGGCTCTGCTGGAGCATAGTAGACCATCTGGGAGCGACCTGTCTATTGAGGATAGAGGAGGAGAAAGGGACAAGACAGAATTTATGACTAACTTGGCACCCTGAGCTGCGGCTGGCAGTGCACAAGGATGTTTTAATGACCCTAGGTTTCCCCATACAGGAGTCGGGAGGAGAGCAAGGCTCTGCCCACTGGTAGAGCCAGGAGTGGACCAGGTGGCACCTGGCTCTGAAAGGCAAGAAAGAGCGTACTGTTGTGTGTGTATGAATGTGTTTTTTCTTTTTTTTTATCTCTTTTCTTTTTTGCAAAGAGGGGCGGAGAGGCTAAGGGTGGAACGAGATTCTTAAAGAATGCAGGCGCAGAAGCACACTCGCCCACTCTCCAAATTTTCCCCTAGGTCACGCGAGTAGGCACACTGAAGTGCCCAAGTCCACCTGCCCGGGCATGCAACCAACTTGCCTGGCGGCATGCCCAGGCACCCCTGGCCCGCCCCAACAGGCGCAATACTACCCGGCTGGCTGCTGCACCCAGGTGCCCCTAGGCCCTCCCCAACAGGCGCACAACAAACCCACCTGCTAGCGTGCACAACCTCCCCCTTTGCTGGAACAGGCGAGCAACCAGTCTGCCTTGGACCCGCCCACCCCTGTGTGCAAGGGGTCAACTCGCCCCAGGCCTGCACGAGGAAGTGCACTCGCCCCTGGCTGAGGCCAAAGAAGGATAAAGTGAACCACAGTCACTTTGTAATAAGTTTTGGGTGCTGGCTCTTGAGAAAGAGCTGGGAGAGAAAGAGACTAGGTCCCAGTACAGAATCATCCCCAGTGCTACAGGAGAAATCATTTAAGCAGACCACAAACCTCCAACTGGCATCAGCTGGAGGCAGCAGCTAGACAACTGTATATAAGAAGGCCAAATCACAAAGGCAGAAAATAAAAGCAGATCAATCTAAGAAGAAGAAATGAGACCAGTGCCCAAATGGGGAGGCGGAATAACACCCCACCACACAGAAACAACACCCCACCAAAAGGAGAGGAGGAATTCCCAGAACGAAGGATAAATGAAATAGAAACAAGCAAACTATCAGACATGGAATTCAAAGCAATAGTAATGAGAAAGCTCAATGAACTCAACAAACTCAAAGAAAACTACAACGAACTCCAGGGGAACTACAAAGAACTCCAGGGAAGCTACAAGGAACTTACTGAGAACAACACCAACATAAAAAAGGACATAGAAACTACCAATAAGAACCAGGAAGTAATGAAGAATACAATTTCTGAACTTAAGAACACAGTAGAATCAATCAAAAGCAGGCTAAACGAAGCAGAGGATTAGATCAGTGAATTAGAGGACAACATACAAAAAAATACCCAGACAACGCAACAAAATTAAAAAATATGAGAAAAAATAAAGAGGGTTTAAGATAACTGCAGGACAATATAAAACAAAACAATATCTGTATCATAAGGATAAAAGAAGAAGAAGAGCATGGAATAGAAAACCTGATTGAATAGGTAATGAAAGAAAATTTTTCTAACTTGATGAGAGAAAAAGTCATGCAAGACCAGGAAGCACACAGGGTCCAAATGAAGGTGAACCTAAAAAGGCCCACTCCAGGGACATCATAAGTAAAATGGCAAAACTCAAAGACAAAGAGAGAATCCTAAAGACTGTAAGAGAAAAAGCAAATAACATATAAGGGGGCTCCAATAAGACTATCAACTGATTTCCCAACAGAAACATTACAAGCCATAAGGGAACAGCAAAAAATATTTCAAACAATGAAAAACAAGTGCCTACAACCAAGACTACTCCACCCAGCAATGCTCTCTTTCAAATGAAAGATGAAATAGGAGTTGCTCATACAAACGAAGACTAAAAGAATACATCTCCACCGAACCAGCCTTGCAAGACATGCTAAAGTGAATGCTTTAAGAAAAAGAAGAGAGAGAGAGAGAGAGAGAGAGGAACACAGGTACAAAGGGAAATGAATAAATACCTGTCAATAATAACCTTAAATATAAATGGAATAAATGCTCCAATCAAAAGACATACGGTAGCAGAATGGATATGAAAACATGACACACATATATGCTGTCAACAAGAGACACACCTCAAAACAAAAGATTTACACAGACTGAAAGTGAAGGAATGGAAAATAATATTCTAAGCAAATGGACATGAAAAAAAAAGCTGGGGTAGCAATACTTATATCAAACAAAACAGATTTCACAGCAAAGTCCATAAAAAGAGACAAAAAAGGACATAAGGGAACAATCCGTCAAGAAGATATCGTCGTCGGCAGCCGTCCGTCTCGAGAGACGATGGTGTAGCTTCTTAAGAGTCTATCTGCACCGCCGAGAATGGCTGTGCAGTCCAACTCGGGAGTGACACGGTATCTGTCTCCTCCCGTGTTGAATCGACATCTTGCGATGACGCTGGAGTGTCCTCTCCAGTGAAGCTGAAGCTACAGAGCCTGGGCAGGGTGATATGGAGGGTCTGCTGTTGCCCATGCAGCAGACCCCCCCCCTCTCTTCGCAGCTGAAGGGTCCAAGGGAAAGACGGAGTCAATACAGCTTGGCTTCAGGTGCGCTGCAGGAGTTGCCGGTGTTGACTACAACGTCGAACCGCCTTAGGGACTCCGGCTCCGGATTTTCTGTCAGGGTTTACTCCCTTAGCCTTTCCCCTGAAGAGGTATGCCGCAAGGCAGCGGAGGTTTTTTTTGGAGTCAGAGTTTTCCTTCTCTGATGTGCCCTGACTGGAAGATCGAACCAGCGACACTTAGCTCGCAGGCTGACGCTCAATCCACTGAGCCAAACCAACCAGGGCCAGTCAAGAAGATATAACCCTGGTAAAAATATATGCACCCAACATAGGTGCACCCAAATATATAAGGAAAATCTTGGAAGACTACAACAATGATATCAACAGCAACACACTCATAGTAGGGGACTTTAACACCCCATTGTCGAGAATGGAAAGATCTTCAAAGCAAAGAAACACCAAGGGTATTGAGGCATTGAATAACACTCTAGATCAAATGGATTTAACTGATATATACAGAACTTTTCATCCCAAAGAAGCAAAATATACATTCTTCTCAAGTGCACATGGAACATTTTCAAAGATAGACCACATGGTAGGACACAAAACAAGCCTCAACAAATTCAAGAAAATTGAAATCATATCAAGCATCTTCTCAGAGCACAATGGCTTGAAACAGGAAATCAATCTCAAGGAAAAAATTCAAAGACATTCAAACTCATGGAGAATAAATAACATTCTATTATATAATAAACAGGTTAACAACGACATCAAGAAAGAAATCAAGAAGTTTCTGGAAACAAATGATAAGTAACACAACAGCCCAAACTTATGGGACACAGCAAAAGCAGTCCTGAAAGGAAAGTTCATAGCAATACAGGCCTACCTAAAAAGGATAGCAGAATCTCTAATAAAAAATTTAACCCTACAGCTACAAGAACTAGCAGAACAACAAGCAAAGCCCAGAGCAAGTAGAAGGAAGGAAATCATCAAGATCAAAGCAGAATTAAATGACATAGAGACTAAACAAACAATTCAAAAGATCAACAAAAGCAGGAGCTGGCTCTTCGAAAAGATAAACAAAATCAACAAGCCAGTATCCAGGCTCATCAAGGAAAAAAGAGAGAGGATCCAAATAAACAAAATCAGGAGAAATCACAAAAAGAGGATAAATCACAACTGATATGACAGAAATACAAAGGATTGTAAGAAATTACTAAAAACAACTGTATGGCAAGAAACTTGACAACCTAGATGAAATGGACAAGTTTCTGGAAACATGTAATCTTCCAAAACTGAATCAAGATAAAGCAGAAAGACTGAAAAGACCTATAACAAAGAGTGAAATTGAAACAGTAATAAAAAAGCTACCGCAAACAAAAGCCCTACACCTGATGACTTCACAGGCAAATTTTACAAAACATTTAAGGAAGAACTAATGCCTATTCCTCTCAAACTACTCCAAAAAATCCAAGAAGATGGAAGATTCCCAAACTTTTTCTATGAAGCCAGTATTACCCTAATTCCAAAACCAAGTCAAACAAAACAAAGAAAGAAAACTACAGGCCAATATCACTGATGAACATAGATGCTAAAATCCTCAACAAAATATTGGCAAACAGGATCCAGCAACACATTAAAAAGATCATATACCACGATCCAGTGGGATTTATCCCAGAGATGCAAGAATGGTTTAATATTTGCAAATCAATAAATGTAATACAACATATAAACAAAATGAAAGACAAAAACCATATCAATAGATGCAGAAAAAGCATTTGATAAAATACAACACCAATTTATGATGAAAACACTCAACAAAATGTGAATAGAGGGAGCATACCTTAACATAATTAAGGCTATATGTGATAAGCCTGAAGCCAACATCATACTCAATGGACAAAATCTGAAAGCATTCCCCCTGAAATCAGGAACTAGACAAGGCTGTCCACTCTCTCCACTCCTATTCAACATAGTGTTGGAAGTCCTAGCCACAGCAATCAGACAAGACAAAGAAATAAAAGGCATCCAAATGGGGAAAGAAGAAGTAAAACTATCATTATATGCAGATGAGTAAGGAGAAGATGGCGGAGGAGTGAGGGAAGGCTGCGTTTTCAGGCTCCCGAGACCCGTCTGCAGTTTGGGCTAATTGCAGACAGAACATCTCAGTGAGCAGCTGGACACTGGCAGGAGTCGAGCCATGGCACTGCTGGATTAGGAAAACCATCTGGGAACAACCTGTTTAGTGAGGATAGCAGAGGAAAAGGGGACAAAATGGGATTCCTGACTGGGGCGGCTGCCCGAGCTGTGGCTGGAAGTACACAAAGGCTTTTTGGCGACCACAGGCTGCCCTGGAGAGGAGTAGGGAGGAGAGCAGATCTCTACCCGCTGGCAGAGACGGGACTTGACCAAGTTGCATTGGCACTGAAGGACAGGAGACAGCGTGCTGCCAGGCAAGTGAGAATATAATTCTCCTTTATATTTTTCTCTAGTGGACGGTGGAGACAGGAGGAAAGTTTGGGGGTGGTAGGCCATTCTTGAGGATCACAGGCACAGAGGCGCACTCATCCACTCCCCAACCCTACCCTTGGGTCCCAGGGGCGCACATAGGGAAGTGCCCTCATTCACTGGCCCAGGTGTGTGGGGCAGTGAGTCCAGACGTCCCTCGGACACTCCTCAATGGACATAAGATCAGTGCCCCAACGGGTACAGGGAGGGCCCACTGAACACGCAGAGGACCATGCACAGACACCCCTAGCCAGCTCCCATGGGCGCTGGGCCCCAGGCCGGAAAGCAGACCACTAGCGCAGGCTCTGTTCGTGCCCACCCAGACAGGTGAGGGAAGGCGGGTGGCTGCAGCACGGGAACAGCGGGCGGCAGCAACTCACAGACGCTCACTTCCACTGTGCACAAGTGTCCGGGGCCCCACCCTAAGAGGCGAGAGACCAACTCCCGGAGCTTAGCTCAGCAGGACTAAGGGCACAGGCACGCGAGCACGAAAACACCTCAGCCCGGGGACAATAGACGCCAATCGCGGGGCAAGCTATCAGGCTGCCTGCATGTGCAGGGACGTGCGCACGGGGACACCTCAGAGCGAACGCGAAAATACCCCAGCCCGGCAACAATAGGCGCCAATTGCGGGGCAAGCTCTTGGCCGCCCACGCATGCAGGGATGCGCGCGCGCATGGGGACACCTCTGCGCGAACGCAGAACCAACTCAGCCAGGCAACAATAGGCGCCAATCACGGGGCAAGCTCTAGGGCCACCCCACCCGTGTAGGGGCGCACGCGCAAGGACACCTCAGCTGGCTCCAGCGGGCAGCAAGGGAACGCTCCATGCCGGCAACCGCGTGCGCACACCATTACGGCAACCACGGGCGCACACCAGTGATGCAAGAAACAAGAACCTCTGAACCGCCACACTAGACCAGCTGCAGACACAGAAGAAGAAGGCGACACACCAAGGCTGAAACGGAGTAAAAACATCCCTTTTTTTTTTTCATTTTTTTCTCTCTTTCTTCTTTCTTTCTTTCTTTCTTCTTTCTTCTTTCTTTTCTCTCTCTTTCTTTCTTTCTTCTTTTCTTTCTTATTTTTTGTTGGTTTTTTTTCCCTTCCAAAAGAAAAACAAACTTTATCTCAAACGTGTTGCATATAACCTCTCCTTCTCATCCTT
Source organism: Furipterus horrens (assembly GCF_987537825.1). Classification (NCBI taxonomy): domain Eukaryota; kingdom Metazoa; phylum Chordata; class Mammalia; order Chiroptera; family Furipteridae; genus Furipterus; species Furipterus horrens. The sequence continues at coordinate 68,821,759 of NW_028327182.1, forward strand.
TCTCTTCAATCGTTGTTTATTTGTTTGTGTGTGTAGTTTAGCCCCCCTATCACTCTAAATAATAGAATATAATTACTATATAAACCCAATACAATACAATCCCACTTTCTTACTATATTATGCATTTTTCCATCCTTTTCTTCTATTTTTATTAACATACAATGTAAATATTACCTACTGGCTTGCATAGTCTCAACTATTATTAGTTTATCACCCCCTCTATTAAAAATTATATTTTTCCTCCCTAAAAACAACTCTTATCTATTCTTCTTATAGTATAAAAGCTCTAATCTCTTTACATTTATATTAATACAGGCTCGTTGGCAGACAATAGCGGGATAGAGGGTGGGGGATATTTTTTGAGAGTGTGGGTCTCCTGCCTGGGCTGTTTGTTTATGTTTTTAACAGCATCTCCACAAAAGAACTCAAGACAAAGTGGATAGAGTGACTCCCAAGCAGCTAGCCAGAAGAAAGATCCTACCAAAGAACATCTGAAATATAACCAGACAGCATAAAGAAACGACATAAAGGGTAACTCAAGAACATCAGGCTCAGGATATCAAAGAGACTGCACCACTGAAACCCCCAGATCTCCCATAAAGAATCTCATACCACAAAGGAGGGAAGTCAAAGCAGACCACCCCCCCAAAAAAATAAATAAAAACAAACAAAAAGAATCCAACATGGTAAGATGCAAAAATAACCCCTCAGTGAAAAGAAAAGAGGAATCCTCAGAAAGAGAGATAGATGAAATAGACATAGCCCAAATGTCAGGCATGGAATTCAAAACGATGGTGGTAAAGAAGCTCAATATACTCAACATCCTTAAAATCAACTATGACAACCTCCAAGGAAGTTGCCAGCAACTCCAAGAAAATTACAGGGAACTTGCAGAGAACTACACCAGCATTAAAAAAGACATAGAAACTGTTAACAAGAACCAGGAAGAATTGAAGAATTCAATCTCTGAATTGAAAAACACAGTAAAATCAATCAAAAGCAGACTAAACGAAGCAGAGGATCGGATTAGTGAGTTAGAAGATAATGTAGAGAAAAACTCCCAGAAAATACGGCAAAATGAAAAAAGATTAAAAAAACATGAACAAGATGTAAGGGAATTACAGGACAGCATTAAAAAAAATAATATCAGGATCATTGGAATTAGAGAGGGAGAAGAAAAGGAACATGGAATTGAAAAACTGATAGGAGAAATAATGACAGAAAATTTTCCAAACCTGATGAGAGAAGAAGTTATACAAGTTCAGGAAGCTCAGAGAGTTCCAATGAAGAGGAACCCCCCAAAACCCACTCCAAGGCATATCATAATTAAAATGGCAACATTTCAAGACAAAGAGAGAATCCTAAAAGCAGCAAGAGAAAAACAGCAAATAACATACAAGGGAGCTCCAATAAGGCTATCAACTGATTTCTCAACAGAAACATTACAAGCCAGAAGGGAATGGTCAAAAATATTTCAAGCAATGAAAAACAAAGGTCTATAACCAAGAATACTCTACCCAGCAAGGCTCTCATTCAAAATAGAATGTGAAATAAGGAGTTTCTCAGACAAAGTAAGACTGAAAGAATACATCTCCACCAAACCAGCATTGCAAGAGATGCTAAAGTGTGTGTTCTAAGAAAAAAGAAGGAAAGAACAAGAGAGGAGAGGAACAGAGGTACAAAGGGCAATGAATATATGCATATGACATGATAGTATACATAGAAAACCCTATAAACTCCACTAAAATACTACTAGATATAAGTGAATTTGGCAAAATAGCAGGGTTCAAAATCAATATTCATAAATCAAAGGTATTTCTGTACACCAACAATAAAATATCAGAGATAGAAACTAGAAAAAATATCCCATTTACTATAGCAAGAAGAAAAATAAAGTACCTAGGAATAAACTTAACCAAAGAAATAAAAGACCTGTAATGGGAAAACTTCATAACACCGAAGAAAAAAATTAAGGAAGATAAAAATAAATGGAAGCATATACCATGTTCATGGATGGGAAGAATCAACATCATTAAATGTCCATCCTACCCAAAGCAATTTATAGATTCACTGAAATCCCTATTAAAATATTAGTGATGTATTTCACACACCTAGAACAAATACTTCAAAAATTCATATGGAATCAAAAAAGACCCCAAATAGCCACAGCAATCTTGAGACAGATGAACGCAATAGAAGGAATCACAATATCTGACATCAACCTATACTACAAGGCCACTGTAATAAAAACAACCTGGTACTGGCATAAAAACAGACATATAGATCAATGGAATAGAATAGAGAGCTCAGAAATAAATATTCAACAAAAATAGAATGACATAAAATGGAGTGAGAAGAGCTTCTTCAACAAATGGTGCTGAGAGAAATGGGCAAGGACATGCAAAAAAATGAAACTAGACCACCAACTTATACCACACACGAGAATAAACTCAAGATGTATCAAAGACTTAAATGTAAGCCATGACACCATAAGAGTCCTAGAGGGAAACATAGTCAGGAAAATGTCAGATATCCCATGTAACAATATTTTCACTGACACATCTCCTAAAGCAAGGGAAATAAAGGAAAGAATAAACAAATGGGACTACATCAAACTAAAGAGTTTCTGCTCAGCAACAGAAAACATCAGCAAGATGAAACAGGAACCATATCTATGGGAAAACTTATTTACCAATGATACCTTAGACAAGGGATAGATCTCCAAAATATATAAAGAACACATGCATCCCAACACAAAGAAGAGAGACAGCCCAATTACAAAATGAACAAAGGACCTGAACAAACACTTCTCCAAAGAAGATATACAGAGGGTCCATCAGCATATGAAAGAATGCTCAACATCACTAGCCATCAGAGAGATGCAAATAAAAATCACAGTGAGATACCACTTTACCCCAGTCAGAATGGCCATCATCAACAAATCAACAAACAACAAGTGTTGGCGAGGATGTAGAGAAACAGGAACTCTAGTGCACTGTTGGTGGGAATGCAGACTAGTGCAGCCACTATGGAAAACAGCATGGAATTTCTTCGAGAAACTAAAAATGAAACTGCCTTTTGAACCAGCAATTCCACTGCTAAGATTATACTCAAAGAATTTTGAAACACCAATTCCAAAGAACCTATGCACCCCTATGTTCATAGCAGCACTGTTTACAATAAGCAAGTCCTGGAAACAGCCTAAGGGCCCATCTGTATATGAGTGGATTAAAAAACTGTAGTGCATTTACCAATGAAATACTATGCATCAGAAAGAAACAAGCAACTCCTGCCATATGTGATAACATGGATGAAACTAGTGAAAATTCTGCTTAGTGAAATAAGCCAGGCAATGAAAGAAAAATACCATATGATATCACCTGATACAGGACACTAATGAACAACACAAACAAATGAACAAAACTGAACAAGGAACAGAGTAACACTTATCAGGGTTGGGGGAGAGAAGGAGTGTAAGGAGGGGAAGGGTTTAGTAAAAGAAGTAGTATAAATAACTCATGGACATGAACAATGGGGTGGGGACTGACTGTGGGAGAAGGGTTGGGCTGGGTTGGGGGTAGCAATGAGGGAAAAAGTGAGACAATTGTAATAGAAAAACAATAAAAATAAAATTTTAAAAAATTATATCAATAGATGTAACACAGTAAAATTAATTAATTAAAGCATCCAGATCATGAAGTTAGCAAAGATTAAAATATATCCAAGAGATCCAGATAAAAGCATAATATACAATAAGATAGAGTCGATCAGAAAAAAATAAAAATATTCCCTGCAATTTCAGTAATATTGATGAACCATTGACTATCCCATTTAAGGGAGGAAAGGGAATAGAAGGTGATGAAAGTGTAAGTACAAAATTAAAAATGACTGATAAGAAATAATCCTCAAAACAGAGGTCATTTTTTAAATCAAAAAAGACTATTATTGCTTTGTGCAAACGTATTTTAAAAGTTAGAAAAGTTGGGTAATTTACTGAGGAGTCCAAAACATATCAACTTCCATGAAAGAAAGAAAAATTCCATCCCTAAAAAATCAGGCCTAGATGACTTGCAGGGGAGTTCTACCTAAACTGTAAAGAGTAGGCTACTTCAGTAACACCCCTAACAATGAACATCCCAGAGCATAGATCTTGGTTTCTAAGCCCCCACAAAAACAGGGGCCAGAATGGAGACTGGCTGATCCAGGACTGAGGCCCTCAATCCAACAATCTTCCAACAACTTGCATTGGCAAGTAAGAGTGTTAAAAAATCAATGGAGAAATGCTGAGGATGCAAGAGCCAGGTTGAAGGGATGACCATTGGTCAAATATGGAGAAGTTAGAGCATCAAGAATCACAGTGTTTAGTCAAAGAATGTGTATAAATGACTCATGGACATGGACAACGGGGAGGGATATGATTGTGGGAGAAGGGGTGCGCTGGGTGGGGGAGAGAAATGGGGGGGAAATGGGACAACTATAATTGAAAAACAAAAAATAAAATAAAAAATAAAAAAAAGAATCACAGTGACTGAAACTGTTTGAAAAAAATGATTTAATAAAAATAGATGAAATAACTGTGGAGAAGGGTGGAGAGAGGGAGAAAGAGAGAGATAATATTTGCCACTATTGGACTTAGTTATCATATACATTGTTCACATGTCTGAGCCTTCCTGGTTTATGTCTGAAATAATTGATATTGCTTCCTTTCAGTTTTCTGAATATATGAAAAAAATATTATATAAAATTGGAAAAACAAAAGATTTAAGAGATGAAATAACTGATGTAAACCAAACGTGCTGATGTGGACAGAACAGCTCAAGAGCACACTGGGACAAGCAATTTGGAAAAATTGCATATGTGCTTTGTACTAGAAGATATTAAAAATTATTATTAATCTTTAGGTGTGATAATTCTATATAGGCTAAACATGAAGCTTTTGTAATTTTTTAGATTATTCTAAAGTATTTTATAGTATAAGGACATGATGTGGGAATTTCGAAGATTTCATTATAAATGAGAAACAATTTAGGTTTGAAAATAAAGATATATATTTGTATTTCCTTGATTTACATAAGTAAATTCTTGAAAGGATATACAGAAAATAATAACAGTGACTCCCTATGATAGTTTATTTTATTTTATTTTGCCCGAGAGGGCTGAGGAGAGATTGAGAAAAAAAATTTTTTAAGTTTCAAAATACGCCTGTATACATTTTTAAATGTATTTTTGTTCAATAAAGCAAATATTTTTAGTATTCAAAAACTTTAGTCTTTAACAAATCAGGAATAAAACAATAACATAAAATTATAGGTGTCTGATTTCATTACGAGGGCAATTGAAATAATATATTTTTAAATTTTGGTTACCTGGCTGGTTTGGCTCAGTGGATTGAGCGTCGGCCTGCGAGCTAAGTGTCGCTGGTTCGGTCTTCCAGTCAGGGCATATCAGAGAAGGAAAACTCTGATTCCAAAAAACCTCCGCTGCCTTGCAGCATACCTCTTCAGGGGAAAGGCTAAGGGAGTAAACCCCGACAGAAAATCCGGAGCCGGAGTCCCTAAGGCGGTTTGACGTTGTAGTCAACACTGGCAACTCCTGCGGCGCACCTGAAGCCAAGCTGTATTGACTCCGTCTTTCCCTTGGATCCTTCAGCTGCGAAGAGGGGGGGGGGTCTGCTGCATGGGCAACAGCAGACCCTCCATATCACCCTGCCCAGGCTCTGTAGCTTCAGCTTCACTGGAGAGGACACTCCAGCATCATCGCAAGATGTCGATTCAACACGGGAGGAGACAGATACCGTGTCACTCCCGAGTTGGACTGCACAGCCATTCTCGGCGGTGCAAATAGACTCTTAAGAAGCTACACCATCGTCTCTCGAGATGGACGGCTGCCGCCGACGACGGTTCCTATAAAAAAATATCCTTTTTAAGATTCCACAGAATATTTATAAAAATTGATTATGCATCACAACATATATAAAACCCCACTGAATTTCAAAGGGCAAAAATCATGCAGGCCAAATACTCTGTCCATCATGAAATAAAATTAATCTGTGCTCAAGGACAGATTTATACCCATGAAATCTTTTATTTTTAAACAAGAAGAAATGAAAATAAATTAAAGCATTCAGTTCAGGAAGCTAATAGAAGAAAAATAAAGCAGGAGGAAGTAATTTTTATAAAAGAAAATTTATGACAAAAATAGAATGAAACCAGATTTAATATACACATTCAAGAGTCATACTTTGAGGAAAAAAACAAATTAAAATGCCAAACACCTGGCAATCTCTTCAAGAAGAATGAGAAAATATAGATACACAAAGTAAAGAATAAGAAAATGGTTAGATAAAAAGACTAAATTAATAATATAGTAAATCTTGACATAATAAAGATGGTTAACTCTATGATAACAATATAAAAATCTTGCAGAAATGGATGGTTTTTCAGGGAATGGTAATTTTCCATAGCCTATTAAAGACTAAGTGTGAGGTCAGTCTGGAAAAAGCCCAGTCATTGTTAATATGTTCATATAATGAAAATGGTTTGCATGACAAAGATGTTACCTGGCAGCTAAGGAGAGTGCACTGGAATGCACGTGCATAAACAATGACAACTTCACTGTACTAGTCAGTGCAGGTCTTAGATGCCATTGAGTGAGTACATGTACTGTGTGACCATCCTTTCAAAATGACTGAGCAAGTACAGCAACAAATCTGCATCAAATTTTGCATTAAGCTTGAACATTTCATGGCGGAAACTATTTGAATGATTCAGAAGTCTTTCAAGAATGATGCAATGAATGCAGCACAAATAAAAGTGTGGCACAAATGCTTCAAAGATGGTCGAGAATCTGTTGAAGGTGGTCCATGTTCTGAAAGGCCTGCAACAAGCAGAACACCTGAGAATGTTGAATGTGTATGGGCTGCAGTCAACAGAGATCAGCAACTGACAGTGTGAGAACTAGAACCTGACCTGGGGATTCAAAAAACTACTGTGTCCAAGATTTTGGTGCAGGATCTTGGCATGAAACGTGTCATGGCAAAATTTGTTCCACAGCTTCTACTACCAGAGCAGAAAGAATTTTGTGCTGAAGTTGCTAATGATGCTGGGAGAATGGTGTGAGGTCCCAAGGTGCCTACTTTGAAGGGGATTGAGGTATCATTGCCCTATGTATAATGTTTCCTGTGTCTTGTATCTTCTTCAATAAATGTTTTTATTTTTCATATTATATGGCTGGATTCTTTCTGGCCAGACCTTATCATATATTATACCATCTAAATGTATAATGATTATGGGATAATTTTGAGGGATTATCAAAGCATCACTTCCCTAAAAAGTGCCAAGCCCAGACATTCTGGATTAAGTTATTTCCAACTTTCAAGGGACAGATAATTACCATGCTGTGTAAACTGCACTAGTGCAGAGGAAATTACAGGAAGCTTGTTTTAAAAAGACAGCACAATTCTGATCCCAAAACCTGAAAAAAGTGACACAAAAAAGAAAATGACAGGCTATGAATAGGCTTATTAAAATTCTAAGTAAGATACTAGCAATTTCAGACAAAGTTTATATTAAAATGACAATAGTTCATGATCAAGTAAAATTATTCAAGGAGAACAAAGATATTTTAATATGATATATGACATTACTAGATTTTAAAAATCATGTGATTATCTAAAAAGATGCCCTAACAAGGCATCTAAAAAAAAAAAAAATACAGTGTTCATTCTTGTGTTAAAGAAAAAGAAAATAAAAAGAATCTTTAGAAAAGCAGAATCAAAAGATTACTTCTTCAACAGTTTGTCATCACCTAGACTTTCTCAAAGTTTAGTCAACAAATCATTGACATTCAGATTGTCTGCCTGGTGCATTGCTGGTGGGACTGCAGACCGGTGCAGCCACTATGGAAAACAGTATGAAATTTCCTCAAAAATCTAAAAATGGAACTGCCTTTTGAACCAGCAATTCCATTGCTAGGATTATATCCAAAAAATCCTGAAACACCAATTCAAAAGAACCTATGCACCCCTATATTCATAGCAGCACTATTTACAATAGCCAAATGCTGGAAACAACCTAAGTGCTCATATGTATATGAGTGGATAAAAAAAACTGTGGTACATTTACACAATGGAGTACTACATGGCAGAAAGAAAGAAGGAACTTCTACCATTTATAACAACATGGATGGAACTAGAGAGGATTATGCTTAGCTAAATAAGACAGGCAATGAAAGAAAAATACCTTATGTTATCCCCTATTATAGGAAATTAATGAACAACACAAACAAAGGAACAAAATTGAACCAGAGAATACAACAAGGATGCCAGCCTGTTAAATCAAGCACGACATTGTCCGGGGAGAGCCAACTGACCTGGAGTCTGCATGATCCTTCCCCATGTGGGAAGACCACCCTCCCCTCCACACTCCCACTCTTATTAGAGATTTCTGGACCCAAGGTAGGTAGGATGACGACCACATCCAGCTTGAAGCAGATAGAGGAGCTTGAGACCTTTGCCCATTGTCCTTTATAAGATTATAAAGGGTCTTAAATCTGAGAGGGAGAGATTGTCACTTTTTATTGTTAAAATAATTAATTAATTATTTAATTATTTGAAGGAAGAAGAAGAAGAAGGAGAAGAAGAAAGAAGAAGGAGAAGGAGAAGAAGAAGAAGAAGAAGAAGAAGAAGAAGAAGAAGAAGAAGAAGAAGAAGAAGAAGAAGAAGAAGAAGAAGAAGAAGAAGAAGAAGAAGAAGAAAAAGAAGAAGAAGAAGAAGAAATGAAAGGGTGAAGCCAGAGAACTTGTATGTACGACCCATGGGCATGGACTTGGGGGAAGGATTGCTGTGGGAGGGGTGGTGCTGGGCAGAGGGGAACAAAGGGGAAAAAATTGGAACTATTGTAACAATATAATCAATAAAATATACTTTAAAAAAAAAAGATTGTCTGGGTGTTTGTTTAAAATGTCAGTATGTAGTCTTTTCTGTTGAACCAGTCATCTGCTGTCACAATAATGCAGTGTAGCAAACCTTCCCAAAACTCGGTGGCTTACACCATAACTTTTCATTTAGTCTTGGAACAGCATGTGTTTAGGGGAAATGTTTCCTCTACTTGACAGGGCTTCCTGGGTCTGGGACTCTGTGTCCAGAGTGGTACAGTCATTGGAGCCCTGGAGCTTTGCTCCACACCCCTCTCCCTCCTCCTGGAGCCAGTAGCCAATCTGGGCAGCTTCTCTTCATGGTGGCAGAGAAGCAAGGGACCAAACACAAGCACAAAGTCCCCACCCAAGCCTCTCCTGGCATTACATCTTCTAAATCCCATTGGCCAAAGCAAGCCACATTATTAAGCCCAGTATTAAGTAGTGGGCAAAGCATCTCTGGTATTGTAGAAGGCCCCTTTAAATTCCAACAGCAAAGGGTGTGGATAAAGGGATGAAGAATCAGGCCATATCTGTATTTTCAAAATTTCCTACAATTATTATGTTGCTTTTACAATCCTTTATATTAAAAAATTAAGATTAGGGATTTGAGAAATCTTAAGTATTTGCCTGTTCAGGAAAGACCCTAGCACAGACCTGATCTTGGGCAGCATGGTGTAATGCTGGGTGGGAGGTAGGGAGTCTGAGAGTGAATGTGGGTTTCTGTTTATTGAAAGGGGAAAGGGACAAGAAAGAAAGATGTGATCAGATCGAAGATATGGGACAGCTTGAGTGGCTGTTTGAGTGAACAGTTAACTGGAGCAAGATTTTTTTAAACTGCAGTTTACAATTCACTATTGGACGCAGATAACAATTTAGTGAGCCATAAGACCTTTTTTTAAATGAAGTAGAATACATTAGAAAACATCATATTTGACTGCAGAGTGCATGGAAGTATGACTGTGGAATATGTACTGTGGTGCAATATAAAATGTCTACTTTCTTTGCTGAAAAACTTTCTGTAGAGGAGCCTTAAAAATAAGCTCTGGGAAAGGATTTAAGAGGGCACACTTAGGCTTTGTGAAGGATGATGTGGACAGCATGACCGTGTGTCCTAAATTAAGCCTGGTGAAATTATCAAGCACATCCTTCTAATTATCAGAAGTGTTTTAATTGGGTCAGTAATTATATGGTCAACCTAGAGGAAGCTGAATCCAGGCAACTTCAGTAGGGCCTAAATGCTCAGAGACAAGGAGCAGATTCCTCAAAGATTTCCCCTGAAAGGAGCTCGCAGAGCACTAGGCAGGCTGGGATCCTGAAGTCCATGCTGTGATGATCAGCCTGATGTGTTACCTTGGCCAGGCTCTGGTCCCCTGTAACTTAGTCAAGCACTAAACTAGGTGTTGTTGGGGATATACTTTGTAGACATGGTTCACATCTACAATCAGCTGACTTTAAGTAGAGCACATAATGTGGGTGGGCCTCATCCAATTAGTGGAAGGCCTTAAGAGCAAACACTGAGGTATCCCAAGGAAGAAGAATTTCTGCCTCAAAACTACAACAAATCATGTCTGAGTTTTCAGTCCGCTGTTTTTCCTGTGGATTTCAGACTTGCTAGTCCCCACAATCAAGTGGCCAATTTCTTAAAATAAATCTATATCCTTATCTATTTATCCATCTCTGCCTATATATTACATCTATATCTCTATATATCTACCTCATTCTACCCATATACCTATTAATCTATGGAGATATAACAGAATTCTTGAATCCTTTCTTGTTCAGGAAACCTCAGTGTTTCCTCTTAAGGCCTTCACCTAATTGTATGAGAGTCACCCACATGATTGAGGTAATTTGGTTTACTTAAAGTCAACTCATTGTTGGTGTTAACCACTATCTGCAAAATATCTTTACAGCAACATCTGAACGGTGTTTAACCAAACTACAGGGTACTATAGCCTAGCAAGGTTCACAAACAGAATTAACCACCCCAGAGTCACATGGCTTTCGATCTAGGCAGACTTGGAATGTGTGCATGCCAGCTATGTAACCTGGGCAAGGGGCAACCTCTATAAGCCTCAGTTATCTTATTATTAAAATAATAATATAATAATTACTTAGAACAGTTATTGAAGGAATTAAGTGCATGCTCAATAAGAGGTAGATTTTGTTACTGTCCCAGAGACCAATACTGGGGAAGGAAGATAAAATAGGGACAAAGTGTGAGCCTTGTGTGCTGGCTCTGGAGGACACAATTTTCTCTTATAACTCCAGGTAGTGATAGCACAGACTTCCGGTTTGGAAGATGGAGCTCCCACTGAGATGTACCCCTGGGACCTGTCCCACTTTGTCACAATTCCACAAGCTATTAGACAAGTGCCTGATTATGATCTGAGGTTGTTCGCCTTTGCCTGTAAAAGAAGGGTGGCTCTCAATGGAGTCAATTAAGGCTGCAGGTTTCTCTCCCATCTGTCCCCCACTCCCAGAACTCTCACACACAGCCTTGTTGTTATTACCTCATATGCCTGGCAGGACAGAGTCCTGCTTAAACCCTAATTCCTTTCTAGGAACAACCAGTTCACTGAAACACAGTGTTTTCCCAGGAAAGTAGGTCTATGAAGCAGATCCTATTACAGCACATCCAGGTCAATGTGAATGAAAACCAACAGAATTCATAAAGCAAATAAAAAATAGAATTCTGCTGCTTTAACTCCCTTGACTAGCATCAAAATACAGGTACTGATGAATTCTGTGGGTGACGCACAACTTCATACACCTAGAGTGTTATGATGTGCTATGTGAGTCATAGCTGACAGGGTGCCAGGGCCGTATTCGTTAGAGAAAACAGATCAGCATTAAATTTCTTTGCTGTTATGTAACTGCTTTTACTTAAAGGATTACTTGTACTCATACAAGAATGAGCCACCTACCTTCTTAAAATACTGAGGCTGTTTCATCAACTACAGACATACATATATAGATTTCACATGTATACATTAGCTCCTTTAATTGAAGACAGAAATGAGAAACTTACTTCCCTTTGTGACCACATTCAAAGGCTTCCCTTTGCTTTTAGCTTTCTGGATATTTCATTTGATTATAGAGTAATTCTGAGCCTCTACTAATATCATCAACCAGCAAGATGAAAGGGATAACTATGAAATTCTATGGAGCACCCATTTCAGAGCGCTGACATGGATCTTTCCTCTTCAAGTGAGTTGAAAACAATTCTTGAGAAAACATTTCAAAAAGATTTTTTTCCCCAGAGATTTCAAACAGGATGTTATTACTGATGGTTCTATTGCATTAGAAAACCTTTATTAAAACCACCTTTCTCTGGTCTCTTAAATGGAGAGGCATGTAGCAAATTTGGCAAAGGCAAAGATACTTCTGTAATGCTGAACAGAAATACATGTGCATTTGCAACATGAAGCATGCTGTTGTGTTTTTTAAATTATATCCGCTTTCTATATGTTGTTTTCTTGGCTTCATGGAAAAATAACTTTTTAGTCAAATTGAGATTTATCATAAAACCCTTGGAATTCAAATAACAAAAGGGAGAACTGACTATTCATTAACCAGATAATTTCTAGCTTCTATTCTGGGTGATTCAGTATCCAAATTTGCTTTATTAAATCCTACATTTGCTACCTTGGTGGTCAACAAATACTAACCTAATTAACTAATTTATAAGTCAAGATTTCAGATTGTGTACCATGGCTCTGATTAGGCTGAATTAAGCTAGAGAAAAAGCTGGGTATCTCTCCTGTGCTCTGAGATGTTGCCTTAAGTTATTCATTTAATTTTCTTTCTTTTTTTCCCATTTGTAATTGGGTTGTCTTTTTATTATTGTATTATATATGTTGTATTTTTATTATTGTTTTTATTTTATTTTTTTCTTTTATTTTTTGGTTTTTCAATTACAATTGTCCCATTTTTCCCCCATTGCTCCCCCCCCCACCCAGCCCACCCCTTCTCCCGCAATCATATCCCTCCCCGTTCGTTGTCCATGTCCATGAGTCATTTATACACATTCTTTGACTAAACCGCTCCCTTAGTTATCCCCCTTCTCTCCCTCCCCCCTCCCCCCTGTTGACTACTATTCTACTATTTGTCACTTATGTCATGCACATATCCTGTCGTTAACGCATATATTCAGAGAGTTGATCTATTATCTATCAATAAGGCTGAATTTAAAAGTATTGAAATATAAAAATAAATGTTTAGCTCACAATTATTTACATGGGGCTCAGTAGATATGCGCTTCTCTGGACTGCTCTGTGCTGGGCACATTCTTGTGTTTCATATGCGTTCAGTGTAGAGGATTCTGCTGACCTTGGCTGTATGTACCACATTTCTGGGGGTCAGCTATGTGCTGGCTGACCTCAGATGGCCTCAATCACAATGAAGGTAATAACTCATCTTCGTTCCATACGTGCTGATTCCTCTGGAGGACCAGCTCAGACATATTCTCATGGCCATGGTACAATAGCCAAGGCCCAAATACTTTTTGGTCCTCAACATCATACTTGCTGACATCCATTGACCAAGGGAAGTCACATGGTCAATTAAGAGTAAGAGTGGGAGGGGTCTGCAAGGTGAATTGGCAAAAGGCTTGAAATTCGAGAGGGGTGGAGAACTGGGGTCATTTCTATAATCTACCACACTTGGTGAATGAAGATGAGCTTAAGTGAAGAATAAAACAGTGTGCAGATTCAGAGGAATGAGAGATACAAAGGTCCCTGACTGAGTATCAGAGACGGCTTCCTCTGGAGGTCACAGAGTCAGACACACATTGTCATATCACAGATGCTGTCCCAGCTACTGCTCTCACCCTGCAATAGTAAATTGCAGGATTCCCAACATCATGCCTCACTCACATTGTACATGCCCCTGGCTCCATGGGCCTCCCCACAGTGACTGCTCAGTTTTCTTCCCATTTCTAAGTAATCTCTGTGCCCTGAACTCTCTCTCTTCCTGTCCCTTTGCAGCACATGACCAGCAAAATTCCAACCCAGGTTGGATGGGACAACCTGCCTCCTGGAGAAAACTCAGAAAATGGATAGGTTGGAGCCATTAATTATTGTTGGTCTCCAACTTCAGCATGATACTAAGCCACTTTAATAACCTCTTTACTCACAGTTGATCCATTTCCTGCCTGCCTCAACTGATTGCTGAAAAATTTCATTCAACGTGGCAAGTTCCCCACTATCCTCTAACCACCCTTTATTCATCTTCTAGACTGGAAAGGAAAAGTGGGGAAATCTGTTAGCTGCTACAAATTCCTGCCCACTGTCTACTGTCTTTCCTCCCTCCCTCCTTCTCTCCCACCCTCCCTTTCCTTCCTACCCTTTCTTCCCACCTTATATCTCCCCCCCCCCCGCTTCACTCTCAGAAGTCCAGGCCCTTCTCATATTCAAGGATAACACTTTCAGCTTCCTATGCCCTCAGAAATGTTGGTTCAGCAATTATCCCATCTCTTTCCTCTATCGTCATTTTTTTCTTTTTCTTTCCCTTTTTCCCCAAATCTATGAACTGCCTCTCATCCTAAACAATAGAATGGAATAAAACAAACAAATAAAAGCCACATGGTGTGTCTACTCTCTCTGTATTTCTGTATCTTTCCTTCTTCAATCGGCCAAGTGCATTAAAAACTAGTCCACACTTTCTTTCCACTTACTCACTTCCCATTTACTCTTTGAAGCCTGTTGCACATCACTGAAACTCTTATTGCAAAGGTCATCAATGACCTCATTATTCCCAAATTCAAGAGATGATTTTCCATGCTTATCTGTCTGGTCACATCTGCTGCCTTTAATCCTGAGTACTTGATTTTTCCCTTCTGTTTGAAAATCCAATCTCCTTCTGATTCACTTTTTTCTCTCATTCCCTTCCTGATTGTTCTTTTCCTACCTCTTCTGGGATCCATCTCTGCTGATCCATTAATTTTTGCAGTTCCCCAGAGAGTTCCCTCCACAGCAGACTATTTTCTTTTCTGTTTTTTTCTTTAACATTATTTATGCCTTTCATGGTCAATTGTCTGTACTTTCCAGAGTTTACTGCCATATATATACAATGACATTCACATTGCTATTTCTAGTTCTAAATTCTTTCAAGAGTCATAACTCTGTCTCTTCTACTGTGGACTTACTGTAGACATAGAAGCCCCTAGGTGTATCACATACTACATGTAACAACTGAACTCTTCATCTCAATTCACTATTTTTCCTCTTCCTCTTCCTGCATATTTTCCTTCTCTTGCTGTTCTTAGGCCTCCTTCTTTACTTTTATGAAGACATATATAAACGCCAATCCCATTTTTCTCTTTCAACTTTATAATTTTTTCCAAAATGGCATGTTTTTTAATGGAAAAGAAAAAATTTCAATGACTTGGAAAGTTAACCTTCTGTCAAAATCTTCTGTGCATCTCTCTAAAGAAATGAATTCCTCAATGTGGCATAGATGGTTAACTCTCCACATACCCTGTGTCATGGGTTGTATGAGAATCACTTAAATGAAACTTATTTCCTGTTTTCATAAGCTTACAAAGAAAGTGAGATAGTCAATGCAACTATATGTAAAATTTAAATGACTATGACATCCATGGAAATGGAAATTAAAAGGCTTTTTTTAATATAATTATTTTGTGTATTAGTTCCTGTACTGGCAAAAATATGGGTGAAACTATAATTAGGATGTGCAGCCTCAGTATAGAGAGAGGCAACATTGCTTTCCTTTCACATAATCTTAAAGATTTTGAGCAGGTATAGTGGACAGACCCCAAAGTGATGCCCAATGACCCTTCCTTCTGGTTCACTCCCCTGGGTGTGGGGCAGCACCTGGGATATGATTTTAACTAACAGAGCATGGCAAAGGTGATGGGATGTCACTCCTATGATTAAGCTATGTTTGTTAGGCTCCATCACACAAAACATTGAGATCAGGTTCTATTTGCTGGCTGCGAAAGTAGATAGGTGGCCATGTTGTGAGAGGGCTGCATGGCAAGGAATTGTGAGTGACCTCTTGGTCATACAGCTGCAAGGAACTGAATTCTGCTAACAACCAATGAGCTTAGAAGAGACCCCCCAAGCCTCACACAAAATTACAGCCCTGACCAATACTTTGATTTCAGCCTTGTGAGTTGTGAGATTCTGAGCAGAGACCCAAACAGGCCAAGCCCAGATAGATAGATATATAGATACAGATAGATATATAGATACAGATAGATATAGATATAGATTAGATATAGACATAGATATAGATATAGATCTCCAAAATCTGTAGGGCGACCTGGTTGGTTGAAAACTTGGGCAGGGTTTTTTATGCTATAGTCTTGAGGCAGAATTCCATCTTCTCTGGGAAGTCTCCACTTCTGCTAAGGCCTTCAATTGATTGGACGAGTTCCACTCACATGATAGAGGGCAATCTCTTTTACTTCAAGTTAAATAATGGTAAGTGTTAACCACAGCTACAAAATACCTTCGCAGAAACACTTAGGTTAGTGTTTGATTAAATAATGGTACTATAGCCTACCCAAGTTAACACAAAAAATTAACCAACATAGCTATAAACCAATATTAATGCCAAATTAATAAAAGATTTAAAAATGAAATACCAATGAAAAGTAATTAGAATAAATCAAATTGAAAACTTTTTTTCTATAAATTTTGAGTATGAAAGTTTATCTAACTGTGACTCAAACATTAAGGAAACAATCAATTAAGTGAACTAACTACAGTTAAATTTGTATGAAAAACACATGCAGATTATGCCACAAATATGTATATGAAATTAAAAACAAATGTTATTTTTAAAATAAATATTTGAGGTTTTTGTTAGAAAGGGTAAATTTTATAAATATATGGAAAGCTTTAACAAATCAATGAAAAGAAAAATTGAGAACACGGCAGAGAAACAGAAAAAAGATATGAACAGAATTTACAGAAAAGAATATTTTGCTCACAACGATCAAAATACAATTAATTCCATGCCTAAAAAAGAAAATGTAAATTAGATTTACCTTGAAAAATCATATTTTATATTATAAGATTAGCAAAATCTTTAAACTGTGACATCACAGTGTTCTAGGAGAAACTACTATTCTCATACACTACAGGTGGCAATGTGAATGAGGACAGTTCTAAGGTGATATGTCAATTATCCATCAAAGTTCTAAAAGCATGTGCCCAATGATGCCTTCAGGAATTTTTCCTACAAATGCACTCACATAATGTGATGCCTTTAATCAAGTTTGGGGGAGTTATGGAGGGAGAACTGGAGAGGTGCACCAACCATTTCAGATGTGTCTTGAATCATGGTCCTCATCAATTCCCAAATTCTTATTGTCAGCCTCTTCTTCAGATGACTTAAGCGAAATGGTGACAGTGTTTCAGTGATTACATTGATCTCTACACAAAAATACTTGTGAGTTGAATTGTGTCCCCCTAAAGTTTATGTTGAAGTCCTAACCACTGATAGCTTATTTGGAAACAGGGTACTTGCAGGTGTAACCAGTTAAGATGAAATCATAGTGGAATAGGTTGAGATTAATCTAATATGACTAATGTCCTTATAAGAAAAACACAGAGATAGAGAGAAGTGTATGTGATGACAGAGACAGAGGTTGAAGTGATGCATCTGCCAGCTGGGGAACATCAAGGATTGCTGGCAAAGCCAGAAGCTGGAAAGAGGCAAGGAAGAGCTCCCCCTGAGAGTCTCTGAAGGAGCCTGGTCATATGAACACTTTGGTTTTGGATTTCTAGCAGCATAACTGTCAGAGGATACATTTTGTTACCACCTCCTGGTTTTGTGGTATTGTGTTAGGACAGCCCCAAGAAACTAATTCAATACTCAAAGGAGAGAACTAAACTATTGTAATGAATAAGTGAATGCCTTTTGTGTCAGAGAAGAGCACTTCTGAAGGCCTCATTATGACCCAGAGATGATTTCATTCCTTCCTTGGACCCTTCATCCAACCCCAACTCCAAATACAGAGTCCATGATTGAAGAAGAAGGGAAAACTGTTTAGGAGGATTATTGGCCTTGAAACCATGCCTTTGCTCTTCGAATCTCCAGATACTGCACCCATCTACTGGGCCTCTGCCTGAATCATTTTCATTCTTTACAACAGTCCACTTCTCCACCTTAGCAAGCCACTAAAAAGGTTGGTACCATATTTAAAAACAATAAAGGAAATATGGTGACTCTATTTTCAGCTTAATATAATGGGGCTCCGGAAAATATATATAGGTATATATTTTCTTTTTATTTATTTATTTTTTTAGTGTCATCATTCCTTGCATTCATGCACAATAAAATTTTTTTTAATTTCTAAAATGGTTACAAAATCTTGATCAATGCAGAGAAGGACCATATACCAATACATTATACTCAATCTCATTTATCATCTGCTCTGAATATTTAAAACACAAGTGCCTACAATGCTTCAAAAAAAATCACTCTTACCTCTATTCCAAGGAGGGGTAGCCAATCACATTAACTTTAATTTCACATACAACATCTTACTAATGTTTCCAGAACATAATTTCAAAATATTACACTTCCTGCATGAAACCTTATTCACAGTTAGCTATCTTATCTTAGGGGGTCTGCTGCATGGGCAACAGCAGACCCTCCATATCACCCCGCCCAGGCTCTGTAGCTTCAGCTTCACTGGAGAGGACACTCCAGCGTCATCGCAAGATGTCGATTCAACACGGGAGGAGACATATACCATGTCACTCCTGAGTCGGACTGCACAGACATTCTCAGCGGTGCAGATAGACTCTTAAGAAGCTACACCATTGTCTCTCGAGACGGACGGCTGCCGACGACGGGATCTTATCTTAAAAGTAAAGAATGTCTATGCAGATGCATTTAATAACCAGGGAGTTAAGTAATGTTGTAATAAATTTGGGTACCTAAGAAAAGTATAAAATACTTTTAAAGGTGAAAAATGACATTGGAGAAATTTGCCATAATACATGTAGTCTTTCCAGCAACTAGTTCCTTGAAAGAGTGGTCACAAATTACAGGATATTTTCCCACCTTCTGCCACTCTAGAAAACCTGAATGTCTCAAACCTTTCATGATTCACACCTAATGGTTCAAAAATAAGCAAAATAAAACTATGAAGGGAAAAGCGGAGTACTTCACCTTCTGCCAGTTGAATGCCCTGGGGGCTTCAGTGTTTGGGATCTGGGAGTGCAGCGACAGGAGGATTTCACCAACCCCAGCAGGGGACACTTATCCTAGGACTAAAGAGGAGAAAGGACATGGGCAAGACCTTAAATATCAACAGAAATGAAGTTGGCTTTCTTCTCCTGGCTTTAAATAAATTTACGTTTTTGAGTAAACTATCCCAAATGCCACCTTTATTCTGAAGTTTTCAAAAATGTAGTTTCTTTCAAGTTACCTATGTTCTGTGTTACATGTTGAAAACTGAGGCCCCCGTGTCCAGGAAAGCAGAGCCAAGCACCTTATCTAGATAATTCAGAAGAGAAAATAAAAATCTCCTTTGCTCCAAAATGTCCAAACTATTTAGAACAAGAAAAAGGTGTTGTCTGAAAAAAAACCAGGAAATTGACACATATTTCCTTCTTCTATTTGCCAGTAAAGATCTGGCCAGCCTGGCCTCCATAGTCAGTTTTTCATCCTGGATTAAAATAGAGCAAATTGACACTAATAGAGGACTGTCTGGGAATGAAGGAAGATGTTGTCTTCTTTCAAGCTGATGGGGAGCAGTGTTCAATAATCGAAACAGCAGAGCTTTGACTCTACCATCTCTGCTGTTTTGTCAATAAGCACGTGTGTAGTTATCATTTTTCTAAATTATTTGTTTTCTATTACAGTTGTCCCACTTTTTCTCCCATTGCTCCCCCTCACCCAGCCCACACTTTCTCCCACAGTCAATCCCCACCTTGTTGTACATGTCCATGTGTTATTTATACTAGTTCCTTCACTAAACCCTTCCCCTACTTAGCCCCCTTCTCCCCCCGCCCCCAACCTATCTGTTAACTGTTGGCCTATTCCTTGTTTACATACCTCTGGTTCAATTTTTCTCATTTGTTTGTGTTGTTCATTAGTTTCCTGTATTAGGTGATATTATATGGTATTTTTCTTTTGTTGCCTGGCTTATTTTGCTAAGCATAGTTCTCTCTAGTTCCATCCATTATCGCAAATGTTAGGAGTTCCTTTTTTCTTTCTGCTGCATAGTATTCCATTGTGTAAATGTACCACAGTTTTTGATCCACTTATCTACAGATGGGCACTTAGGCAGTTTCCAGCACTTGGCTATTGTAAATAGTGCTGCTATGAATGTAGGGGTGCATAAATTCTTTTGAATAGGGGTTTCAGAATTCTTCAGATATAATCCTAGCAATGGAATCACTGGTTCAAAAGCAGTTCCATTTTAGTTTTTTGAGGAAATTCCATACTGTTTTCCATAGTGGCTGCACCAGTCTGCATTCCCACCAACAGTGCACCAGGGTTCCCTTTTCTCCACATCCTCGCCAGCACTTGTTGTTTGTTGATTTGTTGATGATGGCCATTCTGACTGGTGTAAAGTGGTATCTCATTGTGGTTTTTATTTGCATCTCTCTGATGGCTAGTGATGTTGAGCATTCTTTCATATGCCTATAGACCCTCTGTGTGTCCTCTTTGGAGAAGTGTTTGCTCAGGCCCTTTGCCCATTTTTCAATTGGGTTGTCTGTCTTCTTAGTGTTGAGACATGTAATTTCTTTATATATTTCAGAGATCAATCCCTTGTCTGAGGTATCATTGGCAAATATGTTATTTGTAGTTATCATTTTCTACAGTATTATTTTGAAGTGCATCATATTCTTTTCTTATCATTGTGTAAATTTCTATCACCATCTTTTCCAGTACAGTCCTTCCAAAACATGACATGTGTGGGTCAACAGTAAACTTTTCTCTGTATCAGGTTTTCTTCCACCTATCAAGCTCTCGGGGTCTTTGAAGGTGTTTTCTTAATCTAAGACAGGCAAGAACTCCACCCGGAGGTATTTTGTTTGTTCATTTTAATTTTCTCATTTGAGTTGTTACTTTTTAAAAATCAAACAATCTTACTATAAATAATACCTTCCATAAAAAGGATACTGAAAATGGTATCACTGACTGCAGCTTAAAATACTAAGAACAGAGCCACACCATATGGATTTAGACAAAAATATGAAGAGGTGTCTGGCTGTAAATCAATTTTATAATGTGGCTCTCAGGCCTCTTCAATCAGTAAGATGCTGAGGCACCAGGTTATCACATACAACAGGTCAATCACATGGATTCAATTAGTTTGATGTGTTCTTTGTCCACACTGATCGCTAAGTAGGTAACAAAGCTATTCTTGGGACATATGAATGAGCCTCAGGGGCCATCGTATTGGCCTGAGGGGGCACAGAGATTCTTCTTTGTGCAAAAGCAGCTCTAATTTCTTTTGCTACCCAAAACTCAATGGGAGCTGACCCCAAGGAAGAAAAGATACCCATAAGAATTATATGGGGGGGGGGGCATTAGAGCAGACTTCCAGCAAAACAGTGGCTTTACCCAATGTGGAACTCACTGAAAGTGAACTAGTGTTGTGTATAACTTTAAAGTGAGAGGATAAAAATACTGTTTTAAAAGGAAATAAATGCCATGCTAAAATTCTAATTAATTATTCTGAAAACATGAATGAAATGCCAGAGTTGGCTGCATTGCACATTTAAGCACAAAACATGTCACACTTGTAAACAAAGAAATCCACTGTACTGCTGATTTTACCTCATTTACAAATGTATTTGGATCCAGCTCCCAGCACTAAGGAAGTAGCCGGAAGAGCTGGTCAGTAGCAGAGCACATACTGAACTGAGCATTTGGAGACCATACGTTACTCCAGAAAAAAAAGGGTACATTTACTTAAACTTGTTTTCTAGATATTGTTCTGCTACAAGAGCTAATGCAGCACCTGACAAGGCATTCATGCACCTTTCTCACCAAGGAGTTCATGCCTGTGCTGAAAGTCATTTCATCTGGCTTACTGAAATATTTGAGAAACCATCAAAACATAACTCCAAGGGCTTGACGCTAGCCCTGCTGACACATCTGAAATTTCAAATCACAGAACCATAAAAATCTAAAAGTCATTCTGCAACAGTGTCAACCTGCAGCCGAAATGTGCATCTCCCCAGTCATGTCATTCTTTATTTGATCAGAGATGAAAGCAACCAGTTTTGAAATGAAAGTGCATTGAAACATCTGATTCCTGGGACATATTGAAGACTGCAGAGTCTAGCAGAGATCAAGGGGAAAGATATAACCAGTCAAAGGGGGAAAACACTTTGTTTTAGAGGAAAATTTAAGGATAAAGTGAGTCTGGTGTTGCCTATACTAATCTACTGTGCCATTTCCAGGGCAGTGAAATATTATATAATCCCAGGATTTCAGTGCTAAAGAGACCTTAGAGATCATCTGGGACATACCTCTTATTTACACATTGGCAATATGGCATCTAAAAATAGAGGGACACAGGATATAGATTTTTTAAAATACATATGCATGGGGGGAAATTTTAAAATGTGATGGTTTCTATTTGACTTGATCTGAAATACATGTTTTTCCCTTATTGTTTCTTTAATAAGGGAGACCCCTTCTTTAGAACCCTTTGATTTGTAATCATTTTGAATACTCAAAATTAATTACTGATATATGAGAAAACTGCAAACTTATTACTATGCCATTAATCTACACAATGTTCTGGGCTTAAAGTTCTTATTTGTTTCTCAGTAAAGTAATTAAAAAGAATGGCTTTCCCTGGTGCATGATTTTAAAGTCAATATATTTTAGAACTCCTAAATAAATAGTTTGGAAGCCCGGATCTGCTTGTACATTTAGATACTTAGAATTTAATCTTTTTATTTCAGATTATAAAATGATAAATTTCCAAGATAACACATTTATGCTTGTAGTCATGTGAAGGGGAAAGAATGAAAAGACCACTTGGATATATAATACTCTACAACAGTTTCTCAACCTGGAATCATTGGCATATTGTTCAGATAAATCACTGTCATGGAGGCTGACCTGTAAATTGCAGAATGTTTAGCAGCACCCTTGGAGTCAGCCTACGAGATTCCAGTAGCACCCTTCTCTCCAGTGTGACAACCAAAAATGTCTCCAGACATTACCAAGTAAGTGTTCATTAGTGGTGAGGAGTAAAATCACCTAAGTTGGAGATCCACTGCACTCGAAAGGGATATCTAAAAATTGCTGCATTTAAAGTAAGAAATTAAAGTGGTAATTCTTAAGTAAACACCTTCAGTCACAGGGATCGCATTTCAGTTGAGAATTTGGAGTGCAAAATTATAGGCATGATCTGTTTATGAAGAGCAGTGTTATGGTGATTCAGTGTTAGAGAGAATTTGCACTAATAATAAAACACAGAAAATAAGTACCTAACATTCTATCTGAATAATATCATTTAACTGTACCAATGGCCTTTTGAGAGGGGTAGTATTTTTATTACCACTTCTCAAGAACAGCAGTCTTAAAGAAGGCACAGATATAACTAACTTCTCATATAGCTAGGATTGAGGATGTAGAACTCGGACTCAAATCTAATGAACCTTCAATTCTTTGGTCTTCTCCACCAATTCATTGTCACCTCTAGATCTCTTGGTGGTCAGTCCAATTCTTAGGAGGTCATTTTAAGAAAATGTTACTGACTTGAAAGATCTAAATTATGTTGTTGTATTGGTTTATTGTTGTCATTTTTGACCAGCAAGGGCAATTTATTATTTTTGTTTTACTGCTCACTCTAGGGAATTTGAATGTTTTAGCGATTGTGATATGGATAAAGGCAGTGTGTAATAGTCTTCAGGTTGACAAGTAAGATGGATCCATTTATACAGGGTTCAAATAACATCTCTTTAGAACTTCCCTAAGCATTCCAATCACTGTAGCCATGGAGATCTATTGTATTCTTTTCAAAGGTCCGTTAAAATAGTCTTTCCTTTTTTAATTTTTATTCAAAATGAAAAAGAAATCTAATGCTGATAAAGTTAGACTTGGATTCTTGAATTACCAAGGCATCCATAGAACATACTCTTTAAATAAAAGATGGTTAAACAAGCAACATCCAAGCCCTGACTGCCTAATGGCTGTGAGGAAATCAGAGCATCTGGCACTTCAGAACCATAACCAGCTTTCAGAGGGGCCTCATGACTGATGAATAAACATTAACATTATAAATGAATATCGATAAATATTATGTGTGGGTGATTAATCATATGACAACAAAAATAATTACAGGGGCACTTGTCTGGATCAAACAAATGTTTGAAAATAATAAAATATGCTTTGACTATTAGAAACCATGAGACCAACATTTATATAGAATCTAAAGTATACCTCTTTTTTTTCCATTAATATTCCAGAAATTATGGAAAGGGAGCTGAGGGGCAAAAAATAAAAATACAAAATTTTAACCCCATAATAGAAATTAATCAATGAATGTGACTAAAAATGTCATAATGACTAAGTTCATTACTTTAAAAATACTTTTAGGTGCATTTTCTGTACCACATAGTGCTTGGCATTGAGCTTATGGAACTGAACAGTCAAATATCATCCATGTCCTCATGAAACTTATAATTTGGTAAGCAAGACAGTCAATAAATAGGTAAGTGAAGTTTTAAAAATGAAAGTGTGGCAAGTGCTATGAAAGAAATAAAGAATGACTATAATAAAAGCTAATGGTTAGAGGTACTTTTCATGATACAGCCAGAAATGACCTTTCAAGAAGTGAGAGTTAAGCTGAGAATTAAAGGAGTACTAAGATCCAGCATGG
The DNA here is from genome assembly GCF_987537825.1 of Furipterus horrens. Taxonomy (NCBI): domain Eukaryota; kingdom Metazoa; phylum Chordata; class Mammalia; order Chiroptera; family Furipteridae; genus Furipterus; species Furipterus horrens. The sequence goes on from NW_028327182.1 coordinate 68,846,513, forward strand.
GGAGAGGGAAGCAGAAAGCATTTAGGAGGAAGGAAATAATGTAAAATGTTCTGAAAAAGAAAGTTTGGTGGAGCTGGAAGAAGGTGAGGGTCATGAGTGAGAAACATGGTTTTTGAGGAAGGTGGAAAGCGGTCAGATAATGTAGGGCCTGATAGGCAACAGAAAGAGCATGGGTTTACTTCTAAGTGTGCTAGAAATCCATTGAAGAGTCCTCAGCAGGGGGATATTAGGAAGCTCTTGAAGTGGGATAGATGTGGCTTGATTAAGGCATGGAAGAAAAAGAGAAGTGATTGGTAATGACACACCACTTACAAAGAGAATTAAAAGGGTTTGCTGATAAGATAAACCACAGGTACAAGGAAAAGAAAGCAGAAAAAACAAGTTGAACCATGGAATTCTATCCTGAATAGCCAAGGTGGATTGTGATGTCATTTATAGGAATAGGAAGGACCGGAGAAGAGAGCAAGAGTTAAGGGGTCTGTTCTCAATAAATGAGATGTGCATAAGACCTTGAATTAGAGAAATTGGACATAGAGGCCTGGATCTCAAGAGAGAGAAAAGGGCTGAACATAGAAACTGGAAGTGTAGGATTTGAAACTAGTGGAATGAACAACCTCATCCGTGAGATGGTCCAGGATGGAACTCCAAAGAATGCTAACATTGAGAATTTGCAGAGGGAAAAAGGAGCTAAAGAGGGAGAAGGAGAAATAAAGGGGCTTGAATTAAGAGGAAATGCTAAGAATGCAGTCTCACACAAAGAATATATCCTGTTCATTCAACATATACTGTTTGCACAACTACAAAGTCAGGCGCTGTCTAAATTACTCATGATACCATGGTCAACAAGACAGACAAATCATTTGGTTCTTAGAGCTTTTGATTGAGAGGGAATGTACATTCCAAGAATTTGTGATTGGTTTGTGCTAAATGATTCTGACACATGAGGGAAAGAGGACACAAAAGCATTGTTTAGATTTGGCCACATCAAAGTCCTTGGTGATACTGATGTGAAGAGGCCCAGATTTGAGTAGTTCAGTGTCCAGATCATGAGGTAATGCAGGCAGCATATGTGTACTGGTCTTCTGAAAAAGTTGGCTATGTGAGAGATGTGGATAGGTGAACATGTCTACAGACAAGTGGAGTCATATATGTATTCATTTAAAGACAGAAGACTAGAGCATGTTGAAATGCTGATGGTAATTATCTCAAAAAGGAGGAGAAATTAATGTAGGACAAAAAGGACCAAACCACAGCAATATTTCTTTAAGAAGAGGTTAAGAGTGGGTGGAGTCTAGAGCATCCACAGAGAGATAGGCTCCTGATAGGAAGAGAAATGAAAAGAGAGATAAGTCAATACAGTAGATTTATTTTATAGGACTGGTGGATGAGTGTGTTCTCATTTGATTGCTTCTAATGTCCTGGTGAAGTATAATATTAGCTGGCCAGCCAGGAAAGAGAGCATGAAAGGATCAATGCAGAGGAAACATCAAATAGGCATCAGAAAAGTAAAAAAAACTTTTTTTAAAAAAAATATTGCAGGCCAGTGCTGACTGCCCATTTGAAGGTTTATGATTGTGAATTCAGAGTAAGACCACATGCCTGGTTCTGTCATACTTTCCAATCATATTGACCACTCTACTTGAGTGGGAGTAGATATGGCAGAAGCCACCCTAAGCTGGAGTGTGCTAGGTGAGTGAGGCTGAGAAAGAGAGTCAGGAAAGTTTTGGAAGTCGATGGTATTTGTAAGGTATCAGTTCTAAAGGTGAACCATGGAACATAAAGGGACAAGAAAGGAATGTGAAGAAAGAACAGGGTGACAGATGAGAAGCCAAGACTCTAAAGGGCCTCAGTCAGATTCTAAAACAGAAATTCTATCTATCCCTAAAGGGTTTGACCAGACTTTAGACACATAACTCCTTTGATAATGTGATACTCTGTGGCCATGAAGGGATCCCCAAACAATAATGATCTCAGGTGTCTAGCTTACTTGTTTCTGCCTGATGTCCCACTCTCATTTTTCATTATCTTGGAATCATCCTATCTTTGACAGGTAGGGAGGGCTGATGGCTTCCCATTAAACAAAACTGGAGACACTACCTGCATGTAAACTCCAAACAAGCACACTATCTAATTTACCTGGATTAGTACCTGTTATGTATCAGCTAAATAAATGGAATTTACCTGCAATAAGACATCTGTTCCCTTAAAGAAAACACACATTGGGATACTTAGAATATGGTATGTGACTGAGAAAAAGGAGAGTTCTATAGCTGAGATAAATTAATGCAGTTCAATTTTGGAGAGGCAAGGCCAGAAAAGCATATATCTGGACAGCCTGGATGGGACAGCACAGCAAATAATGCCAGTTAGCAAGAGGGCATAAAAGAAAAGATGGATTCTGCTAACTTCTTTCACTTTGCAGCTTTGACTAGCTCTACCCACAAATAAAACTGCTATTTTCTGAAGCCAATCTAAAAATGCAATCCAAATGGAAATACTGTGTTTCAACATAGAAGGAACTAAAGTCTAAGGCTGAGGTAATGTTTCTGGGAAGTCAGAATTGCTTTTGTAAATAATCTCTTTGATTCTGTTGTATGTTCATTTATAAGTAATTAAGTGCACATGCACACACACACACACACACACACACACACGATAGCAACTCAAGGAACAGTAATGTCATTGACAATAAAAGTAATAAATAGGCCCTGGCTGGTGTGGCTCAGTGAACTGAGTGCCGGCCTGTGAACCAAAGGGTTGCCAGTTCGATTCCCAGTCAGGGCACATGACTGGGTTGCAGGCTGTCACCAGTTGGGGGCATGTGAGAGACAACCACACATTGATGTTTCTCTCCCTCTCTTTCTCACTCCCTTCCCCTCTCTCTAAAAATAAATAAATAAAATCTTTTTAAAAAGAAGTAATAAACAGCAGAAAATTAAAAGAACCCAATAAGGCCCAGGAAAAAAATATAACAGGTTTAATCAGAAGAAATAAAATATTTTCCAGGCCCTGTTACAAAGACCACGAGTGTCAAAAAAAAAGAAAGTGGTATAAATGGGACAATTAAAATTGATGTGGGGAAGCGGCGACAGATACACAGATGAGACAGGGATACATCTGTACAGAACAAATAGCCCCAGCAGAATTCAAACGTGAGATTCAAACAAGAGATGTGCCAGATGTGAAGCGGAGCAGCAAAAGATGAAGTAATTTGATCTGCCCACTGCTGCACAGCCAAGAAACCTACAAGTCTCCCAGGTTGATCCTGGACCTATCAGGCACCTTATTTCAGTTAATCATGTTCTCCTCTCTTCAGCCATTATGCGTATCTGATACAGAGTCAGGATTCTGAGGATGTGATAAGCCATTGGCGATGATTACTCACCTCATAGACATGCATACCCATCTTGCCCTACTGAGCAGACAGAACTGATATTTTCCGTAATGTAGAGAGGGATTAGACAATTTGACTTCCCCATTAGAATACTTCTCATGCTCAGTGATAGATGGATTCTTGACAAATTGGTTATGGCAGCAAACATTTAGCAATATTATAAATGTCTGTGTTCATGAGTAACCTTGTCCTTGAGATATTTATTAGAGCATGAAACAGACAGCTTCATAATCGATCACCTAATCTACATTGGGAAAGAGGGAGGCTGGGGGCTTCTTCCTCCTTCAAAAATGTACACCAAATGGTGGCAATATTAATGGAGTACCTACTATGTCAGTTCTTTACATACATTTTTCATTAATTCATTAACAAGTGTTATACAGTGTCTATGCTATGCTGAGCACTAGAGGGAGCCAGGAACAAGACAGGCAGGATCTCTGTCCTCAGTGAACTTGAAGTCTAACCTGTGGGCAGTCCACTGACAAAGTCCTACTCTTTCGTCTATGCATCACCACCTCTTATGTACAAAAGTTGGTGATGCGTAGAGCCCCTTCTAGGATGAAAATATTCTGTAATTCTGCGCCATCCAATATGGTAACTACTGATTGCATGTGGCTATTGAGCACTTGAATTGTGGCTTGTGCAGATAAAAAATTAATTTTTCATTTTATTTCATTTAAAATTTCATTTAACTAACCACATGTGGCTAGTAGCTACTCTACTGAACAATGCAGAAGGGAGGCTAATGACCTAAGATATTCTACCCACAGATAATAATTTTGATGGCAAGCATATTCAGAAGATGGGGAGCTGTGACAACAGCTGTAGGGCACAAACAAAAGGAGTGACTTGGTAGGCATGCTTGCCTCCACAACACAGTTGCTGCTGCTCCTGCCTCTTCTCCCTACAAAACTCAGATCATAATTTTCCTGAAATAAAATCATCATTTAACTTTTTAAAATGTCTCAGGTCTTTGGATCCTCAAGCACCATCTTCATTTTATTTATTTATTTATTTTAAATTTTATTTATTTATTTTTAGAGAGAGGGGAAGTGGGGAGGAAGAAAGGGAGAGAAACATTGTTATGAGAGAGAAACATCAATCAGTTGCCTCTCACACGCCTTCACCCAGGGACCTGGCCCTCAACTCAGGCATGTGCCCTGACTGGGAATCAAGCTGGTGATCTTTTGGTTTGCAGGATAATGCCCAGCCCACTGAGCTACACCAGTCAGGGCCATACGGTAATCTTTTTAATTCTCACAATAAATCCATAAAATAGGTAATGTTTTTACCTCTAATTTAGAGATGAGAAAAAACTCAGAAATTAAGTCTCCATAGTCACACATCAAGTGAGTCATCATGCTAGGATTTAAACCTAAGTGATTGCACTTCAGAGTCTTTTAACCTTATCTAGTGTCAACCCATGAGACTGGATTCAGCATTATGAATTTATGCGGTAAGGTCTTATACTTGGTGTTTTATGTAATTAATTAAGGTTAAGGTTCATAGAAGTACTATCAGACTATTGTTTCTGCAGCTTGTGAAACCAGACACCACACTTCAGGAATGATGTTTCTATCTGATGGATCCCACTATAGTAATTCTACAAAGTAGTGAATTGTACACCTGTCAAAACCTGGACTCTGAACCAAGGAAAAAAGGATGCTTTCTCTTAGGCACTAGATGGGCCTGGAGTCAGGGGAGTGGAGATATTAGAGCGCTTATGGTAATGACTTGATTCCTACAATTTGAAAAAAAATTTTTTCTTTTTTTTAAAGTATATTTTATTAATTATGTTGTTACAATAGCCCCAATTTTTTCCCCTTTGCTTCCATCTGCCCAGTACCCCCCTTCCCTCCAGCAAACCCACCCCACTTAGTTCATGTCCATGGGTCATGCATAAAAGTTCTTTGGCTTCACCCTTTCCTATATTATTCTTAACAACCCTCTGTCTATTTTGTACCAACAAATTATGCTTCTTAGTCCCTGCACCATTTCATAATTTCTCCCCCTCTCCCATCCCAGCTGATAACCCTCCAAATGATCACCATATCTATGATTCTGTTCCTATTCTGGTTTGCTTAGTTGAATTTTGTTCTTGTTTTTTAAATTTGGATGTTGATAGTTGTGAGTTTGTTGTCATTTTAGTGTTCATAGTTTTGATTTTCTTTTTCTTAAATAAGTCCCTTTGACATTTCATGTAATAATGGCTTGGTGGTGATGAGCTCCTTTAGCTTCACATTGTGAAGAACTTCATCTGCCCTTCCATTCCAAATGATAGCTTTGCTGAACGCAGTAATCCTGGTTGCAGGTTGCTTTTCATCACATTGAATACTGCTTGCCAGTCCCTTCCTGCCTGAAAAGTATCCTCTGAGAAATCAGCTGATAGTCCTATAGGCACCCCACTGTAGGCAACTCTCTGCCTCTCTCTTGCTGATCCAAGGACTCTGTCTTTACCTTTCACCTTTGGCATTTCAGTCATGATGCATCCTAGTGTGGTCCCCTCTGGGTCCAGCTCGCCCAGGACCCTCCATGCTTCCTGGACTTGTATGTCCATCTCCTTGGCAAAATTTGAGAAGTTTTTCTCATTTTTTACAATACTTGCTTCCTCATTCTGCACTGGTTGACTGTTTTTTTCTTCCTTATGTTCCAAATCATTGATCTAAACCCTGGTTTCCTTCCATGCACCATTGGTTTTGTGTGGATTTTCCTTCATTTCACTTAGCATAGCCTTCACTTCTTCTCTTATGCGTTTGCCATATTCAAGCATATCTGTCAAGCCTGTGAGCATCTTTATCACCAGTGTTTTGAATTCTGCATCTTTTAGGTTGTCTATCTCCTCATCTCTTAGGTTGGCTATCTCCTCGTCATTTAATTCTCCCACTGGAACCTTGATCCATTTCCTCTTTTGGGCCATACTTCTCTGTGTCCTCATTCTTACAGGCTCCTGTGTTTGTTTACCTCCACGTCCTAGGTAGAGCTGTCACTCCTGTTAAGCAGTAAGGGGCAGAACCTTAGGGATTCATCAGTACAGGGTGACCTGTTTCACCACACTGTGGTGTTATATGTGGGGGAGGGCCCAAGAAGGAACAATGCCGCCTGCCCAGCACTCACCCCTTTTCCAGGCATCTCTCCCACTTCTGTGCTGGACTGGAGCCCCTCTAGTTGCTGCTTTGGCTGTTGTTCCCAGAGTGAGTGGGTCTGCAGATGTTCTAGGACCATGTAGGCCCTTTAAACAAGTCCACTCTGCTGAGACCTCCTGGCTGGTTTGGCTCAGTGGATTGAGCGTCGGCCTGCGAGCTAAGTGTCGCTGGTTCGATCTTCCAGTCAGGGCACACCAGAGAAGGAAAACTCTGACTCCAAAAAACCTCCGCTGCCTTGCGGCATACCTCTTCAGGGGAAAGGCTAAGGAGAAGGGAAACTCTGACTCCAAACCTCCGCTGCCTTGCGGCATACCTCCTCAGGGGAAAGGCTAAGGGAGTAAACCCCAACAGAAAACCCGGAGCCGGAGTCCCTAAGGCGGTTTGATGTTGTAGTCAACACCGGCAACTCCTGCGGCGCACCTGAAGCCAAGCTGTATTGACTCTGTCTTTCCCCTTGGATCCTTCAGCTGCGAAGAGAGGGGGGGTCTGCTGCATGGGCAACAGCTGGCCCTCCATATCACCCTGCCCAGGCTTTGTAGCTTCACTGGAGAGGACACTCCAGCGTCATCGCAAGATGTCGACTCAACACGGGAGGAGACAGATACCGGTTATAAGCTCATCCGATTGGCGAAGGAAACGAGCGCCAGGGGTCTCCTCTGACGGTGGGAGAGGTCATCGCACCTCACTGGACAGCTACCGCCCGCCTCAGCTGGGCAGCCCCCAGCCAATTAGGTGCCGTCTCGCCATGGCTCGCCTGCCCCACTGGGTGCGTGGGGATCAGAGAGGCGTCTCTTGAAAAGTGGGCCACAAAACACTCGCACCAGGCAATTCCAAGCAAATAACAAGAAAGAAGCCTCCAGCTCTTCGCCTCGCTAGCTGGAACATCAGGACCATGTGCCCCGGACTTACTGCAGACCTTCCGTGGATCAATGGTGCCAGGAAAACCGCCATCATCGACAGGGAACTGGTACGACTAAACATCGACATTGCGGCTCTACAGGAGACCCGGTTGGCTGACAACGGAACTATCAGAGAAACCAACTACACCTTCTACTGGCAAGGGAAGTCTCCGGACCAACCAAGACAGCACAGTGTTGGGTTTGCTGTGAAGAACACGCTTGTTAACTCCATAGAGCCACCCACAGGAGGCACAGAGAGATTACTTACCCTGCGATTGTCAACAACTTTCGGCCCAGTCAGCATTCTTAGCGCGTATGCCCCAACCCTCTGCGCCACCACCGAAGAGAAAGAACAGTTCTACCATGCACTGGACGAAGCGTTATCCAAGATCCCCAGAAGTAACGCTCTCTATCTCCTTGGAGACTTCAACGCAAGAGTAGGAGCCAACCACATGGCCTGGCGCACCTGCCTCGGAAACTTTGGGAGAGGAAAGATCAATGAGAATGGTCAGCGACTGCTTGAGCTTTTGTGTCACCACGGCCTGTGCGTGACAAACACATTCTTCAAGTGCAAAGAGATCGACCAGGTGTCATGGAGGCACCCCCGCTCCCGCCACTGGCACCAGCTTGACCTCGTCATCACCAGAAGAACGGATATTGGCAGCACCCTCCTCACCCGCAGCTACCACAGTGCAGACTGCGACACGGACCATGCCCTCGTGGTAAGCAAGGTGCGCATAATGCCGAAGAGGTTGCACCACTCCAAGATGAAGGGTCGCCCACGCATCAACACCAGTTGTGCCAGCAACCCAGTTAAGACCCAGCAATTCATCAACAGGATGGAAGATGCACTCGGCGAGGGAATGGCGGCAGATGACATTATCGAATCCAATTGGCCACGTCTCCGCGACGCCATATACAACTCTGCCATTATTGCTTACGGGAAGAAAGAGCGGAAGAACGCTGACTGGTACGAGGCTCACTGGGAAGAAATGGAACCCGTGATTGAGGCTAAGAGGAAGGCCCTACTGGCTTACAAGGCCACGCCCACTCCCAGTACACTTCAAGCTCTACGGGCTGCCAGGAACAAAGTCCAGAAGACCGCCCGCCACTGTGCCAACACCTATTGGCTAAACCTGTGCAGAAGCATCCAGGAAGCCGCCGATATAGGCAACGCACGAGGAATGTATGAGGGTATCAAGAAGGCAACAGGCCCAATCCCCTCCAAGATCGCCCCCCTTAAGTCCAAGACAGGTGAGGTCATCACTGACCAGGAACAGCAAATGCGGCGGTGGACCGAGCACTACCTCGAGCTGTACGCAACGAGGAACACCGTAACAGACACTGCTCTTAACGCCATCCCAGACCTACCAGTCATGGAGGAGCTAGACACCCCACCTACTGCGGCAGAGCTCGGCAAAGCCATCGACCACCTCGCTTGCGGGAAAGCACCAGGAAGCGACGGAATCCCTCCAGAAATCCTAAAGAGCGGGAAACCAGTCCTGCTTCAGCCGCTCCACCATCTACTCTGTCGCTGCTGGAAGGAGGGTTACATCCCCCAGGATATGAGAGACGCCAACATTATCACCATGTACAAGAACAAAGGAGACCGCAGCGACTGCAACAACTACCGGGGCATCTCTCTCCTCAACGTCGTCAGCAAAGTATTCGCCCGGGTCGCTCTTGCCCGCCTGCAGACCCTTGCTTCCCGCGTCTACCCAGAGTCCCAGTGTGGCTTCAGAGCTGGCCGATCAACAGTGGACATGATCTTCTCCCTACGCCAGCTGCAGGAGAAGTGTCACGAGCAGCATAAACCACTCTACCTCGCCTTTATCGACCTCACGAATGCGTTTGATCTGGTCAGTCGAAGCGGACCCTTCAGCTTGCTACAGAAGATTGGCTGTCCACCTCATCTGCTTGCTGTGGTCATGTCCTTTCACGACAACATGCACAGCACAGTGTCCTACAACGGCGCAACCTCTGAGGCCTTCCCAGTCAGCAGCGGAGTAAAGCAGGGCTGCGTCCTCGCGCCTACGCTGTTCGGAATCTTCTTCTCCATGCTCCTCCAATACGCCTTTAAGGACTGCAGCGAGGGTGTCTTCATTCACACCAGATCCGATGGCAAGCTCTACAACCTGGCCCGTCTACAAGCCAAGACCAAAGTCAAAGAGGTGCTCATCCGTGAGATGCTCTTCGCCGACGACGCAGCCTTGACATCACACTCTGAAGAGGGACTCCAGCAGCTAGTCACTTGCCTTTTCCACGCATGCAAGGAGTTCGGACTAGCCATCAGCCTGACGAAGACGAACGTTATGGCTCAAGGCACGGGGACTCCCCCATGCATCACCATCGACGGATACACCCTGGAGGTTGTCAACGACTTCACTTACCTCGGGTCCACCATCTCGAGCTCTCTGTCAGTTGACTTGGAGGTCAACCGGAGAATCGCCAGGGCAGCCACAGTTATGGCCAAATTGAACCGGCGAGTGTGGAACAATTCCAGCCTCACTGAGAAAACCAGACTGCGCATCTACCAAGCCTGCATACTCAGCACTCTCCTCTATGGCAGCGAGACGTGGACCACCTATGCAAGGCACGAAAGGAAACTCAACAGCTTCCACGTGAGGTGCCTGCGACGCGTTCTGCATGTCGCCTGGCAGGATAAGGTCCCCAACACCGAGGTGCTGAAGCGAGCCAACATGAGCAGTTTGCATGCAGTTCTTAGTGAGAGACGCCTCAGGTGGCTCGGCCATGTCAAAAGAATGGATGCAGGCCGTATTCCCAAAGACCTCCTCTACGGCGAGCTAGCAGAAGGCCAGAGGATGACAGGGCGCCCAAAACTGCGGTTCAAAGACATCTGCAAAAAGGATATGACACAATGCTCCATCAATCTCAACACATGGGAAGTTCAAGCAGACGACCGCCTAGCCTGGAGGCTCGCGGTCAGGCAAGGTACATCACGCGCAGAGGCTGTGCGCAACGAGGAGGCGGTCCAGAAAAGATCAAGGCGGAAGCAGCGTCAACAGCAGCAACAACAGCCATCTGCCTTCACCTGTAATAAGTGCAGCAGGGATTGTCACTCCCGAGTCGGACTGCACAGCCATTCTCGGCGGTGCAGATAGACTCTCAAGAAGCTACACCATCGTCTCTCGAGACGGACGGCTGCCGATGATGACTCTGCTGAGAGACTGGCAGTTTCTGCCTCCGCCCCAAACCCCACTGGTCTGCACAGTCAGAAGCAATGAGGCTTGATTTTCCCTGGTACTGGGACTGTAAGCTGCAAGGTCTGGTGAGGAGGTGAAAATTCTCCCCAGGTGTCCCTCCTGACTTTTTAGAACATGTAACTACGCTTTCTGCTGGCCGCCTCTGCTGCCACCGCTGCCACTGCCACACCGGGTCCTCTCCATCCTGGCTCCTCCCCTCCTACCTGTCTGGATGAGTATTTCTTCTTTATATCTTTGTTTGCTGGACTTCCTTGTAGTTTAATTTTTTGGAGCTTCTGGTTGTTTCTAGTTTTGAGGTACTTGTATTCCTTCCTAGTTGTGGAGGGAGATGCAGCATGTCTTTCTACACCTCCATCTTGTCTGGAAGTCCCTTAATTTTATTTTTAAAGTATATATTCATTTTTTCATGAGTAGCCTATGTTCATTAAAAAAATTGTAATACATTTAAAATAAAGAGACAAAGTACCCATAATTCCATTATCTTGTCTAAACCTATGTCGATATATTGACGATCTTGTCTGGCCATCATCCTACAATATACTTACATACTTACATACTCATGTTACCATCTCCTTTTTCTTAAGACTTTCTAAAAATTAGATTACTCTCAACATACTCTTCCAGGTCCTGCTCTTTGCACTTATCAACTTGTCATGAATACCTTTAGAAACATACAGTTATTTTAAATAGTTTTCCCACTTTTCAAAACTTGTCTGGGAACATACATTTATTTTAAGTTCTTGCATAATGTTCTCTTTTCTTGGTGGATCTTAATTGACTTACTCAATTCCCTATTTGAGAGAAATTAGGTTGTGTCTAATGTTTTGTTATCACAAATAAGGGTATAATAATATCTATGCCCATAGGCATTTGACTATTTTCTTTAGAAAAAGTTCTCAAAATAAAATGGCTGGTTGAAATAAGGCATACATGTTTTTAAGAATTTGATTCCTATTACTAAGTTGTTCTCTAAAAAAAGGTATTAATTTACACTCAACTGCAGACAGCTAATCCTAAGGTGTTCCTTGCACTGTGCCTACATGTCTTTCTGTAATTTCTCCCAGTGTTCTTTCTCCAATACTCACAGTCAACTGGAATAAGTCTCACAGCTCATCAATCTGACAAGCTGTGACTATGTGAAGACAGCTAACACATCTCCCCAAAGTTTTATCTTTTTAGTCTAAATATTTCACTTCCTTTAAACATTCCTCATATGAAATGGTTCCTAATCAGGTTTGTTCATGCCCCCATTAAAGTACTGCCCAAATTCAAATAAAATCTAGATAATAATAAACTAGCATTTAATGAATACTAAGCATGTGTGAGATTCTATTATAAATGCTTTTCATTTTCTTTGAATATATGATCCCTTCTCTAAACTGAATAGTGTCCTCTCAAAACCTATATGTTGAAGCTCTAATCCCCAATGTGACTATGTTTGGAAATGAGGCCTTTAGGAGGTAGTTAAAGTTAAATAAGGTCATAAGGATGAGGCCCTGATTCAATAGGATTGTCCTTATAAGAAGAGATACCAGAGGTCTCTATAGATGGGGGGACACAGTGAGAAGGGGGCCATCTGCACTCCTCATGGGGAACTTAATTGACCGGCACCTTGATCTGGGTCTTCTAGCCTTCAAAACTGTAGGAAACTAAGTTTCTGTTGTTAAAGCCACCCAATCTATGATATTGTCTTATGGCTGCCTGAGAAGAAAAAGAAAGCCCCATTTAATCATAAAAGCAATCGCAAAAGGTAGTTACTTTTACAATCCCCATGTGATAAATGGGGAAACTGAGGAAAAGAAAGGCTAAGTTACTCAAAATCTTCACACAGTTAGGAACTAGTAGAGGCAGAATTTGAATCCAGGAAAATTGACTCTAGAACCCAAACTCAAAAATTCCATGTTGTATATAGGAGAAACAAGATGGCGGAAGAATAAGTGGAAGCTACACTAACCTCCTCCCAGAACTAGTCTGGATTTACAACTTAATTTTGGAGAAATCACTTGGAATAACCAACCGAACACTAGCTGGAGAGAAGTCTTATAACCACGGAGAGACAGAAAAGGCCACTACATCACAACGTGACTGGTAGGGAGTGCGAAGACATGGAAGGACTGGCTGGGCTCCCACAGGTGGCAGATGAAAGGACTGAGAAACAGCTCAGCAGCCGGGGGATACCCCTGAGAAGGGCAGAGTCTAAACTCCCATCTGAGCTTCCCAGCCTACAGCAACAGAGTGGAAAGTAAAATAGTATCCAGCTGAGAAAAGCGAAAAGCCACAGGGTTTCTTGCTGGCCAGAGACAAACATCTGGAGAACAAGAGCTCTTAAGCAGATTAAATACAAAAATCTTTTGGCCCCCACTTACCCTGGGCTCAAGCGGAGGGAAGGCAGAGAGGACTGAAGATGCTTGGGGAGAGTTTGGTGTGGTGGCTTTGAGGGGAGAACTGGGGAAGCAGCTGACCGGGTGCCAGTGCTGACTCATCCCCAGTACTGCAGGCAGACCGTTCCCCTCCAAGTGGCGTCAGCCTGAGGGGAAGCAAAAGTCCTGCCTACAAGAATTAAGCTGCCACACCCATGGTCCTTAAGCCTGACAGCTAATCACAGATTGAATAGATTAACAACTAAAGAAGTCAGACAAAGGCAGTAGATCCCTGGAAGTCTCCAACAGGCTGCCTAGGCCCAGACTGGTATAGGACCTGACACCACCAAGGGTAGATCCAGGAAGTGCAGATCATTCTAAGAAGCACCAACAAACAATAGGAGTCACAAAAATGGGTAGACAGAGAAACAACCCCTCCTCGAAAGGAAAGGTAGAATCTCCAGAAAGAGTGCTAAATGAAATAGAGGGGAGCAAACCATCAGATATGGAATTCAAAACATGGATTATGGAGAAGCTCAATGAGCTCAGTGGAAACTACAAAGACCTCCAGGGAAACTACAAGGAACTCCAGAAAAACTATAAGAAACTTACTGAGAATTACACCAGCATGAAAAAGAACATAGAAGCTATCAGTAAGAGCCAGGAGGAAATGAAGAATACGATCTCTGAATCGAAGAACACAGTAGAAGGAATTAAAAGCAGGCTAGAGGAAGCAGAAGATCGGATCAGCGAGCTGGAAGACAATGTAGAAAAAAACTCCCAGACAGTGCAACAAAATGAAAAAAGACTGAACAAGACTGAAGAGGCTCTAAGGCAGTTGCAGGATAACATGAAATGTAATAATATTTGTATCATAGGAATTCCAGAAGGAGAAGAAGAAGAGCAAGGGATAGAAAACCTCTTTGAAAAAACAATGACAGAAAATTTTCCTAACATGAAGAGAGAAAGAGTCATGCAAGTCCAGGAAGCACAGAGGGTCCCAATGAAGATGAACACCAACAGGCCCACTTCAAGACGCATCATCATTAAAATGGCAACATTCAAAGACAAAGAGAGAATCCTAAAAGCAGCAAGAGAGAAACAACTAATAACATACAAGGGAGCTCCAATAGGCTTTCATCGGATTTCTCAGCAGAAACACTACAAACCAGAAGGGAATGGCAAAAAATATTCCAAGCAATGAAAAACAAAGGCCTACAACTAAGAATACTCTACCCAGCAAGACTCTCATTCAAAATGCAAGGTGAAATAAGGAGTTTCCAAGACAAAGGAAGGCTAAAAGAATACATCTCCACCAAACCAGCATTGCAAGAAATGCTAAAGAATCTGCTTTAAGAAGGTGAAGAAATAGAGAGAGACAGAGAGGAACACGAGTACAAAGGGGGGAAATGACAATGAATAAGTACTGAAAGAAAGAAGGAACTTCTATCATTTGCAACAACATGGATGGAACTAGAGAGAATTATACTTAGCGAAATAAACCAGGGAACGAAAGAAAAATACCTTATGCTATCACCTGTTAAGGGAAACTAATGAACAACACAAACAAATGAGCAAAATTGAACCAGAGGTATGTACACAAGGAATAAACTAACAGTAACAAAGGGGGATATGGGAGGGAGAGAAGGGGCAAAGAAGGGGGAGAGTCTAGTAAAAGAACATGTATAAATGATGCATGGACATGGACAACTGGGTGGAGACTGAATGTGGGAGAAGGGAGGGAAGGGAGCAGGGAAGCAAGGGGGGGGAATTGGGACAACTGTAATGGAAAAAAATTTTAGTGGGTGAAAAAATAAAAATATAAAGAATGGAAATGCAAGTTCAGTGAGTATTAGAAGGACAAGGATTTTCCTTCACACTGTATATTTTTCTCCCTATCTGATCCCTCCAGAGTTTGGCATTCTACACAAGTAAGTAATGACATAAGTTTCTTTGCATAAAACTAATAAAACCAGTTGTTAATAGAGGGTTTTTTTTGACTAAGACTTTGAGTGGAATGTCATGCCTAAAGGAGACATGCTTGGGCTCTGGTTGTTACCAAAAAGCCCTGAGGAACTGGGACCGACTTTCAAAGGTAATAAAAGCCCATGAGATAAAAGGCCTGGTACCGTGGTTGGATGTGTGGTTCACGGCAATCTTTCCAGGGAAGGAATGAAAGTTGTTTTCCTGAAAGATGGCTAGAAGGGACCTTAAGGCACAATGGAAAACCAGGAGGACCTGGGACAGACAGGTGTTTACAGGCAAGGCTGAATGCCAGGTATGTGGCTCAGCTTCTGTGCCCTGAAGGGCAGACTGAAGGTCACCCTAAATGTTCCTTGCGTAAGTTCCAGCAAAGCAGAATTAAAGATCATAAGTGATCATTTGCTGCTCTTGTTGTGTTTATGCAAATGAACAGGATAAATTAAAAATGAACTTAATGCAGTCCCTTTAATGACAAGGAGGGTAATCTTAGTGAGAAAAACTGTGATTCAAGGAAAATCACAATGCTCAGTGGTAGACTATAAAGTAGTGCCGCTAACTGTCTTTAAAGTTTATCTTCATTTAAAGTTTGTTTTGATTTGAAAATTAAACTATGTCTGTGGTATCATCAAAGATGTTTAATTTACAAGCAAGAAGAATGTCAAATGCCTTGCAACTGGATGTCTTTCCGATAAAACAATCCTACAGATTTAGAGACTTGTATGTGGGTTATGTTACATAAATTATCATGTGTTTTCTGTTTTCAAAGGGCATAAGCCTATGATCTCATTACCTGAGTGATTGTCTGTACGTATAGGCCTCACTTAATCCTGTCTGCATCGCTGCCTCCTGAGACTCAATGGTTTGGCTGAACTAAGTGGCTGGGTTGGTGAAGAATGAGGTGGTCTGTGGGCTTCATTTTAAAACTGGTTTCTCTTTTCTGTCCTAATGGCTTGGACAGAAACAGCCCAGAGGTCTGAGAGGGGGAAACCTAAACTATTTCCCTCAGCCCAAACTAAGTATAATGGGCAAAAGGGTTTTGGACAGGTGAGATGTACTGACACACCTTCCTCCAAAGAAGCCCTTCTTTTCCCTAATGTGGGACATTGAGAAATTAATACCTGTCTTTTGTCATCTAGTGGTTATGGATTGAATCATGTCTTTTAACCCTGTTGCCAAATCTGTTACCTCCAGAATACAACAAGGATGCCAGCCTGTTAAATCAAGCATGCCATTGTCTGGGAACAGCCAACCAACCTGGAGTCTGCATGATCCTTCCCCATGTGGGAAGGCCACCCTCCTCTCCACACCCCCACTCTTATTAGGGATTTCTGGACCCAAGGGTAGGTAGGACGATGACCATGTTCAGCTTGAAGCAGCTAAAGGAGCTCGAGACCTTCGCCCATTGTCCTTTATAAGATTATAAAAGGTCTTAAATCTGAGAGGGAGGGGTTGTTATTTTTTATTGTTAAAATAATTAATTAATTAATTAATTTTTAAAAAGAAGAAGAAGGATATATGAAAGGGTGAGACAAGAGAGCTTGTATGTACGACCCATGGACATGAACTTGGGGAGGGTGGATTGTTGGGGGAGGGGTGGTGCTGGGCAGAGGGGAGCGAAGGGGAAAAAGTTGGCACTATTGTAACAATATAATCAATAAAATATACTTACAAAAAAAATTCCATGATGTATATACACTGTCTCTTATCTCTTGACAAAATCTGTCTAGTCAAGATTGAAGATGAGCATCTCCCTTGGTCTAGAGTTAATACCTTTATTAATGCGGCTCAAGTTGCATTAACTCTTTTGGCAACCACATCCCATAATTAACATACTTAACATTTAGTCTGTTAAAACCTCTAAATTCTATTTCACATAAGCTTTAGGTAAGCCACAATTTCCCCACACCTGAAATGCAATTGGGATTCTTGTTAGCAAATGTACTTATTACAACTGAATTCAATCCAATTACAGAATTGCCTCACATTTCAAAATATCAAGATCTTTTGGGAGTCTGGTTCAAATTCCCTCTCAAGCTCTGTGGTACTCACAAATTAAATAAGCCTGTTTTATATAAAGAAACTGTGCCTTATAACCCATAAAATGCTGTGCATATTTGTCATTGTTATTAAATATTTCCATCCAAGTCATTGATTAATGTTTCCATCTCAGGGCCAACAAGGGAACCCTGGAACAAAAAACAGAAAACTTCCTTCCCTATTAGCATTTTTGAAACTTCTAAAACCCATTTTCCCCTTTGTCAGATATTATGATTTTGTGTGCCCTACCTTTCTTCTTTCTCCACTGAAGTAAAAGAATAGAAGCATTATTTTTTAATAAAAACTTACTTTTTTTGAAAAAAGAAAACTCTTAGTTACATATGTGACATATGATAAATTGAACCACACTTGCATAACACACAGTACGTAAAACCAAGATTTTATTGCTCTTTGCTTTCTATTTTTGCATTACAAAAACAGTATGTACATGTTTTTGTTTCTAAATATAAATAGTGCACATACTACCTCCTCCCCAAGGTGCCAATGTTTTAGCTTAAATGGGGAGCTTCTACCTTTCCTGCCTCCACACTCTACCCCCAACACCCTGCTGGCCCACTGAAAACCATATTTCTCCTCAAGGTGAGCATCTTGGGTGAGAAAAACACTATTATTCTAGACCAGTGGTTCTCAACCTTCTTAATGCCACAACCCTTTAATATAGTTCCTCATGTTGTGGTGACCCTGAACCATAAAATTATTTTTGTTGTTACTTCATAACTGTAATTTTGCTACTGTTATGAATTGTAATGTAAATATCTGATATGCAGGATGTATTTTCATTGTTACAGATTGAACATAATTAAAGCATAGTGATTAATCACAAAAACAATATGTAATTATATATGTGTTTTCCGATGGTCTTCGGCAACCCCTGTGAAAGGGTCATTTGACCCCCAAAGGGGTCGCGACCCACAGGTTGAGAACTTCTGTTCTAGACCAACTCATTGGCCCCTGCAGCATACCCCTGCAATAATACCAGAATGTTGTCACTTCCCTTCAAGATGCCCTGAGCTGAGCAGGGCTCTGAAGGGTGCTAGGCAAGCAGACAGGACAATTATATGCTGGGGCTCCAATTGCAACCTTGGGATCACTTTCCTTTCTTGCTGTCCTCCAGGCATCTGAGCAAGCAGGATTCTATTATCTCTGATTCCCAACTTCACCATTTTGACTTTGCTGCCCACATCAAAGCCCTTACATTGCATTTCAGCAGATCCCCAGGGTCTGTCCCAAGGTTTTCCTGGCACGTTTCTCTCTTCTGGCATGTGAACTTAATTCAGAGCTTTAGTTGAGTCACCAAACAATATCTTCACTTCAGCCCAATTATTCCTTTTCTTTTTCTTTAATAGCCTTGGGCCAATGTTGGTTTCCAGAAGTCCAGTCTCATCACAGCCCACAAAAGACAGCTCACATCCATCAGGCACTCATAAGTGCTCATACAATATGAACATTCTGTCCAGGAAGGTACATCAACCTTGGGCTCCCCACAGCATGAAGGGGCATGCCTGATCCCCCACACCTTACTGGACCACAAGCTAATCTGTAGTAAAAATGAACATTATGTCTGTGAATCCTTACAGGCTGAAAGCATTTTTTAAGTTTAACAAACTTGAAGGTGGCAGCTACACATCACCCTTTCTGGTACACTGATTTCAAAGGCTACCTCCACGTGCCATTAGACAAGCATCCCAGTGCCTGTGACAGCACAGGGCTTTCCCTGATGTCTCCATCTCTGTTTGGTTATTAACCGTCTACTCTTACAGGCTTTTATGGATTCAGTTGTGTCCCCTTTAAAGTCGTGTATTGAAATATGAGCCCCAATACCTCAGAATGTGACTATATTTGTACATAAGATGTTGGCAGAAGTGGGCAAGTTAAAATGAGGTCATTAAAACTTAATCCATTATGACTGATGTCTTTATAAGAAGAGAAAATTTGGACACAAACTGATAGGGGGAAGACAGTGTGAAAATACAGGGAGAAGTTGGCCACTACCAACCAAGGAGAGAGGCCTCAGAAGGAACCAACCCTGCCCACACCCTGATCTGGGACTTCCAGTCTCTGGAACTCTGAGGAACAAATTTCTATTGTTTAAGTCACCCAGTCTGTGGCACTCTGATATGGCAGCCCAGTGAACTAATGCACTGATAGAGTCTGACCATATTTTTACCTGATGGTGAGATTTAATAGGTCCATGCAGACTTTCACATCTTAATGATCCTGGGCTCACATTATCAATAGTAACAGGTGGACACAAACTTTGTTGTCACCTCAAGACCTTTGATTGTGACCTGAGCAACTGAACTTCTTGGTGGAAGAGCCTAAGCTTGTGCACTCACATTCATTTCAGGGCACCCAGAGCATGTCCTTGAGACTGGACTGCTGGAAACCAACATTGGCTCAAGGCTATTAGCAGATGCTTCTCTAAACTCTTTGCAAGTGGGCCCTCTTATAAATCCCAGAGTAAATCCATTCATAACAAAAAGCAGGAGAAGCAGCACGGTGACTCCTAAATCATGTGCTGGCAAAAAGTCTTTATTCTCTTGCTGCTGAAAGCCTTGCCACCAAAAAAGAAACCATGATACATATTAATCTCAGAAGTAATGTGTCTGGAGGTGACATGGTTCCTGCAGAGTGGAGAGGATGGCCTATGAGGCCAGGTCTCCAAGCTTCCTCCAGCACTTTTGTTCTGTGCCAGGAACATGCAAATCTACTCTGCCCTACACATTCTCACCCACCAAGCCTCTTTCACAGGAATATACAGAGGAAGTCTCAGGCTCCCATATAGGGTCATATTTATATGAAAACCCTTTTCCCCCCAATATGGCAGATTTTTAAAATCTGAATATTTGTTTTCCCAGGAAAAGTCAATGTGGAGGAAAATAATCAGAATTGTGGAAAGAGGTGGGTCCCCAGAAGCTGAACACAACATGGAGTGAAGTTGCAGATGTATCTAAGAAGTGCCCTGGTAACAGCATGGGCTGGGCACAGAGACATGCAGCTTCCATGCAGGTGGTGCAACAGCCTGGGTGTCTGGGCTCATGTGCCCTTCAGAGTGGAGTGGGGCACTCCTATTTCTTAGTCCTACCACAACTGGTCATAAGATGGACATGGGCCTCCCAGGAGGGCAGCAAATAGTAGACAGCTGAGGTTTTCTGCCCCTGGAACCACCAACATCAGGGGCAGCAAGTGGTCATTGACAGGGGCCTGGGCAGCACTTCACTGTACCCCACACTGGGAAACCTCAAAGTTGATGATTTACATTCAGAAAGTGTTTACTGCAGAGTTTTGTTTTTATAAGTGCAAAGTCCCATAAGCAGTGCTTTTCAAGCTTTTTCCTCTATAACCCAGAATACAATGGGAGGGAGCTCAATGGATACTACAGGAGGATGCAGTCAAGAAGAAAGTGAGGAAGTACCAGCAGGTGGGAGTATACCCATTTTCTTCTGCTTTTACACATAATAGTTCTTTTTTTCAATTAGTCAAAGAACCCGTATAAAAGACTCATGGACATGGACAACGGGGAGGGATATGATTGCGGGAGAGGGGGTGGGTTGGGTGGGGGAGAGAAATTAGGGGAAAAGGGGACAACTGTAATTGAAAAACCAAAAAAAAAAAAAAAAAGATATCATTTACACATTCATTTCAGGTGTACAACATAATCATTCAATATATGTGTATATTATGAAATGATGACTGCAAGTCTATTTAACATCCATCACCACACAGTTACAAATTTTTGTGTGAATGATGAGAACTTTTAAGATCTACTTTCTTAGCAACTTTCAAATATACAGTAGAGTATTGTTGACTATAGTTGCCATGCTGCACATTATATCCCTGGGACTTATTTACCTTATAAATAGAAGTTTATACTTTTTGTATATTAGTTTTTATATAAAATTGTATTGGAAAGACAGGTTTCATGGCTTAAAAAAATGTTGAAGAACCATCAAGATTCATTTTATACAACAGGAAGCCAAAGCCCCAAGAGGTGAGAAGTAACTTATCCAAGGTCAACAGTGATCTTTCCAAGTTTGAGCTGGACTTGAACCTGAGGCTCATCTTGAGTCTTCATCTAGCACCAAATAAGGAATCATAAGAGTCTGAGCTGGGAGATCTGGCAGCACAGGGGGGCTGGCTCAGGAGAGGGATGTGGAAAAGAGGAGGTAAGGCTATAATGCTACAGGCAGGGAAAAGAATGCCTGGGGCCTGGGACCCCTGCTCCTGTCCTTGCTTTGAGGGTCATACCTGTGTTTTCATCTGCCCCTCCCTTTAGACTCCACCAAAAAGGTGGCAGGAGCCACAGGAACTAACAACAAAGACATAGGGGTGTTTCATAGACACAGATTGGGCCAGTATTAGTACAAAAGCATGCTTCTGCCCTTCATCTACACAATTTTCTCTGTGCCCCTCACTGTTTACTCATCATCTCAAGAACAAAGCACCCTCTTTTTTTCCCAGGGTGCCCAGAGTCCCCCCTCTCTGGTGCCCCATCCCAGTCTCTTATCTGTCAAAGACCTTGTCCCTGAATTCATCTCTTGAACTTCACTCCACTTTAAAATTTCTATCTCTTTAATCCCTTCTTTTTAGCAAAATACAAGTGAAAATCCTCTGATATCTAATTTCAGTGAAAATGATAAAGACACGTTCAGACTTCTGCAACAAAATTAACACACATGCACACATGTGCATGTGCACATACAAACTGGCCGATTGCCTACTATTTTCAACAGGCAGCCCTTCCTAAGTCATACCAACACTGACTTGTCAGGATATTGGCCCTAAAACCACAGATTGCAGAGGAGGCCTTGTCTCAGAGCAAGAGAAGAGGTCCTAACAGGTGGAAGGCATAAAAAACAAACACCCCAAGTGTCTGAATCTTGGTTGTTCCCAGAAGCATGGAGGTTATAAAAATAAGCAGGCAATAAACAAACCAAATCCCTCTCAGTGATGTCAAAGTCAGTGTGGGGGGAAGCAATGAACACAGAACAAGAAGGAAATCTTCCTCAATTTGCAAGTGTTTCCACGGCATCTCCTTTCAGATAATATTTTTAGCAAAGGCAAAATGTGCTTGTTTTTTTCCCCTGAGGCTTGGAGAGATTGGGAGTAAGGGGGATGAGTTAACTCTAATTTAAAATTCTAAATATATAAATATTGAGAAATGAATTAAAATGGTAAGTTTATGATTCTGACTAAAATGCTCCCACCTGCAGGAACTGCCAAGGTGTAGAACGGGAAGCATATGTTAAATCTAGTAGGATATTCTCAAGTTATAAAAATTGAAAAATTAACAAAGCTGCGACTTGTAATATAGAAGCTAAGATATCTTGTACTTTGTCGATAAAAAGATAGCTTGTATAACTTTTGAGTACTGGAGATTTCTACTACTCAACAGCCAAAGCTTTTGTGCATGTGAGCATTTAAAGAAGTGTTATCACTGGCTGGGATGAAGATACTCAGATAGAACTCGCATTCAAATGAAACTCAGCTGTGTAAATGAGCATACATTCATTAGCTTGGGGCTGAGCAGAGATTAGGCCAAAGTTGTTAAAGTCATGACGGAGTTAAGTGTAGCTATAAGTAGAATTTATTGGCATAGTGTCTTAAATATATCTAAATCAAGAGGACATTTAACTTTAGTCCCTTTAAAATAATAAATTGTATAAATTTTAAATTCAACTCTAAGAAAGTGTGTATATATTTGTTTGCTAGGGCTCCTGTAGCAAGTACCAGACATGGGTCAGCTCAAACAGCAATAACTTATTATCTCCCAGTTCTGGACGCTAGAAGTCCATGATCAATATGTCACCAGGGTTGGTTCCTTCTGAGGTTGTGAGAGAAAACCTGTTGCAGGTCTCTCCTAGCTTCTGGTGGTAAGCTTGCAATCTTTGGTATTCCTCCCTTAACTTGTATAAGCATCATCCCAGTTTCTGTCCCCATCTTCACATGGTATTCTCCCTGTATGCATGTCTGTCCAAACTTCCTGTTTTGTGTGGACATCAATCACATTGCGTTAGGGCCCCACCCTACTCCAGTGTGAGTCATCTCAACCTAACTGATTACATCTGACCCTGTGTCCAAAAAAGATCACATTCTAAGGTAGTGGGAGTTAGAGCTTCAACATATGAATTGCAAAGGTAAGTAAGTAATCCTATAGAATAAATTAGCACAATTTTATCTTTACCTGCCATGAAAGTGTCTATTTACAACTTGAATTCTCTATCTTCCTGTGCCATTGTCATTAAAATAGGAAATGGGACCCCATTACTCTTGAGCATGTAACAGATTCTTAGACAGGCTTGTGATTCTTTTTGCAAGAACAATTCTCTTCTGAAGGATTAGTGGAAAAGTATAAGCAGAAAAACATTTTTTAAAGAAATAGATATTAAGAACACATGTTTCTAGACTGGTCTCTGAAAACTAACTGGGCAAACACCTGAGTTGTTCACTAACCATGAAGGACACTTGGGTTCCACACAGAAGCTATGGAAGGCAGGGCATCATGGGTTTTCCCTCAACGCCTTCAGGGCCACTCAGCCTGAAATATCACTAGGCACAGGGGTTTCAGGCTGCAGTTTTGTAGAAATTCACTCCTCTGTTTCAATGACACTCCTCTGTTTCTATCGCTGTTCTGCAATTTTAGAAGGGCCCCATCTGAATGTTAATGGTTCTTTCTGACTTCTTAATTACCATGTATTCTCTGAACAAGTTTTCCTAAACTCAGGAAATGCAAAATGTCAGAAGCTATTATTGAAAGTGTTGAAAATATAGACTTAATATTTCAGTTACAGGATAAAACAATAAGGGGTCATGTGAGAAGACAATTAATTGAAAACAGGCTAACTAGGGCATATTTTATAATATAATGCCATATAAGATTGTCATCCTATTCAGATAACAGTATGAGCATATAGTGCACAGAATTTCAAGATAAATATTTACTAAGTTATTTCATTTCAAGAAAAAACTGACTGAGTCATTGGCAACTTCTTTGTAATAGGGAACTTAGTTAATTCACATCTTTCACTTCTAGATGGGGCATATCTTTTATTAACATAAACAAAGATGGCAATAAATATTATAACTCTTTCGAACTCTTATGAAGAAAGGTAGCTTATGTTATAGATGTAATAGCTTCTTTTTCTTTAAACCAAGTCTTTTTATATTTGATTTCCTTTCTTTTTAATTTAAAAATATTGTTCTACTTGTTTTCTTTTGCTGGGATGAAAAATTGGCAACCTGAGTTTATGTGAAGTAAAATGAGAATACCAAAAATGAAAATAATCAGAAAAGTTTCAGATAAATGTATGGAGGGCATCTAGTTTTAAAGTAAAGATGTGAACAAGTGCTGCTCTCTTACAGGAAGAGATGAAGTATAGAAAACTGGAAACTCATGACTTATCTTGAGCTTATCAGAGAACTGAGGTTACCAAGCAAACAACTAACCTGCAGTTTGGGGAGAAAATGGCACCTGCTTGGAGAAGCGAGACCTGAACATTTGTTTACTTGGGACAGAGACACTACTGGACACCATATTGTTACAAAAACAGGGGAGTCCAAAAACAAAGCCCAGAGTTTGTGGCTGGGAGATAGGGAGCAGGAAGCAGCTTTCAGGATGCCCTTGCATGCCTGGAGCTAGTGGCTGGAAACATTGTTGCAAAGATCCGCTTTACTTCCAAGACTCAGGAAGATGGGAGGGATCTGGGACTGTGGGCTGGTAGGAAAGAGGCAGACAGAGCCTACGTAGGGTTCTGTGAATGATCAGAACTGTTTGCAACACCCACTGCATGAGAGGACGCAGGGGGAGAGAGGAGGCAGGGAGGAAGAGAGAAGGAGCTGTGGGCATTTTGGGGGCTGGCTCTGGCTCTAGGAGGCTCTCTCTCTCAGGCTCTCTCTGGCCCTCACGCCCTCACTCTCTGGCTCTTGTGGGCTCCCTCCATCTGGCTTGGAGCAGGGGTCTCCAGGCGGCTTTAAGAAGAGGCTCTTGCCAGGCTGCTTGGAGAAGGAAAGGAGATCCATGGGACTTGCAGGAAGAAGGCAGTTTGCAAGGAGGCTGAGAATCAAGGCGGTCCTGCATTGAGAGCTGGAGGGCACCACAGCATGGAAAGGCCCTCCCCAATCAGAACTGAGTGATTGGCAGCTACTGGTAAAGCTGAACTGTGCCTAGGAAGTAGGGAAACGGTGTTTCTGACCTTCCTAAGACTGGCCAGGTCTGGGAGGGGGAGGCAGGACTATGTGTAAATAAACAATTCTTGTCCTTTTCACCAGACTCTGGTATTCAGAGTTATGATTCTGGCGGCAGGCAATCGGGCCCCTAACTAAACAGCCCGTGGGTTCTGTTTTAATCGGAGCAGCCCAAGGGTTCTGTTACAATATGAGTCATGAATATGGACTAATTTCAGTCTTTAAAATTCATATGCTGAAGCCCTTAACCCTTAATGTGATGGCATTGGAAATGGGGACTTTGGAAGATAATTTGGTTTAGATGAGGTCATAGGGTGGGTCCTCATAATGGGACGAGTGCTCTTGTAAGACAAGATCCCAGAGACCTTATTCTCTGATCATATAAGCACCCTGCTCTCAGACTTTTAGCTTCCATGACTGTGATTCTCAGCAGGTCAAAAAGAATGGTCTGTCATTGTGAGGAAATTATGCCCAGTCTCTGTTCCAAATGATATCAAGTGTTTATTGGATATTATAATGAACTGGCTGGTGGGATAAAGGTGCCTTGCTTTCTAATGTCATCAAGGAAAGTTAACTGAGTGTCACTTCCAGAGTTCATGTCATGGTGCTGTACCACAGTGCTTGAGGCAGATTTCTGGGACTGAGTGACCCTGGAAGTGCCATCAATCTCAAACATTCTGCGTAACAACAGAAGAACTGGTTATGCTAATTCCAGACGGGATGTCTTAGAGCCTGAGATAGTATGAGGAGACTGAAAGACATGAAAGACAATGGAGAAATCCCTTGGTGGTGACCATTCATGAGCAATATGGAATCAGTGAGGAGCTTTTTTCCATTTACATTGCATGTTCAAGATTAAATTCCTCTCCCACCATTATCTGTGGGTCCCCACCCTGCAGAATTAGTTATATCTTAAGTCTTCTTAATGGATGTTATTTTTATATCCAATATTCACAGGTTCACATTGTTTTGGCCCACCTAGCGGTGTTTCACACTCACAGACCTTGGCATGAAACTGAAATGAGGAACTACTGAATTCTGGCAAGACATTCAGGCTGCGTTACTGTTACAGAAACAAGGGAGTCCAAAAATCCCCAGAGCTTGCAGCTGGGGGATGGGGAGAAGGAAGCAGCTTTTGGAATGCCTCCACATGCCTGAGGCTGGTGGCTACTGTCTTTCTTATGCAAATGGCTTTAATGCATCCAAAGTCTCAGGTAGATGGGAGGAGTCTTGAACCAGGGGACGGTATGGAAAGCACACAGAGCCTACCTAAGGGTCTGTGAATGGTCAGAACTGTTTGCAACGCCCATTGCTTCAGATGACGCAGTCAGGGATATATAAGCAGCTGCAGACATTTTAGCTCAGACTCTCTCGCTCTCTGACTCGGGCTCTCTCGCGCTCTGGCTCTGGTGCTCTGACTCTCTCTGGCTCTCGCTCGTGCTCTCACTCTGGGACTCTCGCTCTCTGGCTCTCGCTCTCGCTCTGGCGCTCTGACTCTCTCTCACTCGCGCGCTCGCGTGCGCTCTCGCTCTCTCGCTCTCTCATGTGCTCCCTGCACGTGGCTTGGTGAAGGGGCCTTCTCCATGTGGCTTGGAGAAGGGGTCTCCAGGCTGCTTTAAGAGGCTCTCGCCATGCAGTTTTGAGAAGGAGAGAAGATCCACACGGTTTTGCAGGAAGAAGGCAGTTTGCAAGGAGGCTGAGAATCCAGGCGGTCCTGCATTGAGAGCTGGAGGGCGCCACAGCACAGAAAGGACCTCCCCAATCAGGATTGAATGATTGGCAGCTGCTGGTAAAGCTGAACTGTGTTTGGAAAGTAGGGAAACGGTTTCTGTGACTTTCCTAAAACTATCCTGGTTTGGTAGTGGGGAGGCAAGGATATGTGTTTGTGGGTGTTTTAAAGAGCATAAGACTTAACAACAGAAATCCGCAAATAACTAAATCTGTATAACTGTTAAATAAACAATTCTTTTTCTTTTCACTAAACTCTGGTATTGAGAGTTATAATTTTGGCGGCGGGCAATCGGGCCCCTAACTAAAGAGCCCGTTGGTTTGTTTTCAACTGGAGCAGCCCAGGGGTTCTGTAACATTACTATTTTTCCCTTTTAGCACAGTCTACAGAATTGCAGAGCTTAAATATTAACATTTTTAATATTTAAAAATGCCTTGCTAAGAAGTAGTGAAAATTCTCAGCGAATCTACACCCACACTTAGCACATACATACCAGTGCAAATAGGAAGTACTTGACAAATCACTAATTTTTTATGGTGTAACTAAAAAGTAGGACAGTCCATAGGAGAAATGAATGAGTATGTGCTTTGTCCAATTAAAAAAAAATCACAGGATACTAAGTGTGAAACCCTGATTAGCCATATATACAAAATCATCATTAATCAAAATATGATCAAGTTAGAGCTGAGTCAAACGTCAAGTTTATACCTGAAAAGTACTTGATTTGTCTTCTAATAAAGTCACCCTTGAAGTATCCCCATCAATATGATGTTATTATGCTTTAAAATATTTCCAGGATCAGTGGTATTACCACTTCTTATGCTGGGGCCACAGCTCCCAAAATTGAAGTGTAAAACTGCTGGGGCTCAGTGTTGTCATTTCACCTCCATTGCTGGCTATGAGCTGGAGGAAAGTATTAATGCTTCCCTGTCAATCATTCCCCAGTAGGATAAAGGTGTTCAGCAGAATCTGAGATTTATTCATGTTGCTCTTTGAAAAAAAAATCAGGAGTCACTCTATTAAAAAGTAACCACTAAAACTTTACTCAGCATGAAACATCTGCCAATCATTGTGATTTATGCTTCTCAGCCATGACCTAGCTTACACTTCACACCAACTTTCTGAGACGTTATTATTATTACCCTAGCTTCATAAATGAAAGAAACTACAACTTACAAGGCTTATAGAAGTTAACCAGAGTCACAGAGCTATTCACTTAACTTCTTCTGAGAGTCAGGTTCCCCTTCTGGTAAGAATACTTATCAGACTAAATACTTTGAAGAGTTGTTATAAAGAAATCACTTATTATAACCCTCTTTCCACAGCAACTGACACACATTAACCATTCAATAAAAGGTGTTCAAAAACCAGAATGTTTTATTAACTAGAATATACCATGGTCGCAAACAGAACACATGAAGTTAACTCAAATATATATATGTAAAGAATGTGGAGAGATCTGTTTTAAGGTTATCAAAGTCTTTAATGACTCTCCTACAGAGATTGAAAACTTGCTTTCACAATGCTTTTGACAGCAAAAAAAACCAAAATACTCTTTTATCCCTCTCAACCCACAATGCTCTGTGTAAGTGATTGATGTCTGAGAGCAAATGCTGAATGAAGGAAGAAATCATCAGAGTGCCCAGATGGAGAATTGTGAAAATAGGCCAAAAGCTTGTCAAAACTTCAACATGATTTTTAAAAATCACAAAAATCATTTAACCACAGAACTTTAAAATAAATTCTGACAATTTCCTTAAATAAGGACTGTGTCTACAGCAGACCTGGTTTTAAATATATTTTATGAATTCAATTGTCTAAAATCACCTTCATTCTGCACAGACTACCATATTTTTTCATAGCAAATTATCGTAGATAAGAATCTTACAAAAGCCCGCCAATAATATGTTATTTAAGAAATATTGACACTTTCCCAGAGTTTTATCATTTGTGTCACTCAGTTCATGAGGCAAACATTCAAATTCAGGGGAAGCAAGCAAGAGACTAGAGTTCATTTATTCCTTCTGTATATTTCTTCTGAATATATGCAACCGCTAGAAAGAAACAAACTTTATATTTTCACATTGACAACCAAGCAGGACAAATAAGACATTTGTCACAATTCTCCAAATATCCTCAATAGGATACAAAAAATGAAGAAAAGGGCACTAAAGGAACTTTCCCAAATACAATCAAATGACAAATTAAGCTAAAACTCTGCTAAGAAAAAAGCTAACCTTGCTTCTTCAATGCTTCAGTTGAATTGAGACTAATTGAACCGGTGTAAATTGGCTAGGGGCCCCGCAGCTTCACCACCACCCTGAGTGTTATGTGTGTACAGACTGTGGCACAAACCTGAAACAGAAGGCCCTTTCTTGGTGGAAGATCAAATCTACTGTGAAAAGCTTGAACATGAATTACTTGAAAAAAGAAATAAATAATATTAACTTAAAATAAAACAATTAGCATCCAAAGTAAAAACAAAACGAAACAAACAAAAAATAGGGAAATGTGCATTGCACAAACTCCAGATTAGCCCCATTATCCCGACCTTGTGAAATATCATCCTTCATTTTCTCTGAAATATTATAGCAGTTTCACATTTGGGCCATTACTGCCAGTCCTGTAGATGTCACAAGCTTCTGAGAACTATAGCACTAAATCCCGGGACATCCTCACCACCCCCAGATTAATTCTGAAGAACTGAACATTGAATTAGAAGTACTTCTCAGGAAATTATCCTGGAACAGTATAGGTCCTTCCTACCCACAGAGTCAGGGAGCTGGGCCGTTTGGGAGATGCTCTCATTTTCAAAGCAACAAGCCCCTTTCCTGCTTTTCTCTCTCCCATTTAATGCATATTATTTTGTTTTTAGTCTTTTGAAAACTTTGATAGAGATGTTTTGGAAAATAATAACTAAAGACAGTCATGATCATCAACCAAAGATGATCCAAGATTACAGTGACAGTGTCCTGGCCCACCACAATGAACACACCTCAACCAATTCCCAAACCATAATCACCTGAAATTGGTCCCTCCAGAGAGTCCTAATGCAAAGCTCTCTATAAAATTCTCAATGCCGACTTCCGGCCAAGATGGAGGCTTAGACGGACACGCTAGGTCTCCCTCTACAACTATAGAGGAATACAACTACTTCAAAACAAAGGATAACTAGAAATTCCAGAAAATAAAACTACACGGAAGTCCAACATATGAAGTTATAAACCAACGGTGCCATTTGGGCAGGTAAGAGTTAAAGTGGGCAGTGCTGTTTGCGGTCGCACCCGGAGCGGCGGGCGGCGAGGAGTCCCGGTGCCAAGCCCCTGGCGGTGCGCCACTCCGGAGCTGGGGAGAGCGGCTACGCAAGCCCCTGGCGGTGCGCGACCCCGGCGAGGAGTCCCGGTGGCCAAGCCCCTGGCGGTGCGCGACCCCGGCGAGGAGTCCCGGTGGCCAAGCCCCTGGCGGTGCGCGACTCCGGAGCTGGGGAGAGCGGCTACGCAAGCCCCTGGCGGTGCGCGACCCCGGCGAGGAGTCCCGGTGGCCAAGTCCCTGGCGGTGCGCGACTCCGGAGCTGGGGAGAGCGGCCGCCGCATCGCCTTGAACAGTGAGGCCCAGGGGGGCGGGAGGACGGATCCCGGTCTCCTAGCTGAATAACTGTGTGAATCCATCTTGGACCCCCGCCCCCAAAGAAAGCACCACAGGGCTGCGAAATAGGTCGCGGACAAGCAGGCGCCGGTCGCTAATTTGTGACGCGTACACAGGCACTGCCCCCACAGCCAGCCCAAGAAAACAAAAAGCATCTGTCAAAATGAGGCAGGCAACTTTAGAAATACCGGTAACACAACTCACCAGGCAGCAGATAGAGAACCTGACAGATGAACAGATAAGAAACCTGTCAGAGGCTCAGTTCTGGGCCATTGTTATCAGGTGGCTTACAGAATTCACAAAAGAGCAGGAAAAAGATATGAAAGAAGCGAAAAACTTTCATAACGAAAGGAACAAAACCGCATACGAGATAGAAGGAAAGGAAATAAAATCCAGAGTTCATTTCAACAAACTGGAATATGGAGAAGGAACAAGCAGTCAACCAATGCAGAGAGAGGAAATGGGAAGCAACAACGAAAGGATCAGAAACCTCTGGGACAGCTATAAAAGGCCCAACATAAGAATCATTGGTTTGCCAGAGAATGAGGAAGATGAACTAGAACTTGAAAAATTGAGTGAAAATATAATAAAGGAGAACTTCCCAGACTTGGGAAAGGGAATAGACCTGCAGGTCCAGGAAGCAAGGAGAGTTCCCAAGAGACTGGACCCAGGGAGAACCACTCCAAGACACATTATAATCAAAATGTCAAAAATTAAAGATAAAGAGAGAATCTTAAAAACAGCAAGAGAGAAGAAAAGAATTATGTACAAAGGGGTCCCAATTAGACTATCAGCTGACTTCTCAAGGGAAACCCTACAGGCAAGAAGAGACTGGCAAGAAATATTCAAAGTAATGAAAATCCAAAACCTACAACCACGAATACTCTATCCAGCGAAATTGTCATTCAGAATAGAAGGACAGAGAAAGTGTTTCCAGGACAAAATAAAACTGAAAGAGTTCATTAGATCCAAACCACTGTTATATGAGATGTTAAAGGGACTGGTTTAAAAAAAAAACAGAAGCTAGGGAGATGAAACAAAGGCAAACTAAATAGGCAACGAGAGGGAAAGAGGAACTGTGGGTACGGGAAGCATATTGGGGGGAGGTCAACAGGGAGGGGGAATGGGGAAAGGGAGGGAGATGATATAGGAATTGGGGATCAAGGTAGGAGGGAATGGAATAGACGGAGAGAGGTTGGGAGGAACTGTATGCACAACTAATGGACATAATCTAAAAGGGGGGGACAACTGGAGGGAGGGGGGCCACCGGGTGGAGGGGAGCAGAGGGAAGGGAAATTGGCACAAATGTAATAATTTAATCAATAAAACACATTAAATCATTAAAAAAAAAAAAAAAAAGATTCTCAATGCCCCTGGAATATATGACTATCAAATCATGATTTACACAATCCCATTTCATATTTTGTTCTGAAAGTATATACGATTATCCAAAGACTGAATTCCCCCTAAAAAATTTATTTGTAGAAAACAGAAAGTGGAATATTAAAAATAAAACAGGAAAAAATGATAACCACTAACGATTCCTAAGTCATTCCCCCATAACAAATTTTCAAAATCAATCAAACTCTGTAAAAAGCTATGAAGTTTTTTTAATGTGCAAATTTTTATGATTGTATTGCTTGAGTTATTGTTTATTTATTGTACAGTTCAGTCTTGGCTTCAGTTACATAGCAATAAAAGCAGTTGCTATATCTTAAATATGTGTGGATTTCTTATAAGGTAACCCTGATTAAGGCTAACATCTAATTATAAGAGCAATTCGCTTTGAGCATGAATGTTTACACAAAAAGAAAATAAGTTAATTAATTTGGATAATTATTTGCTGTTGTGAATATTAGCCTACCCTGTGCTTTACACAGCACCAGAGGTACTATGTAGTACAGTTAAAGAGTAAGTTGGGAAATGGCAGGGTCAGGATAGAGTTCCAACTAAGGAAGAGGCTCATGCTTCATTATTCCTAATTTAAAAAGGTTCAGCCTGTAAGTTATCACCCTCACTGCCATCCGTCCTTCACCCACATCAACATCTAACACCCAATTTGCAGGCTGACCTGCCTTCTCTCCTATAGGCTTTCGCTACTTCCATTTCCAGAAAAACCTTAATCTGGGGAACTGGCACTGGAGGTGTTTGACTCATCATGATCCATGTTTCAGATATTGATACCTGTTGCTGAAGGATCATGAGAACCTGAGAAGAAAGAAGAATGTTTCCTAGGTCTCTAATTTTTAAGTGAAACTTGCTGGAGGCCTTAGGACATGAAATGATTTTCTATTCTCTGTGTTATGTGTTAGAGTGTAGTTACTTATAAATGCAGTTTATGGTACTATGTTCACAACAAAGTTATTTTCTTCCTCAAACCCACCCAGTGAACTGGGACTAATTTTGCATACTTCCCTGACATGTCACTCCAGCTTGGTTAGTCCCTACTTTTTCTTATTCAGATCCTGGGATCTCTCCCATTTAGTTCAGGCTGTTTTGATTTACATAAAAAGAAAATTTATTAACTAACTTCTAAGCTAGTCAAATACACCGTTTTCAGGCAATTTGGAACACTTCAAAATTCTGTGATGCCTGGCACATACAGAAGCCATGGAGATACCTTCATCCTTTATTAAAGCACCATTCTTCAAACCTTGTACTCTGTTGTGAATACACAATGGTTTTAAAAAGCTGTAAGTCTATTTAAGTGATTTGAATAGGAAAATAAAAACTTTATAATGCATAATTACTTAACAGATCTTATTTATAAATTACAGTAAACTTATATTCCAATACACTCAGGATCTTATCCAAGTAGAACTCATGGTGGGTAAATGTCAAATCCCTCTTAGGTTACTATAAGACAGAGGATCTTGCCATCCTTTGCCAATTTTATTTTTCTATTATTTCCTAAAATATAGGCAGTAAACATGGTAACATATAAATGGCATTCTATGATATATTTAATATGCTTTTGGGCATCAGGTCTTATATGAAGGATGGTAAATGTCCACCAAAATCTCCCATTTGAAAACATCAGCAATTGTTGCCTCTGAGTGTAAGACTGGAATGACCTTGGAAGAAGCATGAAGAAAATTACTGAGGCAGACATCCAAGATGGCGGAGGAGTAAGTGGAAGCTACACTAACCTCCTCCCAAAACTAGTCTGGATTTACAACTTAATTTTGGAGAAATCATCTGGAATAATCAACCGAACACCAGCTGGAGAGAAGTCTTATAACCACGGAGAGACAGAAAAGGCCGCTACATCACAACGTGACCAGTAGGGAGTGCGGAGACGCGGAAGGGCTGGCTGGGCTCACAAGGGTGGCAGCTGAAGGGACTGAGAAACAGCTCAGCATCCGGGGGTTCCCCCTGAGAAGGGCAGGGTCTAAACCCCCAGCTGAGCTTCCCAGCCTACAGCAACAGAGTGGAAAGTAAAATAGTATCCAGCTCTGAAAAGCGAAAAGCCACAGGGTTTCTTGCTAGCCAGAGACAAACAACTGGAGAAAAAGAGCTCTTAAGCTCTTACCCTGGACTCAAGCAGAAGGAAGGCAGAGAGGACTGAAGGTGCTTGGGAAGAGTTTGGCACGATGGCTTTGAGGTGAGAACTGAAGAAGCAGCCGACCGGATCCCAGTGCTGACTTATCCCCTGTACTACAGGCAGACCATTTCCCTCCAAGTGGCGTCAGCCTGAGGGGAAGCAAAAGCCCTGCCTACAGAAATAAAACTGCCACACCCTCAGTCCTTAAGCCTGATGGCTAACCGCAGATTGAATAGATTAACAACTAAAGGAGACAGACAAAGGCAGTAGATCCCTGGAAGTCTCCAACAGGCTGCCTAAGGCCAGACTGGTACATGATCTGATGCCACCAGGGGCAGATCCAGGAGGTGCAGGTCATTCCAAGAAGCACCAACAAACAATAGGAGTCACAAAAATGGGGAGACAGAGAAACAACCCCCCTTGAAAAGAAAGGAGAAATCCACAGAAAGAGTGCTAAATGAAATAGAGGGGAGCAAACTATCAGGCATGGAATTCAAAACATGGATAATGGAGAAGCTCAATGAGCTCAGCAGAAACTACAGAGAACTCCAGGGAAACTACAAGGAACTCCAGAAAAACTACAGGAACTAACTGAGAATTACACTACCATGAAAAAGGACATAGAAGCTATCAATAAGAGCCAGCATTAATTGAAGAATAGAATCTCTGAATAGAAGAACACAATAGAAGGAATTAAAACCAGGCTAGGGGAAGCAGAAGATCGGATCAGCGAGCTGGAAACAACATAGAAAAAAATTCCAGACAATGCAACAAAAAGAAAAAAGACTGAACAAGAATGAAGAGGCTCTAAGACAGCTGCAGGACAACATGAAATGTAATAATATCCATATTATAGAAATTCCAGAAGGTGAAGAAGAGCAAGGGATAGCAAACCTCTTTAAAAAAATAATGACAGAAAACCTTCCTAATATGAGGGGAGAAAGAGTCATGCAAGTCCAGGAAGCACAGAGCTTCCCAATGAAGATGAACACCAACAGACCCACTTCAAGACACATCATAATTAAAATGACAACATTCAAAAACAAAGAGAGAATCCTAAAAGCAGCAAGAGAGAAACAACTAATAACATACAATGGAGCTCCAATAAGACTGTCATCAGATTTCTCAGCAGAAACACTACAAGCCAGAAGGAAATGGCAAAAAGTATTCCAATCAAGGAAAAACAAAGGCCTACAACCAAGAATACTCTATCCAGCAAGACTCTCATTCAAAATGGAAGGTGAAATAAGGAATTTCCAAGACAAAAGAAGGTTAAAAGAATACATCTCCACCAAACCAGCATTGCAAGAGATGCTAAAGGGTCTGCTTTAAGAAGATGAAGAAACAGAGAGAGACAGAGAGGAACACAAGTACAAAGGGGGAAAATTACAATGAATAAGTACCTATTGGTAATAACCTTAAATGTAAATGGATTAAATGCTCCAATCAAAAGACATAGGGTAGCTGAATGGATTAGAAAGCATGACCCACAAATTTGCTGTCTACAAGAGACCCACCTTAGAACAAAAGA
Source organism: Furipterus horrens (assembly GCF_987537825.1). Lineage (NCBI taxonomy): Eukaryota > Metazoa > Chordata > Mammalia > Chiroptera > Furipteridae > Furipterus > Furipterus horrens. The sequence continues at coordinate 68,882,207 of NW_028327182.1, forward strand.
TCTACACATACAGAAAGTAAAGAGGTATAAAAAGTATTTCAAGCAAATGGACATGAAAAAAAAAAGCTGTCGTAGCAATACTTATATCAGACAAAACAGATTTCACAGCAAAGGCCATAAAAAGAGACAAATAGTGCACTTCATAATACTTAAGGGAAAAGTCCATCAAGAAGATATAACCCTTGTAAACATATATGCACCTAATTTAGGAGCACCCAAATAAGTAAGGAAAATTTTGAGAGACTCCAGCAAAGATACAGACAGCAACACACTCGTAGGGGACTTTAACATCTCATTGTCAACAATGGACAGATCTCCGAAGCAAAGAAACACCAAAGATATTGAGGCATTGAACAACACTTTGGATCAAATGGACTTAGTCGATATATATAGAACTTTTTGCTGCAAAGAAGCAAAATATACATTCTTCTCAAGTGCACAGGGAATATTTTCAAAGATAGACCACACGGTAGGATACAAAACAAGCCTCAACAAATTCAAGAAAATTGAACTTATATCAAGCATCTTCTCAGATCACAATGGCTTAAAATTGGAAATCAACCTCAAGGAAAAAAATAAAAAACATTCATCTCATGGAGAATGAATAACATGCTATTAAATAATGAATGGGTTAACAATGACATCAAGGAAGAAATTTAAAAAGATTCTAGAAACAAATGATAATGAACACACAACAAACGAAAACCTATGGGATACAGCAAAAGCAGTCCTGAGAGGAAAGTTCATAGCAATATAGGCCTTCCTAAAAAAGCTAGAGAATCTCTAATAAAAAATTTAACCCTACAGCTACAAGAACTAGAGGAACAACAAGCAAAGCCCAGAATGAGTAGAAGTAAGGAAATCATCAAGATCAGAGCAGAATTAAATGACATAGAGATTAAACTAACAATTCAAAAGATCAACAAGAGTAGGAGCTGGTTCTTTGAAAAGATAAACAAAATTGACAAGCCTTTAGCCAGGCTCATCAAGAAAAAAAGAGAGAGAACCCAAATAAATAAAATCAGAAATGAAAGAGGAGAAATCACAACTGATACCACAGAAATACAAAGAATTATAAGAAATTATTACGAACAACTGTATGGCAAGAAATTTGACAACCTAGAGGAAATGGACAGATTCCTGGAAAACTATAGTCTGCCCAAACTGAATCAAGAAGAAGCAGGAAGTCTGAATAGACCAATAACAGCTAGCGAAATTGAAGCAGTAATCAAAAAACTCCCAGCACACAAAAGCCCTGGACCAGATGGCTTCACAAGTGAATTCTACAAAACATTTAGGAAAGAACTAACTCCTATCCTCCTCAGACTATTCCAAAAGATACAAGAAGAGGGAAGACTCCCAAACTCGTTCTATGAAGCCAGTATAACCCTAATTCCAAAACCAGGTCAAGACACAACAAAGAAAGAAAACTACAGACCAATATCACTGATGAACATAGATGCTAAAATCCTCAACAAAATATTGGCAAACAGGATCCAGCAACACATTAAAAAGATCATACACCACGATCAAGTAGGATTCATCCCAGGGATGCAAGGATGGTTTAATATTCGCAAATCAATAAACGTGATACACCACATAAACAAAATGAAAGACAAAAACCACATGATCATATCAATAGATGCGGAAAAAGCATTTGATAAAGTACAACACCCATTTATGATAAAAACTCTCAGCAAAATGGGAATAGAGGGAGCATACCTCAACATAATAAAGGCCATATATGAGAAACCTGAAGCCAACATCATACTCAACGGGCAAAAACTGAGAGCATTCCCCCTGAAATCAGGAACAAGACAAGGATGTCCGCTCTCTCCACTCCTATTCAACATAGTCTTGGAAGTTCTAGCCACCACAATCAGACAAGAAAGAGAAATAAAAGGCATCCAAATTGGAAAAGAGGAAGTAAAACTGTCATTATTTGCAGATGACATGATAGTGTACATAGAAAATCCTTTAGACTCCACAAAAAAACTACTCAATCTAATAAGTGAATTCGGCAAAATAGAAGGATACAAAGTCAATATTAAGAAATCGAAGGCATTTTTATACACCAACAATAAAAACTCAGAGATAGAAACTGAAAGAAAAATCCGATTTACCATAGCAACAAGAAAAATAAAATACCTAGGAATAAACTTAACCAAAGAGGTAAAAGACCTGTACACAGAAAACTACATAACACTGAAGAAAGAAATTAAAGAAGATACAAATAAATGGAAGCGTATACCATGCTCATGGATGGGAAGAATCAACATCATTAAAATGTCCATACTACCCAAAGCAATTTATAGATTCAATGCAATCCCTATTAAAATACCAGCAACATATCTCACAGACCTAGAACAAATACTTCAAAAATTTATATGGAACCAAAAAAGAGACCGAATAGCCACAACAATTTTGAGGCAGAACACAGTAGGAGGAATCACAATACTCGATATCAAACTATACTACAAGGCCATGGTAATCAAAACAGTCTGGTACTGGCATAAAAACAGACATATAGATCAATGGAACAGAATAGAGAGCCCAGAAATAAGCCCAGGTTCATATGGTCAACTAATATTTGACAAAGGGGGAAAGAACATCAAATGGAATGAAAAGAGCCTCTTCAACAAATGGTGTTGGGAGAACTGGACAGGGACATGCAAAAAAATGAAACTAGACCACCAGCTCACACCATACACCAGAATAAACTCAAAATGGATCAAAGACTTAAATGTAAGCCGTGACACCATAAAAGTCCTAGAGGAAAAAATAGGCAGGAAAATTTCAGATATCCCACGTAGCAACATTTTCACTGATATATCTCCTAAGGCAAGGGAAATAAAGGAAAGAATAAACAAATGGGACTACATCAAACTAAAAAGTTTCTGCTCAGCTAAAGAAAACATCAGCAAGATGCAAAGGAAACCAACCATATGGGAAAATATATTCGCCAATGACATCTCAGACAAGGGATTGATCTCCAAAATATATAAAGAACTCATACGACTCAACACCAAGAAGACAGACAACCCAGTTAAAAAATGGGCAAAGGACCTGAACAAACACTTCTCCAAAGAAGACATACAGAGGGCCCATAGACATATGAAAGTATGCTCAACATCACTAGCCATCAGAGAGATGCAAATTAAAACCACAATGAGATACCACCTCACACCAGTCAAAATGGCCATCATCAACAAATCAACAAACAACTTGTGCTGGAGAGGATGCGGAGAAACGGGAACCCTGGTGCATTGCTGGTGGGAATGCAGATTGGTGCAGCCACTGTGGAAAACAGTTTGGAATTTCCTTAAAAAACTAAAAATGGAACTGCCTTTTGAACCAGCAATTCCATTGCTAGGATTATATCCAAAAAATCCCGAAATACCAATTCAAAAGAACCTATGCACTCCAATGTTCCTAGCAGCACTATTTACAATAGCCAAGTGCTGGAAACAACCTAAGTGCCCATCTGTAGATGAGTGGATCAAAAAACTGTGGTACATTTACACAATGGAATTCTATGTAGCAGAAAGAAAGAAGGAACTTCTACCATTTGCAACAACATGGATGGAACTAGAGAAAATTATGCTTAGTGAAATAAGCCAGGCAACAAAAGAAAAATACCTTATGCTGTCACCTATTACAGGAAACTAATGAACAACACAAACAAATGAGCAAAATTGAACCAGAGGTATGTAAACAAGAAGTAGACTAACAGTAACAAGGGGGGCGGGGGGGAGGAAAAGAAAGGTGTAAGGGGATGGGTCAAGTTAAAAAATATATATATATATGAATGACCCACAGACAGGTGCAACTGAGTGGGGAATAAATGTGGGGGAAGGGAGGGACAGGGTGCAGGGAAACAAGAGGGCTAAAAAAGTGAGACAACTGTAATGGAAAAACAAACCAAAATTTTTTAGTGGGGGAAAAATGAAAATATGAAGAATGGAAATGCCAGTTCAGTGAATATTAGGACAAAGATTTTCCTTCACGTTGTATATTTTTCTCCCTATTTGATCCCTCCAGAGTTTGGCATTCTAAACAAGTAAATAATGACATAAGTTCCTTTGCATAGAACTAATAAGACCAGTTGTCAACAGAGGTTCTTTTTTTTTTGACCAAGTCTTTGACTGGAATGTCAAGCCTAAAGGAAACATACTTGGGCTCAGATTGTTACCAGAAAGCCCTGAGGAACTGGGAATGACTTTCAAAGGTAATAAAAGCCCGTGAGATAAAAGGCCTGGTACCATGGTTGGTTGTGCGGTCCACAGCAATCTTTCCAGGGAAGGAACAAAGGTTGTTTTCCTGAAAGATGGCTAGAAGGGACCTTAAGGCACAAGGAAAGACCAGAAAGACTTGGAAAAAACAGGTGTGTACAGGCAAGGATGAATGCCAGATATGTGGCACAGCTTCTGTGCCCTGAAGAACAGACTGAAGGTCACCCCAAATATTCCTTGGGTAAGATCCAGCAAAGCAGAACTAAAGATCATAAGTGATCATTTGCTGCTCTTGTTATGTTTATGCAAACGAACAGGATAAATTAAAAATGGACTTAATGTAGTCCCTTTAAAGACAAGGAGGGTAACCTTAGGGAGAAAAATTATTATTCAAGGAAAATCACAATGATCAGTAGTAGAGTATAAAACAGGGCAACTAACCGTCTTAAAAGTTTCTTCTCCAGATTTAGAGACTTGTTTGCGGGTTATGTTACATAAATTAACACGTGTTTTTTGTTTTCAAAGGACATAAGCCTATGATCGCATTACCTGAGTGATTATCTGTATGCATAAGCCTCACTTAATCCTCTCTGCAGCGCTGCCTCCTGAGACTCAACGGTTTGGCTGAACTAAATGGCTGGGTTGGGGAAGAATGGGGTGGTCTGTGGGCTTCACTTTAAAACGGGTTTCTCTTTTCTATCCTAATGGCTTGGACAGAAAAGACCCAGAGGTCTGAAAGGGGGAAAAACCTAAACTATTTACCTCAGCCCAAACTAAGTATAATGGGCAAAAGTGTTTTGGACAGGCGAGATGTGCCTAGCACACCTTCTTACAAAGAAACTTTTTTTTTTCCCCTAATATGGAACATTGAAAAATTAATCCCTGCCTTTTGTCATCTAGTAGTTATGGATTGAATGATGTCTTTTAACCCTTTTCGCCAAATCTGTTGCCCTCAGAACACAACAAGGACACCAGCCTGTTGAACCAAGCACGCCGTTGACCAGAGGCAGCCAACTGACCTGGAGTCTGCACGATCCTTCCCCATGTGGGAAGGCCACCCTCCCCTCCACACCCCCACTCTTATTAGGGTTTTCTGGACCCAAGGGTAGGTAGGACGACGACCATGTCCAGCTTGAAGCAGCTAGAGGAGCTTGAGACCTTCGCCCATTGTCCTTTACAAGATTACAAAGGGTCCTAATATTTGAGAGGGGGGGGGATAGTTAATTTTTACGAACCAGGGGTATGGACTTGGGGGGGATTTCTGGGGGAGGGGGGAGCTGGGTGGAGGGGAACAAGGGGGAGAAAATTGGAACTGTTGTAACAATATAATCAATAAAAAACATTAAAAAAAAAATTTATATGGAACAAAAAAAACACCCCAAGTAGCAACAGCAATCTTGAGGAAGAAAAACACAGTAGGAAGAATAACAATACCTGATACCAGACCATACCACAAGGCCACGGTAATCAAAACAGTCTGGTACTGGCATCACAACAGACATATAGATCAATGGAACAGAATAGAGAACCTATAAATAAACCCAGGTCTATATGGTCAACTAATATTTGACAAAGGGGGAAGGAACTTAAGGTGGAGTAAAAAGAGCCTCTTCAACAAATGGTGTTGGGAGAACTGGACAGAGACATCCAAAAAAATAAAACTAGACCACCAAATTACACCATACACAAAAATAAATTTAAGATGGATCAAAGACTTAAATGTAAGCCATGACACCATAAAAGTCCTAGAGGAAAACATAGGCAGGAAAATTTCAGATATCCCACGTAGCAGCATTTTCACTGATATATCTCCTAAGGCAAGGGAAATAAAGGAAAGAATAAACAAATGGGACTACAGTAGTAAAAAAATTTAAAATAAAAAAAATAAGTCGTACAGCTAACTGTCTTTAAAGTTTCTTTTCATTGAAAATTTGTTTTCATTTGAAAGTTAAACTGTCTGTGGTACCATCAACGATGTTTAATTTACAGGCAAGAAGAATGTCAAATGACTTGCAACTGAATGTCTTTCCAATAAAATAGTCCTACAGATTTAGAGACTTGTTTGTCAGTTATGTTACATAAATTGTCATGTGTTTTCTGTTTTCATAGAGCATAAGCCTATGATCTCATTACCTGAGTGATTGTCTGTATGTATATGTCTCACTTAATCCTGTCTGCAGTGCTGCCTCCTGAGACTCAACAGTTTGGCTGAACTAAGTGGCTGGGTTGGTGAAGAATGGGGTGGTCTGTGGGCTTCACTTTAATACTGGTTTTTCTTTTCTATCCTAATGGCTTGAACAGAAAGAGCCCAGAGGTCTGAGAGGGGGAAACCTGAAATATTTCCCTCAGCCCAAACTAAGTATAATGGGCAAAAGGGTTTTGGACAGGTGAGATGTGCCTGGCATCCCTTTCTCCAAAGAAGCCCTTCTTTTCCCTAATGTGGGACATTGAAAAATTAATAGCTGTCTTTTCTCATCTAGTGGTTATGGATTGAATGATGCCTTTTAACCCTGTTGCCAAATCTGTTGTTCCCAGGATACAACAAGGATGCCAGCCTGTTAAACCAGCACGCCGTTGTCCGGGGACTGCCAACTGACCTGGAGTCTGCACGATCTTTCCCCATGTGGGAAGGCCACCCTCCCCTCCACACCCCCACTCATTCTTATTAGGGATTTCTGGACCCAAGGGTAAGTAGGATGACGACCATGTCCAGCTTGAAGCAGCTAGAGGAGCTCGAGACCTTCACCCATTGTCCTTTATAAGATTATAAAGGGCCTTAAGTCTAAGAGGGAGGGATTGTTATTTTTTATTGTTGAAGTAATTAATTAATTAATTAATTAATTAATTTTTTTAAAAAAAGAAGAAGACTATATGAAAGGGTGAAGTGGGAGAGCTTGTATGTACGACCCATGGGCATGGACTTGGGGTGGATTGCTGGGTAAGAGGGGGTCCTGGGCAGAGGGGAGCAAAGGGGAAAAAATTGGAACTATTGTAACAATATAATCAATAAAATATACTTTTAAAAAAAGAAAATTTCTGAAGTAATAGTGGAAATGTTCTATGCCTTGATAAAGGTTATGTAACAAAAATGTATTCATATATCAAAATATATTAAAATTTGTTTATTTCACCAAATATACATCAAAAATTACATAAAAAATGAATGACAAACATTGAACTCTACTTAATGATATGTATGTAAAGTATGTAGGGGAAGGTGTACTAAAATCGATGTTGAATTAATAAATAGGGATGGATATACAGGTAGATGACAAAGCAAATATATTCTAATGTTAATGGCATAATCTAGGTGTGGTCTATATAGGTGTGGAATAAAACTCTTTCAATTTTCTATGTGTTTCAAAATTTTTATAATAAAATGTTGGAAAAAGTTAACCCATTTCATCACACCAGGTTTGAACTTCAATATGAGCTGCTTCATTTTTTATTTTTTTAAGTATATTATATTGATTATGTTACTACAATAGTCCCAATTTTTCCCCTTTTCTCTCCTCCATCCAGTACCCCTCTTTCTTCAGCAATTCCACCCCCTTTAGTTCATGCCCATGAATCATGCATATAAGTTCATTAGCTTCACCCTTTCTTATTTTTTTTACTTTTATAACAATAAAAAATAACAATTCCCCCTCTCAGACTTTAGACTTTTATAATCTTATAAAGGACAATGGGCACAGGTCTTCTGCTCCTCTAGCTGATTCAAGTTGAACATGTTCATTGTCCTAACTACTCTTGGGTCCAGAAATTCCTAATAAGAGTAGAGGTGTAGCGGGGAGGGTGGCCTTCCCACATGGGGAAAGATCTGGTAGACTCCAGGTCAGTTGGCTGTCCCAAGACAACAGCGTGTTTGTTTTAAAAGGCTGGCATCTTTTTTGTATTAGAAAATCACTCAGGTAATTAGATCATAGGCTTATACCCTCTGGCTCAGTTTTGCTTGTTTGTTTGTTGTGTCTCCTATAATAGGTGATATCATATGGTATTTTTCTTTCATTGCCTGGCTTATTTCATTCATAATTCTCTCTAATTCCATCCATGTTGTTGCAAATGGTAGAAGTTCTTTCTTTTTTCTGCTACATAGTACTCCATTGTGTAAATGTACCACAGCTTTTTGATCCACTCATTAACAGATGAGCACTTACGTTGTTTCCAGCACTGGGCTATTGCAAATAGTGCTGCTATGAACATAGGGGTGCATAGGTTCATTTGAATTGGGGTTTCAGGATTTTTTAAATATAATCCTAGCAATGGAATTGCTGGTTCAAAGGGGGTTTTATTTTAAGTTTTTTGAGGAAATTCCATACTGTTTTCCATAGTGGCTGCACCAGTCCGCATTCGTGCCAACAGTGCACTAGGGTTCCCTTTTCTCTGCATCCTCGCCACACTTGTTTGTTGATTTGTTGATGATGGCCATTCTGACGGGTGTAAAGTGGTGTCTCATTGTGGTTTTAATTTCCATCTCTCTGATGACTAGTGATGTTGAGCATTTTTTCATATGTTTATGGAACCTCTGTATATCGTCTCTGGAGAAGTGTTTGTTCATTCCTTTGCCCATTTTTTAATTGGGTTGTCTGTCTTCTTGGTGTTGAGTCATGAAAGTTCTTATATATTTTGGACATCAAGCCCTTGTCTGAAGTATCATTGTCAAACATATTTTCCCATATAGTTGGTTCCCTTTTCATCTTGCTGATGTTTTCTATTGTTGAGCAATAACTCTTTAGTTTGATGTAGTATCATTTGTTTATCCTTTCCTTTATTTCCCTTGCCTTAGGATATATATCAGTGAAAATACTGCTACGTAGGATATCTGAAATTTTCCTGCCTGTGTTTTCCTCTGGGACTTTTATGATGTCATAGTTTACATTTAAGTCTTTGATCCATTTTGAATTTATTCTGGTGTATGGTGTAAGTTGGTGATCTAGTTTCATTTTTTTGGATGTCCTGTCCAGTTCTCCCAACACCATTTGTTGAAGAGGCTCTTTTCACTCCATTTTATGTTTCTTCCCCTTTTGAAAATGTTAGTTGACCATATAGACATGGGTTTATTTATAGGTTCTCTATTCTGTTCCATTGATCTATATGTCTGTTCTTATGCCAGTACCAGACTGTTTTGATTACCGTGGCCTTGTAGTATAGTTTGGTATCAGATATTGTGATTTATCCCACTGTGTTCTTCTTTCTCAAGACTGCTGTAGCTCTTTGGGGCCTTTTCATGGTTCCTTATAAACTTTTGAAGCGTTTGTTCTAGGTCTCTGAAATATGTCACTGGGATTTTAATAGGGATTGCATTGAATCTATAAATTGCTTTGGGTAGGATGGACGTTTTAATGATGTTGATTCGTCCCATCCATGAACATGGTATATTCTTCCATTTATTTGTATCTTCCTTAATTTCTTTCTTCAGTGTTATGTTGTTTTCTGAGTACAGGTCTTTTACCTACTTGCTTAACTTTATTTCTAGGTACTTATTTTCTTGTTGCTATAGAAAATAGGATTTTTTTTTCTAGTTTCTATCTCTGTTATTTTATTGTTGGTGTAGAGAAATGCCTTCGATTTCTGAATATTAACTTTGCACCCTGTCTTTTTGCCAAATTCACTTCTTAGGTCAAGTAGTTTTTTTGTGGAGTTTACAGGGTTTTCTATGTACACTATCATGTCATCTGCAAATAATGACAGTTTTACTTTCTCTTTTCCAATTTGGTTTTTTTTTTGTTTGTTTTTTTTTATTTTATTTTTTGGTTATTCAATTACAATTGTCCCATTTTTCCCCCATTGCTCTCCCCTCCCAGGCCATCCCTTCTCCCACAATTATATCCCTCCCCGTTGTCCATGTCCATGAGTCATTCATATACGTTCCTTGACTAGACTCTTCCCTTACTTATCCCCCTTCTCTCCCTCCCCCCTCCTCCCTACTGACTACTATTCTAGTCTTTCCCTATTTAGTTCGCTTGTTTGTGTTGCTCTTTAGTTTCCTGTATTGGGTGATATCATATGGTATTTTGTTTTCTTTGCCTGGCTTATTTCACTAAGCATAATTCTCTCTAGTTCCATCCATGTTGTCGCAAATGGCAGGAGTTCCTTCTTTCTTTCTGCTACATAGTATTCCATTGTGTAGATGTACCACAGTTTTTTGATGCACTCATCTACAGATGGGTACTTAGGCTGCTTCCAGCACTTAGCTATTGTAAACAGGGCTGCTATGAACATAGGGGTGCAGAGGTTTTTTTGAATTAGGGTTTTAGGATTTTTCAGGTATAATCATAGCAGTGGAATCACTGGTTCAAATGGCAGTTCCATTTTTAGTTTTTTGAGGTAATTCCATACTGCTTTCCATAGTGGCTGCACCAGTCTGCATTCCCACCAACAGTGCAGTAGGGTTCCTGTTTCCCCACATCCTCGCCAGCATTTGTTGTTTGTTGATTTGTTGATGATGGCCATTCGGACAGGTGTAAGGTGGTATCTCATTGTGGTTTTTACTTGCATCTCTCTGATGGCCAATGATGTTGAGCATTTTTTCATGTGCCTATTGACCTTCTGTATGTCCTCTTCAGAGAAGTGTTTGTTCAGGTCCTTTGCTCATATTTTAATTGGGTTGTTTGTTTTCTTGATGTTGAGTCGTATAAGCTCTTTAAAAATTTTGGAGATCAGTCCCCTGTCTGTGATATCATTGGCAAATATGTTTTCCCATATGGTTGGTTTCCTTTTCATCTTGCTGATGTTTTCTTTTGCTGAGCAGAAACTTTTTAGTTTGATGTAGTCCCATTTGTTTATTTTTTCCTTTATTTCTCTTGCCTTGGGAGATGTATCCGTGAAGATATTGTGATGTGGGATATCTGAAATTTTCCTGCCTATGTTTTCCTCTAGGACTTTTATGGTATCACGGCTTACATTTAAGTCTTTGATCCATCTTGAGTTTATTCTCGTGTGTGGTGTAAGTTGGTGGTCTAGTTTCATTTTTTTGCACGTTCCTGTCCAGTTCTCTCAGCACCATTTGTTAAAGAGACTCTTCTCACTCCATTTTATGTTCCTTCCTCTTTTATTAAAGATTAGTTGACCATAGAGGTCTGGGTTTTTTCTGGGCTTTCAATTCTGTTCCACTGATCTATATGTCTGTTCTTATGCCAGTACCAGACTGTTTTGATCACAGTGGCTTTGTAGTATTGTTTGATGTCTGGTATCGTGATTCCTCCTGCTGTGTTCTTCCGTTTCAAGATTGCTTTTGCTATTTGGGGTCTTTTTTGGTTCCATATGAATTTTTGGAGGATTTGTTCTAGGTCAGTGAAATATGTCATTGGTATTTTAATAGGGATTGCATTGAATTTGTAAATTGCTTTTGGAAGTATGGCCATTTTGATGATGTTGATTCTTCCCATCCAAGAACATGGTATTTGCGTCCATTTATTTGTATCTTCCTTAATTTCTTTCTTGAACGTTGCATAATTTTCAGTGTACAGGTCTTTTATCTCTTTGGTTAAGTTTATTCCTAGGTACTTTATTTTTCTTGTTGCTATAGTAAATGGTATTTTCTTTTTTGCTTCTGTCTCTGATATTTTATTGTTGGTGTACAGAAATGCCTTAGATTTCTGTATATTTACTTTGTACCCTGCTATTTTGCCAAATTCAGTTATCATATCAAGTAGTCTTTTAGTGGATTTTATAGGGTTTTCTAGGTATATTATCATGTCATATACAAATAGTGATAGTTTTACTTCTTCTTTCCCAATTTGGATGCCTTTTATTTCTTTGTCTTGTCTGATTGCTGTGGCTAGGACTTCCAACACTATGTTGAATAGAAGTGGGGAGAGTGGACAGCCTTGCCTAGTTCCTGATTTCAGGTGGAATGCTTTCATTTTTTGTTCATTGAGTATGATGTTGTCTTCAGGCTTATCATATATAGCCTTAATTATGTTAAGGTATGCTCCCTTTATTCCCATTTTGCTGAGTGTTTTCAACATAAATGGGTGTTGTACTTTATCAAATGCTTTTTCTGCATCTATTGATATGACCATGTGATTTTTGTCTTTCATTTTGCTTAGGTGATGTATTATATTTATTGATTTGTGAATATTAAACCATCCTTGCATCTGTGGGATGAATCCCACTTGATCATGGTATATGATCTTTTCGATGTATTTTTGGATCCTGTTTGCCAAAATTTTATTGAGGATTTTAGCATCTATGTTCATCAGTGATATTGGCCTGTAGTTTTCTTTCTTTGTTGTGTCTTGACCTGGTTTTGGAATTAGGGTAATAGTGGCTTCATAGAAAGAGTTTGGGATTTTTCCCTCTTCTTGGATTTTTTGGAATAGTTTGAGGATGGTAGGAGTTAGTTCTTCCCTAAATGTTTTGTAAAATTCGCCTGTGAAGCCATCTGGTCCAGGGCTTTTGTGTGCAGAGAGATTTTGGATTACTGTTTCAATTTCCTTCTTTGTTATTGGTCTGTTGAGACTTTCTATTTCTTCTTGATTCAGTTTTGGAAGGTTATATGTTTCTAGAAATCTGTCCATTTCTACTAGGTTGTCAAATTTCTTGCCATATAGTTGTTTGTAGTAATTTCTTATAATTGTTTGTATTTCTGAGGTATCAGTCGTGTTTTCTCCTCTTTCATTTCTGATTTTGTTTATTTGGGTTTTCTCTCTTTTTTTCTTAATGAGCCTGTCTAGAGGCTTGTCAATTTTGTTTATTTTTTCAAAGAACCAGCTCCTAGTTTTGTTGATTTTTTGGATGGTTTGTTTAGTTTCTATGTCGTTTAATTCTGCTTTGATCTTGATGATTTCCTTTCTTGTTTTTGCCCTAAGCTTTGTTTTTTGCTGCTGTTCCAGTTCTTGTAGCTTTATGGTTAGGTTTTTTATTTGAGATTCTTCTAGCCTTTTCAGATATGCCTGTATTGCTATGAACTTCCCTCTTAGGACTGCTTTTGCTGTGTCCCATAGGTTTTGGGCTGTTGTGTGTTCATTGTCATTAGTTTCTATAAATTTCTTGATTTCCGCTTTGATGTCATTGTTAACCCATTCATTATTTAAGAGCGTGTTATTCATTCTCCATGAGTTTGGGTGTCTTTGATTTTTTTCCCTGAGGTTGATTTTTCGTTTCAAGGCATTGTGGTCTGAAAAGATGCTTGATATAATTTCAATTTTCTTTAATTTGTTGAGGCTTGTTTTGTGTCCTATTATGTGGTCTATCTTTGAAAATGTCCCATGTGTCTTTGAAAAGAATGTATATTTTGCTTCTTTGGGGTGAAAAGTTCTATATATATCAGTTAAGTCCATGTGGTTTAGTGTGTTGTTCAATGCCTGTATATCCTTGGTGTTTCTTTGCTTGGATGATCTGTCTATTGTTGATAATGGAGTGTTGAAGTCCCCTACTATGAGTGTGTTGTTGTTAATATCCTTCTTGTGGTCTTCTAGTATTTGCTTTATGTATTTGGGTGCTCCTATGTTGGGTGCATATATGTTTATCAGTGTTATATCTTCTTGATGGATTGTCTTTTAAGTATTATGGAATGTCCTTCTTATTCTCTTTTTATTGTCCTTGCTTTGAAATCCATTTTGTCTGATATGAGGACTGCTACCCCAGCTTTTTTTTCAGGTCCATTTGCTTGGAATATTTTTTTATATCCCTTTACTTTCAGTCTATGTAAATCTTTTGTTTTGAGGTGTGTTTCTTGTAGACAGCAAATATGTGGGTCCTGTTTTCTTATCCATTCCGTTACCCTATGTCTTTTAATGGGAGCATTTAATCCATTTACATTTAACGTTATTATTGACATGTATTTCTTCATTTCCCTTTTGTATCTCTGTTCCTCTACTCTTTTTTTGTTTTTTCTCTTCCTTTTTCTTAGAATATTCCCTTTAGCATCTCTTGCAATGCTGGTTTGGTGGAGATGTATTCTTTTAGTCTTACTTTGTCTGAGAAACTCCTTATTTCAACTTCTATTTTGAATGAGAGCCTTGCTGGGTAGAGTATTCTTGGTTTTAGGTCTTTGTGCTTCATTTCTTGAAATATTTTTGACCATTCCCTTCTGACTTGTAATGTTTCTGTTGAGAAATCGGTCGATAGCCTTATTGGAGCTCCCCTGTAAGTTGTTTGCTGTTTTTCTCTTGCTGCTTTTATGATTCTCTCTTTGTCTTGGAATGTTGCCATTTTAACTATGATGTGCCTTAGAGTGGGTTTTGGGGGGTTCCTCTTTATTGGAACACTCAGTGCTTCTTGGACTTGCATAACTTTTTCTCTCTTCAGGTTCGGAAAATTTTCTGTCACTATTTCTCCTATCAGTTTTTCAATTCCATGCTCCTTTTCTTCTCCCTCTCTTATTCCTATGATCCTGATATTATTTTTTTTAATGTTATTCTGTAATTCCCTTACATGTTGTTCATATTTTTTCAACCTTTTTTCATTTTGCTGTATCATTTGGGAATTATTACTTACATTATCCTCTAACTCACTAATCCGATCATCTGCTTCGTTTAGTCTGCTTTTGACTGATTCTACTGTGTTTTTCAGTTCAGAGATTGCATTCTTCATTTCTTTCTGGTTCTTATTGGTAGTTTCTATGTCTTTTTTTATGCTGGTGTAGTTCTCTGCAAGTTCCCAGTAATTTTCTTGGAGCTGTTGGTAACTTCCTTGGAGGTTGTCATAGTTGTTTTTGAGGTTTTCGAGCATATTGAGCTTCTTCACCACCATAGTTTTGAATTCCATGTCTGACATTTGGGCTATGCCTATTCCATCTACCTCTCTTTCTGGGGATTCCTTTTTTCTTTTCATTGAAAGGTTGTTTCTGCATCTTACCATGTTGGATTCTTCCCCTTTGTTTTTGTTATTTGGATTTGTCTACTTTGCCTTCCCACCTTTGTGGTATGAGATTTTTTATGGTAGATCTGGGGGTTTCAGTGGTGCAGTCTCTTTGATCTCCTGAGCCTGATGTTCTTGGGATGCCTTTTATATCATTTGCTTATGCTGTCTGGTTATATTTTAGATTTTTTTGGTAGGATATGCCTTCTGGCTTGTTTATTGAGAGTCACTCTATCCACTTTATCTCGAATTCTTTTGTGGAGATGTCCATTTTAGCCTTTGTGTGTCCTCTTCTTTTTCTGCATCCACAGCTGGTCTGGTGTGGCGGTTCAGAGGTTCTTGTTTCTAGCAGCAGTGGTGTGCACCCACGGTTGCCGCAATGGTGTGCGCCTGGGGTTCCCAGCACGGCACGCTCCCTTGCTGCCCTCTGGAGCCAGCTGAGGTGTCCTTGCATGCGCGCCCCTGCATGGGCGGGGCAGCCGAGAGCTTGCCCCGTGATTGGCGCCTATTGTTGCCAGGCCAAGGTGGTTCTGCGTTCGCCCCAAGTGTCCCTGCGTGTCCCTGCACGCGTGCGAGCGGCCGTAGAACTTTTCCCGTGATTGGCGCCTATTGTTTCCGGGCTGAGGTGTTTTAGCGCTGGCGTGCCTCTGCCCTTAGTCCCGCGGAGCCGAGCTCCAGGCATTGGTCTCTCGCCTCTTAGGGCAGGGCTGCGGACACTTGTGCTCAGTGGAAGTGAGTGTCTGTGAGTCGCTGCTGTTTGCTGTTCCCATGCTGCAGCCGCCCGCCTTCCCTCACCCGTCTGGGCAGGCGAACAGAGCCTGAGCTAGTGGTCTGTTTTCCGGCCTGGGGCTCAGCGCCCATGGGAGCTCGCTAGGAGTGTCTGCGCACGGTCCTCTGCGTGTTCAATGGGCCCTCCCTGTGCCCATTGGGGCACTGATCTTATGTCCGTTGGGGAGTGTCCGAGGTTCTCCTGGACTCACGGCCCCGCACACCTGGGCCAGTGAGTGAGAGCACTTCCCTATGCGCGCCCCCACGACCCAAGGGTAGGGTTGGGTAGTGGATGAGCGCACCACTGCGCCTGCGCTCCTCAAGAATGGCCTACCACCCCCAAACTTTCCTCCCCTCTACACCGTCCACTAGAGAAAAATATAAAGGAGAATTATGTTCTCACTTGCCCGGCAGCACGCTGTCTCCTGTCCTTCAGCGCCAATGTCACTTGGTCGAGTCCCGCCTCTACCAGTGGGCAGAGATCCACTCTCCTACCGACTCCTCTCTGGGTTAGCCTGTGGTCGCCAAAAAGCCTTTGTGTACTTCCAGCCACAGCTCGGGCAGCCGCCCCAGTCAGGAATCCTGTTTCGTCCCCTTTTCCTCTGCTATCCTCACTAAACAGGTTGTTCCCAGATGGATTTTCTCTAGTCCAGCAGTACCTTGGCTCGACTCCTGCCAGTGTCCAGCTGCTCACTGAGATGTTCTGTCTGCAATTAGCCCAAACTGCAGACAGGTCTCCAGAGCTTGAAACCACAGCCTCTCCTCACTCCTCCGCCATCTTCCCTCCTGAAATGTCCTTCTTTGTCTCTTTTTATTGCCTCTGCTGTGAAATCTGTTTTTTCTGATATAAACATTGCTACCCCAGCTTTTTTTTCATGTCCATTTGTTTGAAATATTTTTTTTCATCCATTCACTTTTAGTCTGTGTAGACCTTTTGTTTTGAGGTGTGTCTCTTGTAGACAGCATATTTATGGGTCATGCTTTTTAATCCATTCAGCTACCATATGTCTTTTGATTGGTGTGTTTAATCCATTTACATTTAAGGTTATTATTGATAGGTCTTTATTCATTGTCATTTTCCCCCTTTGTACTTGTGTTCCTCTCTGTCTCTCTCTGTTTTTTCATTTTCTTATAGCAGACCCTTTAGCATCTCTTGCAATGCTGGTATGGTGGAGATGTATTCTTTTAGCCTTCTTTTGTCTTGGAAACTCCTTATTTCACCTTCCATTTTGAATGAGAACCTTGCTGGGTAGAGTATTCTTGGTTGTAGGCCTTTGTTTTTCCTTGATTGGAATATTTTTACCCTTCCCTTCTTGCTTGTAGTGTTTCTGCTGAGAAATATGATGATATCCTTATTGGAGCTCCATTGTATGTTATTGGCTGTTTCTCTCTTGCTGCTTTTAGGATCCTCCCTTTGTCTTTCAATGTTGCCATTTTAATTATAATATGTCTTGAAGTAGGACTGTTGGTGTTCATCTTCATTGGGACCCTATCTGCTTCCTGGATTTGTGTGACTTTTTCTCTGATCAAGTTAGGGAGGTTTTCTGTCATTTTTTCAAAGAGGTTTTTTATCACTTGCTCTTCTTCTTCTCCTTCTGGAATACCTGTGATATGGATATTATTATGTTTCATGTTCTCCTGCAGCTCTCTTAAAACTTCTTCATTCTTTTTTAGTCTTTTTTCATTTTGTTGCACTATCTTGGAATTTGTTTCTACGTTGTACTCCAGGTTGCTGATCCAATCTTCTGCTACCTCTACTGTGTTTTCAATTCCTTCTACTGTGTTCATCAATTCAGAAACTGTATTCTTCAATTACTCCTGGCTCTTATTGATCACTTCTATGTCCTTTTTCATGCTAGTGTAATTATCAGTAGGTTCCTTGTACTTTCCCTGGAGTTTCTTGTAATTTCCCTGGAGTTCTTTGTAGTTTTCTTTAGCTCATTGATCTCATTGAGCTTCTCTATAATCCATGTTTTGAATTCCATGCCTGATAGTTTGCTTCCCTCTATTTCACTTAGCACTATTTCTGGGTAATCCCTTCTTTCCTTTTCATGGGGCATTGTTTCTCTGTCTCCCCATTTTTGTTACTCTTCTTGTTTGTTGCTGTTTCTTAGATTGATCTGCAGTTCCTGGATCTGCCTCGGGTGACATCAGATTATGTATCAGTCTCATCAGTTGTTTCTTAACACAAAGTCTTCTGCCCAGCATAACCAAAACAGTATATTTATTGCCTCAGCCATAATATAAGTAAGTTTACAGGATATAGGAATATGTTATTTCCCAAGATTCTTATGGCTGAGTGGAGACAAGATTTAAACCTGTGCTTCTCTCTTTTTTTTTTAAGTATATTTTATTGATTATGTTGCTACAGTATTCCCAATTTTTTCCCTTTGTTCCCTTCTGCCCAGTACCTCCCTTCCCTCCAGCAATCTTACCCTCTTTAGTTCATGTCCATGGGTCATACGTATAAGGTCTTTGGCTTCACCCTTTTTTATATTATTCTTAACTTCCCCCTGTCTATTTTGTACCAAACAATTATGCTTCTTAATCCCTGCACCATTACCCCATTTCTTCTCCTTCCCCCTCCCAGCTCATAACCTTCCAAATGATTCCCATACATATGATTCTGTTCCTATTCTGGTTTGCTTAGTTAGATTTTGTTTTTATTTTTTTAGATTCAGTTGTTGATAATTGTGAGTTTGTTGTCATTTTAATGTTCATAGTTTTGATCTTTTTCTTAAGTAAGTCCCTTTGACATTTCATATAATAATAGCTTGGTGATGATGAGCTCCTTTAGCCTTACCTTGTCTGGGAAGCACTTCATCTGCCCTTCCATTCTAAATGATAGCTTTGCTGAATAGAGTAATCTCAGTTGTAAGTCCTTGCTTTTCATCACATTGAATACTTCTTGCCAGTCTCTTCTTGCCTGCAAAGTTCCTTTTGAGAAGTCAGCTGATAGTCTTATAGGCACCCCTTTGTAGGTAACTCTGTTCTTTTCTCTTGCTGCTTTTAAGATTCTGTCTCAATCTTTAAGCTTTGGCATTTTAATTATGATGTGTCTTGGTGTTGTCCTCTTTGGGTCTAGCTTGTTTGGGACTCTCTGTGCTTCCTGGACTTGTATGTCTATTTCCTTCGCCAAACTGGGGAGTTTTCCTTCATTATTTTCTCACATAATTTTTTAATTTCTTGCTCTTCCTCTTCTCCTTTGGCACCCCTATGGTTCGAATGTTATCACGTTTAAAGTTGTCCCAGTTGTTCCCAAGCCTCTCCTCATATTTTTCAATTCTTGTTTTCTCATTCTGTACTGGTTGACTGTTTTTTTCTTCCTTATGTTCCAATTCATTGATTCAAACCCTGGTCTCCCACTCTTTGTGGATTTTTCTTCATTTCGTTTAGCATAGCCTTCACTCCTTCCACCATGCACTTGCTGTACTTACACATATCTGTCAAGCTGTGAACATCTTCATCACCAGTGTTTTGAATTCTGCATCTGTTAGGTTGGCTATCTCCTCATTTGCTAGGTTGGGTATCTCTTTGTCACCTAGTTCTCCCTCTGGAACCCTGATCTGCTCCTTCTTTTGGGCCATACTTCTCTTTCTCCTTATCTTGACAAGCTCCTGCGCCCATTTGCCTCTGCAACCTAGGTAGAGCTGTCGCTCACACCATGTTGTAAGGGGTGGAGCCTTAGGTATTCATCAGTACAGGGTGACCCATTTCACCACATTGTGGCACTGTTTGTGCGGGGAAGGGTATGAAAGGGAACAATGCTGCTTGCTCAGCACTTGCTCCTTTTCCAGGCACTTCTCCCACTTTGTATGGGGCTGGCGCCTTTCTATCGGTTGCCCTGGCTGTCACTCCCAGAGTGGGTGGGTCTGCTGATGTTCTAGCACTGTGGGGGCCCTTTAAACAAGTGGGCTCTGCTGAAAGACCATCAGTTTCTTTCTCCACCCCAACCCCCACTGGTTTGCACAGTCAAAAGCAATGTGGCTCTATTTTCCCCAGCTGGGATCATGAGCTGCTAGGTCTGGTCTGGTGCTGAGAGCGCTCCCCTGGTGTCCCTCCCAACTTTTTAAAATGTGTGACTCTGCTTTCTGCCAGCCTGCCACTGCCACTCCTGCTGCTGCCACTGCACCACATCCTCTCCACCCCAGCTAAGCCCCTCCTACCTGTCTGGATGAGAATTTCTTCTTTTTATCTTTGTTTGTTGGACTTTCATGCAGCTTGATTTTCTGGAACTTCTGGTTGTCTCTAGTTTTAAGGTAGTTGAATTCCTTCTTAGTTGTGGAGGGAGATGCTGCATGTCTGTCTAGGTATTTATCTTGGCCAGAAATGTGTGCTTCTCTCTTTAAAGTGAACAGTAAAGTCTGGGTTTGCATTCTCCTCCTGAAGTCCAAAGTTTCCAACAGCCTTTTCTTTTTTTTTTTCTTTCAAATGTCAAAATTCCCTCAATGGGGAAAACATGAAAGGTTTACTTAACTTAGAGAACAGTTCACTTGATAGAATAACTAGCCATGGGTTTATCAAACAAATATTATTCTCACTCTGCTTGACTCACTCCAAGTTATTTATTCAAGGCATCACCCTGAATAATGCAATTGGCCATATCACATACTTCAGTCGTTTTTCTGCCCTGCATCATTTTTGTACAATAGCATACTGAGAGTATCTTTCTGACAAGTCACGTATTAGATCACACCCTGCCCACTTTCCTTCCACCCCATCTTCTCTCATCAATGACCCTGTCACCAAGAAGATGCATTTGATGAGTAATTCCAGTACAAATGTGTATTGATGACTTCCTTCTCCAACTTTTTAACTCATTTGTAAAATGGTTTCCCTGTTAATTAAAGATGAAAAAGTTCTATCTAGCTATTTGAGAGTGTGCCCAAAGGTGACAGCAGGAAGTATGTTTGGTTTTCTGCTCTTCTTTTTCTGATTCTATCTGTGAAAAACAATATCTTCAACCCATTCTTAAAGCACTAAGAAATGCAGACATCTGTGATCTGCAATAAGTAACTACTAATTCAAAGTATTTTAGAGCAAAACTTGATAAGTGTCCTGAACTTTTTCAATGCAATCCAAATTTCAGTTACATTTATTCTCTTTCTATCCCTTGAATATATTTTAAGAGAAATTTTGGTATGCTCACCAAAATCTGCAAGGCAAAACAGATGCAAAGTTTGCAAATATTTGAGTTCAATTATATTAATTCCTAGTGACTAGGTAGGAAGAGAATCAACACCACTTTGTGAAAGGGTGTCAAAAGAGCTTAGTCTAGTTGGGTGCTGTCAGTTTAACAGCTTGTTAGGCTACTCTTACCATTGTTAATGGTGCATCCTTGTGTGCTATCTCCTGAAGGCCATGAGTGAGTAAGTGTGTATGGCATAAAAGAATGCTATGGCATACATCACAGAGGGCATGTGATAGGATGCCCTGGCATTGCAGTGATCAGCTTCAGTGTAGTTCTGATATGAAATTGATAGTCAAGGACGCATGAAGAGATGTGTTTTCTCCAAGATTTCTAAAGTGGGTGCAGAGGTTGCACAGTAGGAAGGAACATCAGCTTAAGTATCCCGGCTGTTGTGCTACAGGAGATGAGTGAAAAACAGAGTAAATCATCCTGGAACACCTCAGTGACTTTGGAGAAAGTTGAATTTAGTCATTTGACACCAAGCTGTTGGACTGCATCATATCATTCTGTGTCTGGAAATGGTGTGAAACAAGGACACATGCACACATTGGCATATATTCTAAATGTTGTCCCTGAAAGTAGCTGGAAGAGCTGAGTGGAAATGCCTGTTCAGAAAAGGCTATTTTAGATGAGGACTTGCAGAAGAAACGCCAATGAGTTTTAAAAAGTCAACATACCTCACGGCTGCCTCCAGGCACTAATTTCCAAAGAGCATGGGGCCCAGTGTTCTCTCTAGCCTGGCACCCAGTTAGCTTTCCACCTGAGATAAAGGTCAGGGTCACATCAGGCCATCTACCCAATGGCTAACAAGCCACCACTCTGCTTCATTTTAATCATGTGTCCTCCACTAGACCTCCTGTACTGTAGTGGGCAGCAAGCAGCAGAGGAGAGTCAAGGACTCTGGAGGAGTTATACAGTAGCACCAGGACTCAAGGACAGAAAATGAAGGGACACAGACTCAGAGTAAACTAGGAGTGTAGACACAGGAAACTCAATGCAGGAGGCACAGAACTAAGTGAAATAAAATTGATTGATTTAAACAAAAAGTTCAGTGGAATTTTATTTGCTTAAAACAATGATTCCAGCTAAATGCCCTGCTGTTTTCCTCTGAAATGCTTGTATTACAGAACTGTCAGGTACTTATTTCAGTACATGCATTCCAATACCACAGCACATGGAAGGGAGAATTATAGAATAGTTGTTTTAAACTTTGTTTCAGTGTAGATACATTACATTGCTGTTGCGAGACAGCATAGCTGAAATATAATTATTTGACAGACAAAGAAGCTGAGGTATATGAACTGACCGACTCATCAAGTTCACTCTCAGTAACAGAATGAAAATCACCACCTTGATGAATTGGTCTGAGTGCCTTCTGAATCAATTAGAACCAGTGTGCATGGGACACCTCTGAGTTATCCCATCCTAGAGAGTGGAGGTATTAATACTCCAGCCCCTGACAATCAATGGTTCAGGGCTAAACCAGGGTGAGCAGTACCCCAGTATTTCTAACTTATTGTGGACAGAGCAAGCTCTTGCAGCCAGAGAAAGCCCCACAGCAAAGATATGCAGGTGCTTGCTGTTGGAAATTAAACCTTCATGTACTAAACTAATAAGAGCCGAAGCAATCCAGGCAGGTATAACTTCTAACTCCAGTCTATTCCATTTTAATTAGTTAGAAATGTGTTATGGCTCATAACAAAACCTATCTTCTTTCTTTGTCCATACAGACTCAGAAAAGGGAAAAATGTTTATTCCTCTGCAGTTCACCTTCTTTCCCCTCAACCTTAGCTCTGACTCTCAGGATCTCAGAAATATCTGCTTTCTTCTCAAGAAAGAATATTGGTTAACTCACTGCACCCATTGAAACCACCCAAATAATTAAAGAAAGGACAATAATAGAGGAAAAATCAAAACGACTTTGGTTTCAGGGTTGTTATAAAATATTCTATTTCCAGACTCCCAAATGTGAGTCCTATGTATGTGTAATGAACTACTGTAATAGAAACACACATTGATGCCCTTTTGCAGAACATTCCATGAGAATTAAATCAGATAAGTTCTCAAGGGATCTGAGCCCTGAGTTCTGTTGTTGTTGGATGTAGGAGAAGAGGGAGAAAGTGTCCCATATATGCCAATGTTGTAAGGTGCCTGAGTCCTTTCAGATCAGTCGGGTCCTGGAGTAGGTTCTGCCAACATTTTTGCACTATGAAGTTCCACAATGCTTATTAGAAAAGGAGAGGAGGGTCATTTGGGACAAAAAGTAGTATACATTTTAGAAGAAAAGTGGAGAAGATGGTCCAGAATGATAGAAGAATAAGGGTCTGTTTAAGTCTTGCAAGCAAGAAAGATTATGAAATAAAGATTTGAGAGGTTTCCAGGAGAAATTCTAGAGGAATTACTTAGAGGGAGGAATATGCCTGTGAACGTGAGGCATAATAACTTGGTGTTGCCATTTCAGACAGAAGTGTGTATGGTGTTGACCATGTACTGTGACCTCCAGGTGCTGGAGGTGCTGAACGTGAGATGGCAGACCCAGCATCCAGGGCCGAGAGCCTGCAGGAAAGCAACACCCAGGCTTTACAAGAAAAAAAAAAAGAACACCTGGTCCTCACAGAGTCTCAGGTCTCACTCAGCAAAGTTTCAACCCATTTAAGTTCTCCTTCCTCTTGGTCATGATGGAAAACATTTGATTGCAGAGCTTAAGTTTGCACTTGCAGTAATCCCTGACTCCCACATCACATTCTTTCAAAATAGCTGCAAGTCCCACAGGGGAAAGAGTAAGTGCTTAGAAATGATAACAAGTAGGTTCAGGCTATTCAGTTCCCTGCAAACTCAGATCTTCCAACCTCTGTACAACTTTTACTACCTGTTTGATATAAAAAATAATGTTTGTTCCTGTGTTTCATTCCTATAAAAGTACAACAGCACCACTTCCCAAACAATTATAATTTGTACTGCATGTACAAAATGGAGTATTGAAAAATCATATTTTTGTTCCTCCCAGCATCCATAAAATCTCAGAAGCATATCATAACCAGCAAAATGTTCTCTCCTATCATAATAACTCATTATGTCTTAATAGTCTGTAAATGTGCAGAAAAATGTTCATCCTCTACATAACACAATCTTCTGAGTTTCCCTAATCAAAGAATTGATAACAAAAAAACCTGTCTTTTCTTTATGTGGACCCCATGATTATGAAGTTTTCACTCATTTCCCATCCAGGACAAAGTTTTACAATTAGAACTTTTGGTTCAGACACTAAAAGTATCATGGGTGTGTGTGTGAGTGACAGAGACAGAGACAAAGATAGAGAGAGACAAAGAGAGAGATTTTACTGTTGATAAGAGTCACAGAACTCACCCCCTGTCTAGAAAATAGTCTACAAAGATAAATTTACCATTTTCATGAGTATACCATCTCTCCATTTGAAAGCCCCTTGGTCATCCCAAAGGGGATACTTTCTTAAATGCCACAACAACTTAAGACTGGAAAAAGTGATTTTGGCCTGATATAGCTTATATCAGAAATGTGAGGGCACGAAAATCCCAGGTGAAGAATTAAAGTATGTGTGACCTCCAGTTCATCTCAAAGGCCCAGTGTTATAATTAATTTCATATGTCTACTTGGCTATGCCATGGTATCCAGATATTTGGCAAGAGGTATCCAGATATTTGGCAAGAGGTATTTAGATGTTTCTGTGAAAGTAGTTTTTACATGAGATTAACATATAACATTAGTAGGCTTTGAATAAAACAAATTACCTTCCATAATGTGGGTGGGCCTCATCCAATGAGTTCAAGACTTGAATAAGACAAAAGGCTGACCATTTCATACCACAGCATTCTCTTGTACTGTACATTTCAGCACATCAGTCAACTTCTAGTGAAGGTAGCCTATCCACTGAGTCAAGGCAAGGCCCAGCTTACTTTAATGGTTTAAAGAGATTAGGAGAGGCCTAGGAAAATGTCCAACTATAGATGCTCAGAGAAGTATGGTCCTGGGGGTGATCCTGCAGACAGGAGTTTCCCACAGCTTACACCACAAAAGTCTACATGTGGTTTTTAAGAAGAAGGCAAATCACAAACATTAGGAGGTATCATAATAATGGCTGACATTGACTGAATGCTGCCCATGGGTCAAGTGCTGTTGTAAGGAATTTACAAATCATTCTCATTGAATCTTTCTGACAGGCTCTGAAACACATATTTATTAGTATCTTCACTTTACACATGAGGGAAGTGAAGCACAGAGCAGTTAAGTAACTTCCTCAGGTCACAAGCAATTAAATGGTGAAACCAGGGGTCAAGAGATCCCACTCTCAGCCACTGGACCAATATTAAGTGATATTGGAGACTTAAGTGGGTAGTTGAAAACAGTATCACTTGTCAGGGAGTGAAGATCAGACCCAATGGTGTATATGCTAAAGGAAGACAGAACTCCGGTCCTAGGAGTGGGCATGATAATAGAGAAACAGGAAAAGGCCATGTCCCAGAGAGCCAGCCATCAGAATCAGAGACAAGAGATGACTGGATCTTGTGCTAAATTTAAGTCCTGGTTTCCTCACTATTAGCTTTGAGACTTAGAGCAACTTTCAAAACCCCACTGAACTTCATCTGAATATCAAAGATAATAATAGTCACTTCACATGGCTACTGTGAAGATTAAGTATGAAAATGGGATGGTTCCAGGGAAAGTGGGTGCCAGGAACAAAATATAATCCTGGTTATGATGAATGTGACATCTAATCACAGCCAGACATACAGTTAAATTTCTCTTGGCTGGGTCTCACAGCCACACTGAGTTCTTAGAGCATCTGAGGTCCAGTTGGCCTTTGAGTCTGAATAGGGCTGGGACTAGGTGAGAGGAAGGAGCTGCCTGGATGAGCAAGAATGGGGTCAGCACCAGAAACTGAGCACCTACTGAAGTCTCACTCCCTACATATCTCACTTCCTTCATCCTAGGCTGGATCCTAGACAGTGTGGCCTGGAGTGAAGTTGTGTTGGATAGAGAGGGAGATGTCTATAGGGAAAAACAATCTATAGTTAAAACAGAAGAAACTAACTCCCAGGCTTACCAAGGATTCCAACAATTTCCCTATGAGCTTAGCTGATATATATGGTCAAAACAATCCAATCATGCCTCGAAGTAGAATTTTTTTGGCTTAATAATTTGGATGGTTATCTGTACTGCCCTAATAAATCAACCAACCATTTGGATTTATGCTACAACATTAATAGGCTGACTTGACTTATGAGTTGATCTATTGATACTATAAAGCATGGTAGCTTAAAGAGAACATGAGAACAGCCTTTGAGATTTGGATTTCCTTATTGTATGTTGGTCCACTGGGTAACTTCCTGACACAAATAAATCTTACACGCCACAAGCTCACATGAAACCATCTTTAAATCCACTGATGAGTTAAAAACAAACTGTAACTAGCAAGCACAGTAAATATTTGTAGCTACACATCAATTAAATGTGACTAAGAAAACTTGTGCTTAAGTAAAATACTTTGTACCACATTTTAAATTATTTCTCTCCATTTCCATATCACTAAATCACCTTAAAACACAAGTAAGTTTTTACTACCAGGAAAATTTTACCAAGCTTTAGTTGAAAAGGAGTTGAAATGTCTGAGGTAAATTGGGTTGTATAATGAAAGAACTAATAGATCCTAAAATGAGATAGCATTGCCAATCCCAGCAATAATGGTTTCTATTGTAGTCATCCTAGACATGCTCTGTAACACCTAATGACTCAACAGCTCCATGCTGGCAGCACCTGAAGGAGAGCTTCTTTCTGCCAGAAAGGCTGTGTATTAAATATTATGTCTGGTCTAGCCAACCAGATGACATGCTTTTCCTCATTTTAAGCAAATCAGTTTCTTATTGCCTCTGTGTCACACTCACAATTCAGAAGAATACAGTCTCATGCCCTATCCAAAGCATTGCTATCTATGCCCTCAGCTTTCTGTCTCTAGTTTCTACCTCCTCCCATCCATTACCCAACCCCATCCTCGTAAGATAGAACTAATATACTCCAGTATCCACTCTTCATCCATATCTACCTCTTTTTTTTTCCCTCTTTTATTTTTTGGTTTTTCAATTACAGTTGTCTTATTTTTCCCCATTGCTCTCCCCCACCCTGCCCACACCTTCTCCCACTAACATATCCCTCCCCGTTGTCCATGTCCATGAGTCATTCATACACGTTCCTTGACTAAACCCTTCCCTTACTTATCCCCCTTCTCTCCCTCCCCCCTCCCCTCTATTGACTGCTATTCTGCTCCTTGTCCTATTTAGCTTGTTCATTTATGTTGTTCTTTAGTTTCCTGTATTAGGTGATGTCATAAGGTCTTTTCCTTTCTTTGCCTGGCTTATTTCACTAAGCATAATTCTCTCTAGTTCCATCCATGTTGTTGCAAATGACAAGAGTTCCTTCTTTCTTTCTGCTACATAGTATTCCATTGTGTAAATGTACCACAGTTTTTTGATCCACTCATCTACATATGGGCACTTAGGCTGTTTCCATCACTTAGCTATTGTATATAGTGCTGCTATGAACATAGGGATGCATAAGTTCTTTTGAATTAGGGTTTTAGGATTTTTCAGGTATAATCCTAGCAGTGGAATTGCAGGTTCAATACGCAGTACCGTTTTTAGTTTTTTGAGGTAATTCCATACTGTTTTCCACAATGGCTGCACCAGTCTTCATTCCCACCAACAGAGCAGTAGGGTTCCCATTTCTCCACATCCTAGCCAGCACTTGTTCTTTGTTGATTTGTTGATGATGACAATTCTGACTGGTGTGAGGTGGTATCTCATTGTGGTTTTTATTTGCATCTCTCTGATGGCTAGTGATGTTGAGTATTTTTTCATTTGTCTATGGACCTTCTGTATGTCCTCTTCAGAGAAGTGTTTGTTCAGTTCCTTTGTCCATTTTTTAATTGGGTTGTCTCTTTTCTTGATGCTGAGTTTTATAAGCTCCTTATATAGTTTGGAGATCAGTCCCCTTTCTGAGATATCATTGTCAAATATGTTTTCCCATATGGTTGGTTTCCTTTTCATCTTGCTGATGTTTTCTTTTGATGAGCACAAACTCTTTAGTTTGATGTAGTCCCATTTGTTTATTCTTTCCTTTATGTCTTTTGCCTTAAGAGATGTATCCGTGAAGATATTGTTACGTGGGATATCTGAAATTTTCCTGCCTATGTTTTCCTCTAGGACTTTTATGGTGTCACGGCTTACATTTAAGTCTTTGATCCATCTTGAGTTTATTCTTGTGTGTGGTGTAAGTTGGTGGTCTAGTTTCATTTTTTTGCACGTCCCTGTCCAGTTTTCCCAGCACCATTTGTTAAAGAGGCTCTTCTCACTCCATTTTATGTTCCTTCCTCCTTTATCAAAGATTAGTTGACCATAGAGGCCTGGGTTTATTTGTGGGCTCTCTATTCTGTTCCACTGATCTATATGTCTGTTCTTATGCCAGTACCAGACTGTTTTGATCACAGTGGCTTTGTAGTATTGTTTGATGTCTGGTATCGTGATTCCTCCTGCTGTGTTCTTCTGTCTCAAGATCGTTTTTGCTATTCGGGCTCTTTTTTGGTTCCATGTGAATTTTTGGAGTATTTGTTTTAGATCTGTGAAATATGTCATTGGTATTTTAGTAGGGATTGCATTGAATATGTGAATTGCTTTGGGTAGTATGGCCATTTTGATGATGTTGATTCTTCCCATCCAAGAACATGGTATTTGCTTCTATTTGTTTGTATCTTTCTTAATTTCTTTCTTCAATGTCACGTAACTTTCAGAGTACAGGTCTTTTATCTCTTTGGTTAAGTTTATTCTTAGGTACTTTATTTTTTTTGTTGCTATAGTAAGTGGTATTTTTTTTGTCTCTGTCTCTGATATTTTATTGTTGGTGTACAGAAATGCCTTAGATTTCTCTATATTTATTTGGTACCCTGCTATTTTGCCAAATTCACTTATTATATTGAGTAGTCTTTTAGTGGAGTTTATAGGGTTTTCTAGGTATACTATCATGTCATTTGCATATAATGATAGTTTTACTTCTTCTTTCCCAATTTGGATGCCTTTTATTTCTTTTTCTTGTCTGATTGCTGTGACTAGGACTTCCAACACTATGTTGAATAGGAGTGGAGATAGTGGACAACCTTGTCTAGTTCTTGATTTCAGCGGTAATGCTTTCATTTATGGTCCATTGAGTATGATGTTGGCTTCAGGCTTATCATATATAGCCTTAATTATGTTAAGGTATGCTCCCTCTATTCCCATTTTGCTGAGTGTTTTCATCATAAATGGGTGTTGTACTTTATCAAATGCTTTTTCGGCATCTATTGATATGATCATGTGGTTTTTGTCTTTCGTTCTGTTTAGGTGATTTATTATATTTATTGATTTGCAAATATTAAACCATCCTTGCATCCCTGGGATGAATCCCACTTGATCATGGTATGATATCTTTGATGTATTGCTGGATCCTGTTTGCCAATATTTTATTGAGGATTTTAGCATCTATGTTCATCAGTAATATCGGCCTGTAGTTTTTTTTCTTTGTTGTTTCTTGACCTGGTTTTGGAATTAGGGAATACTGGCTTCATAGAACGAGTTTGGGATTTTTCCCTCTTATTGAATTTTTTGGAATAGTTTGAGGAGGGTAGGAGTTAGTTCTTCCCTAAGGGTTTTGTAAAATTCACCTATGAAGCCATCTGGCCCAGGGCTTTTGTGTGCAGGGAGATTTTTGATTAATGTTTCAATTTCCTTCTTTGTTATTGGTGTGTTGAGACTTTCTACTTCTTCTTGATTCAGTTTTGTGTGGAAGGTTATATGTTTCTAGAAATCTGTCCATTTCTTCTAGGTTGTCAAATTTCTTGCCATACAGTTGTTTGTAGGAATTTCTTACAATCATTTGTATTTCTGTGGTATCAGTCGTGATTTCTCCTCTTTCCTTTCTGATTTTGTTTATTTGGGTCCTCTCTCTTTTTTTCTTGATGAGCCTGGCTAGAGGCTTGTTGATTTTGTTTATTTTTTCAAAGAACCAGCTCCTAGTTTCATTGATCTTTTGAATTGTTTGTTTAGTCTTTATGTCATTTAATTCTGCTCTGATCTTGATGATTTTCTTCCTTCTTCTTGCCCTAGGCTTTGTTTCTTGTTGTTGTTCTAGTTCTTGTAGATGTAGGGTTAGATTTTTTATTTGAGCTTCTTCTAACCTTTTCAGATATGCCTGTATTGCTATGAACTTCCCTCTTAGGACTGCTTTTGCTGTGTCCCATAGGTTTTGGGCTGTTGTGTGTTCATTATCATTAGTTTCCAGAAACTTTTGGATTTCTTCCTTGATGTCATTGTTAACCCATTCATTATTTAATAGCATGTTATTCATTCTCCATGAGTTTTGGTGTTTGATTTTTTTCTTTGAGGTTGATTTCTAGTTTCAAAGCGCTGTGGTCTGAGAAGATGCTGATATGATTTCAATTTTCTTGAATTTGTTGAGGCTTGTTTTGTGTCCTACCATGTGGTCTATCTTTGAACATGTTCCATGTGCAGTTGAAAAGAATGTATATTTTGCTTCTTTGGGGTGAAAAGTTCTATATATATCAGTTGAGTCCATGCAGTTTAGTGTGTTGTTCAGTGCCTGTATATCCTTGTTGTTTCTTTGCTTCGAAGATCTGTCTATTGTTGAAAATGGAGGGTTAAAGTCTTCTACTATGAGTGTGTTGTTGTTAATATCCTTCTTGTGGTCTTCTAGTATTTGCTTTATGTATTTGGGTGCTCCTATGTTAGGTGCATATATGTTTATCAGTGTTATATCTTCTTGATGGATTGTTCCTTTAAGTATTATGAAATGTCCTTCTTAGTCTCTTTATATTGCCCTTGCTTTGAAATCCATTTTGTCTGATATGAGGACTGCTACCCCAGCTTTTTTTTCAGGTCCATTTGCTTGGAATACTTTTTTATATCCCTTTACTTTCAGTCTATGTAAATCTTTTGTTTTGAGGTGTGTTTCTTGTAGACAGAAATATGTGGGTCCTGTTTTCTTATCCATTCCATTACCTTATGTCTTTTAATTGAAGTATTTAATCTATTTACATTTAAGGTTATTATTGACATGTGATTATTCATTTCCCTTTGTACTTCTGTTCCTCTACTCTTTTTTTCTTCTTTTTTCTTAAAAAATTCCGTTCAGCATCTCTTACAATGCTGGTTTGGTAGAGATGTATTTTTTTAGTCTTCCTTTGTCTGAAAAACTCCTCATTTCACCTTCCATTTTGAATGAGAGCCTTGCTGGGTAGAGTATTCTTAGTTGTAGGCCTTTGTTTTTCATTGCTTGAAATATTTTTGACCATTCCCTTCTGGATTGTAGTGTTTCTGTTGAGAAATCGGTCGATAGCCTTATCAGAGCTCCTTTGTATGTTATTTGCTGTTTTTCTATTGCTGCTTTCAGGATTCTCTCTTTGCCTTGGTATGTTGCCATTTTAATTATGATGTGCCTTGGAGTGGATTTTTTGGGGTTTCTCTTCATTGGAACTCTCTGTGCTTCCTGAGCTTGCATAACTTTTTCTCTCATCAGGTTGGGAAAATTTTCTGTCATTATTTCTCCTATCAGTTTTTTTATTCCTTGTTCCTCTTCTCCGTCTTTAATTCCAATGACTCTGATGTTGTTTTTCCTTATGCTATCCTGTAATTTCTTACATCTGCATACTTTTTCAATCTTTTTTTATTTTGTTGTATTGTCTGGGAGTTTTCTTTTCTACATTATCTTCTAACTCACTAATCCAATCCTCTGCTTCATTTAGTCTGCTTTTGATTGATTCTACTGTGTTTTTCAGTTCAGAGATTGAATTCTTCATTTTTTCTTGGTTCTTGTTAATAGTTTCTATGGCCCTTTTCATGCTGGTGTAGTTCTCTGCAAGTTTCCTATAATTTTCTTGGAGCTGTTGGTAACTTCCTTCAAGGTTGTCATAGTTGTTTTTAAGGTTGTCGAGTATATTGAGCTTCTTCACCACCATTGTTTTGAATTCTGTGTCTAACATTTGGGCTATGTCTATTCCATCTACCTCTCTTTTTGGGGACTCTTCTTTTCTTTTCATTGAGCGGTTGTTTCTGCATCTTACCATGTTGGATTCTTCTTGTTTGTTTTTTTGGGGGGGATTTGTCTGCTTTGGCTTCCCACCTTTGTAGTATGAGATCCTTTATAGGAGATCTGGGGATTTCAGTGGTGCAGTCTCTTTGATCTCCTGAGCCCGATGTCCTTGGGGTACCCTTTATGTCATTTGTTTATGCTGTCTGGTTATATTTCAGATGCTCTTTGTTAGGATCTTCCTTCTGGCTAGTTGATTGAGAGTCACTCTATCCACTTTGTCTTGAGTTCTTTTGTGGAGATTCTGTTAAAAACATAAACACACAGCCCACACCCTCAAAAATATTCCCCACCCTCTATCCCGCTATCGTCAGCCAACAAGCCAGTATTAATATAAATGTAGAGAGATTAGAGATTTTATACTATAGGAAGAATAAATAAGAGTTGTTTTAAGGGAGGAGAAATATGATTTTTGAGAGAGGGGATCATAGATTAATAATGGTTGAGACTATGCAAGACAGTAGGTAATATTTACATTGTATGTTAATAACAATAGAAGAAAAGTAGGGAAGAATGCAGAATATAGTAAGGAAGTGGGATTGTATAGTGTTAGATTTATATAGTAGTTATATTCTATTTATTTAGTGTGAAAGGGAGGCGAAACTAGACACACAAACAAAAATTAAGGAGGAAGAATGAGAAGAAGAGATTGTATGAAACAAATTAGAGATATAGTTATTTTAAGGAAAAAAAAAGTTTTTACTCTCTGCAGCCTTTGTGTGCCATCTTCTTTTTCTGTGTCCACAGCTGGTCTAATGAGGCGGGCCAGAGGTTCCTGTTCCTTGCAGCAGCAGTGTGCACCTGTGGTGGCTGGCGCAGCGCATTCTTTTGGTGCCTGTTGGAGCCAGTGAGATGCTTTTGTGCACACACCCATGTGTGCGCAAGGCAGCCTGAACGTTAGCCTCAGGCCTGCCAAGCTGGACTCCGGAATTTGGTCTCTCGCCTCTTGGTGCGTGGCCCCAGACACTTGTGCATGGTGGAAGTGAGCGTCTATGAGTCTCTGTAGCCTGCCATTCCCGCGCCACAGCTGCCCACTCTTCCTGCACCTACCTGGATGGGCATGAGCAGAGCCTGAGCAAGTGGTCTGCGCTCTGGTCTGGCACCCACTGGAGCTGGCCAGGGGTGTCTGTGCACAATCTTCTGCGTGTCCAGCAGGCCCTCCCTGCGCCCATTGGGGCACTGATCTTATGTCTGTTGGGGTGTGTCCGAGGGGCACCTGGACACGTGGCCCTGCACAACTGGGCCAGTGAATGAGGGCACTTCCCTATGCACGCCCCAGTGACCCAAGGGTAGGGTTGGGGAGTGGACAAGTGCACCTCTGCGCCTACGCTCCTCAAGAATGTCCTAGCACCCCCAAACTTTCCTCCCCTCTCCACAGTTCACAGGAGAAAAATATAAATGAAATTATGGTCTCACATGCACAGCAGTACTCTGTTTCTTGTCTTTCAGCGCCAATGCCACCTGGTCGAGTCCTGTCTCTGCCAGCGGGCAGAGATTCGCTCTCCTCCCAATTCCTCTCTGGGGAAGCCTGTGGTTGCCAAAATGCCTTTGTGTACTTCCAGCCGTTGCTCGGGTAGCCACCCCAGTCAGAAATCCCGTGTCGTCCCTTTCTTCTCCGCTATCCTCACCAAACAGGTTGTTCCCAGATGGTTTTTCTCTAATCCAGCAGTGCCAAGGCTCGACTCCTGCCAGTGTCCAGCTGCTCACTGAGATGTCCTGTCTGCAATTAGTCCAAACTACAGATGGGTCTCGGGAGCCAGAAAACGCAGCCTTCCCTCACTCCTCCGCCATCTTCTGACTCTCCATTATCTACTTCCATTCACTGAGTCTCACTTAGATTTAGTGGATCCATGGGATATGTAAATTGGATGAACCTCAAATCAAAATATGTATTTCCACTGTATTTATTCCAGAAGGCCGATTAGTGCATGTAAGCTCCAAGGGCTCTTAAATGTCTTTTTATTCAGGCAATGATTTTGCTTTTAAGTCATGCATAACCATTATGCCAAATAATTATTATGAAATAAAGACTATGATTACACACAAATACAATCTAGCATAACAAAATCAAATCATATGACAAATGGTTTACACAAGATTGCCACAAGTGTTGGACTCACAAAATAAAAACTTTTTGAAAATTGGAGACCTATTGGAATGCCCATTTAATAGTTTCACCAGGTTTATATAAGGGTTTGAGAGAAGAGATCAGAAAGAGTCTAATGTGAATATGGCCTCATAATGAAATAAAAGGTTTTATTACTTTCATAAAAACTTATTTTTTTGTGCTTTTTCTAAAATTTACTTTTAAATGTAATGGCGATGAGTCATACCCAGTGTGGTTCTCAATGCCTTATTATTTTACTCAGCAATCATTATTAGAGTTCAGTGGTAAGAAATATGGGTCCTTCAAATATTAGACCAAATAAGGTAAATATAGCCTAATCACTTGGAATTTTTTCAATGACATATTCTAAATTTGTAATAAAAATTCTAATAATTCAAAACAGATAATGACTCTTATCACATTAATTTAAACTATTTTATTATGTTAATAATTAGTAACAAAATCATTCCAATTAGATGTGGTGAAGAAATTGAGAGTTGAATTATTCTAGCTAATTTTTAAGTGTCTTTTCAGACACACTCACAAAAATAATTTAATTTCTTTCTAGTTTTATTTCTTATGAGAAGTATGGTAAGTTATAATACCTGCATTTTCCACTTCACAACTAACAAGGAATGCCAATTCATAGAATAAAAAAGAAATAATGAAGTCATACTGAGAAGTCCCAGAACATCCTACTCAACAGTTAATATGCCAGCTACTATTAAAGAAAGAGTAAATGTATAATGGGTAGCACAGGACCCAAGAGTACTTTTTCCTTTTAGAAATAGTGAGTGGAAAGTTCCACTGAAAAAAAAAAAGTTACCAGGGTTACATTATACTGTAACATTTTGTTCTTCTAAGTAGTCTTTTGAAAGCATATTCTTATTCCAGGGATCATTGCTCATGGAATTTCAGACTGATTTGCTTCTCTTTATGCCTGAAATACATGTGATATTTTGAATTTTAAAATGCATTTTATTCCTGCATTCTGCATTGTATCAGAATCTTTTGAACACTCAGTTAATGATCCATAATAAAATCCATTTATCATTTAGGTTTATCCATAGTCAACATTATAAACAATTGATAGAAATATTTGTTAGTTAAAATCTGGTACTGGGCTTTGTCACTTACAATTCCTGATAAAGAAAGAAGTAACCAATCCCAGCCCTCAAATCAGGAAATAAAGCTCTAGAAATTTTGAGGAGATATATATGCCATCTATTATAACCCATCCATCAGCGTGGTATAATAGGAAATTTCTTTTTTTTTTAAGTATATTTTATTGATTATGTTGTTACAATAGTTCCAATTTCTTTCCCCTGTGCTCCCCTCTGCCCAGCACACCCCTTCCCCCAGCAACCCCACCACCCTTAGTTCATGTCCATGGGTCGTGCATATAAGTTCCCCAGCTTCAACCTTTCCTATATTATTATTTTTTATTAATTATTTATTTTTTATGACAATAAAAAATAACAATACCCCGCTCTCAGACTCAAGACCCTTTATAATCTTATAAAGGACAATGGGCGAAGGTCTCGTGCTCCTCTAGCTGCTTCAAGCTGGGCATGGTTGTCATCCTACCTACCCTTGGGTCCAGAAATCCCTAATAAGGGTCAGTTGTAGTGGTGAGGGTGGCCTTCCCACATGGGAAAGAATCTTGCCGACTCCACATCAGTTGGCTGTCCTCGGACAATGGTGTGTTTGGTTTAATAGGCTGGCATCCTTGTTGTATTCAAGCCAGTTAGTTCAGCCAAATTGTTGAGTCTCAGGAAGCAGTGATGCAGACTATACGTGCAATCACTCGGGTAATGAGATCATAGGCTTATGTCCTCTGGTTCTATTTTGCTCATTTGTTTGTGTTGTTCAATAGTCTTCTGTATTAGGTGATATCATATGGAATTTTTCTTTCATTGCCTGGCTTATTTCACTGAGCATAATTCTCTTTAGTTCCATCCATGTTGTTGCAAATGGTAGAAGTTCCTTCTTTCTTTCTGCTATGTAGTACTCCATTATGTTAATGTACTACAGTTTTTTTATCTATACATGAGCACTTAGGTTGTTTCCAGCACTTGGCTATTGTAAATAGCGCTGCTATGAACATAGGGGTGCCTAGATTTTTTAATTGGTGTTTCAGGATTCTTTGGATATAATCCTAGCAATGAAATTGCTTGTTCAAAAGGCAGTTCCATTTTTAGTTTTTTGAGGAAATTCCATACTGTTTTCTATAGTGGCTGCACCAGTCTGCATTCCCACCAACAGTGCCCTAGGGTTCTTTTTTCTCTGCATCCTTGCCAGCACATGTTGTTTGTTGATTTGTTGATGATGGCCATTCTGACTGATGAAAAGTGGTATCTCATTGTGCTTTTTATTTGCATCTCTCTGATAGTTAGTGATGTTAAGCATGCTTTCATATGCCTATGGGCCTTCTGTATATCTTCCTAGGAGACATGTTTGTTCAGGTCCTTTATCCACTTTTTAATTGGGTTGTCTGTCTTCTTGGTGTTGAGTCATATGTGTTCTTTATATATTTTGGAGATCAATCCCTTGTCTGAAGTATCATTGGCAAATATAGTTTCCCATATGGATGGTTCCCAATTCCTCTTGCTGATGCTTTCCTTTGCTGAGCAGCAACTCTTTATTTGATGTAGTCCCATTTGTTTATTTTTTTCTTTATTTCCCTTGCCTTAGGAGATATATCAGTGAAAATATTGCTACGTGGGATATCTAAAATTTTCCTGCCTATGTTTTCCTCTACGACTTTTATAGTGTCAGGGATTACATATAAGTCTTTGATCCATCTTGAGTTTATTCTGGTGTATGGTGTAAGTTAGTGGTCTAGTTTCATTTTTCTTCACATCCCTGTCCAGCTCTCCCAACACTATTTGTTGAAGAGGCTCTTTTCACTCCATTTTATGTTTGTTCCCCCTTTGTTAAATATTAGTTGACCATATAGACCTGAGTTTATTTCTGGGCTCTATAGTCTATTCCATTGATCTATATACTTGTTCTTATGGCAGTACCAGAGCGTTTTGATTACCATGGCCTTGTAGTATAATTTGGTATCAGGTATTGTGATTCCTCCTGCTGTGTTCTTCTTCCTCAATATTGCTGTGGCTATTCGGGCTCTTTCTTTGGTTCCATATAAATTTTTGAAATATTTGTTCTAGGTCTGTGAAAAATGTCATTGGTATTTTAATAGGGATTGCACTGAATCTATAAATTGCTTTGGGTAAGATGGACATTTAATGATGTTGATTCTTCTCATCCATGAACATGGTATATGCTTCCATTTATTTGTATCTTCCTTAATTTCTTTTTCAGTGTTATGTAGTTTTTCGAGTACAGATGTTTTATCTCTTTGGTTGAATTTATTCGTAGGTACTTTATTTTATTTTTTTGCCCTAGTAAATGAGATCTTTTTTTCTAGTTTCTATTTCTGATATTTTATTGATGGTGTAGAGAAATGCCTTAGATTTCTGAATATTGACTTTGTACCCTGCTATTTTGCCAAATTCACTTATTAGGTCAAGTAGTGTTTGGTGGAGTTTACAGGATTTTCTATGTACACTATCATGTCATCTACAAATAATGACAGTTTTACTTCCTCTTTCTTAATTTGGTTGTCTTTTGTTTCTCTTTCTTGTCTGATTGCTGTGGCCAGAACTTCCAAGGCTATGTTAAATAGGAATGGGGAGAGTGGACATCCTTGTCTTGTTTCTGACCTTAGGGGGAATGATTTCACTTTTTGCCCATTGAGAATGATGTTGGCTTCAGGTTTCTCGTATATGGCCTTTATTATGTTGAGGAATTCTCCCTCTATTCCATTTTGCTGAGTGTTTCATCATAAGTGGGTGTTGTACTTTATCAAATGCTTTTTCAGCACATATGGATATGATCAAGTGGAATTTGTCTTTCATTTTGTTTATGTGGTGTATTATGTTTACTGATTTGCCAATATTAAACCATCCTTGCATCCCTGGGGTGAATCTCACTTGATCAGGGTGTATGATCTTTCTAATGTGTTGCTGGATTCTTTTTGCCAATATTTTGTTGAGGATTTGGCATCTATGTTCATCAGCGATTTTGGGCTGTAGTTTTCTTTCTTCATTGTATCTTTCGAGTTTTTTTATTACTGCTTCAGTTTCACTAGTTGTTATTGGTAGTTCAGGCTTTCTGCTTCTTCTTGCTTCAGTCTTGGAAGATTATATGTTTCCAGAAATTTGTCCATTTCATCTAGGTGTAAATTTCTTGTGATACAGTTGTTCGTAAAAATTTTTTACAATCCTTTGTGTTTCTGTGGTATCAGTTGTAATTTCTCCTCTTTTTTTTTTCTGATTTTATTTATTTGGGTCCTCTCTCTTTTTTTGATGAGCTTGGTTAAGGCTTGTCTATTTTGTTTATCTTTTCAAAGAACAAGCTATTTGTTTTATTGATCTTTTGAATTGTTAGTTTAGTCTCTATGTCATTTAATTCTGCTCTGATCTTGATGATGTCCTTCCTTCTAATTGCTCTGCACTTTGTTTGTTGCTGTTCCTCTAGTTCTTGTGGCTTTTATGTTAGGTTTTTTATTAGAGCTTCTTCTATCCTTTTTAGGTAGGCCTGTATTGTTATGAACTTTCCTCTCAGAACTACTTTCGCTGTATCCAATAGATTTTGGATTGTTGTGTGTTCATTATCATTTGTTTCTAGAATCTTTTTGATTTCTTCTTTGATGTCATTGTTAACCAATTCATTATTTAATAGCATGTTATTCATTCTCCATGAGTTTGAATTTCTTTGATTTCTTTCCTTGAGGTTGATTTCCAGTTTAAGTCATTGTGATCTGAGAAGATGCTTGATATAATTTCAATTTTCTTGAATTTGTTGAGGCTTGTTTTGTGTCCTACCATGTGGTCAATCTTTGAACATGTTCCATGTGCAGTTGAAAAGAATGTATATTTTGCTTCTTTGGGGTGAAAAGTTCTATATATATCAACTAAGTCAATTTGATCTAGAGTGTTGTTCAATGCCTGTATATCTTTGGTGTTTCTTTCCTTCGACGATCTATCCATTCTTGACAACGTGGTGTTAAAATCCCGTACTATGAGTGTGTTGTTCTCTATATCCTTCCTGAAGTCTTTCAAAATTTTCCTTATACATTTGAGTGCTTCTATGTTGGGTGCATATATTTTTACAAGGGTTATATCTTTTTGGTGGATTTTCCCTTAAGTGTTATGAAGTGTCCTTCTTTGTCTCTTTTTATGGCCTTTGCTGTGAAATCTGTTTTGTCTGATATAAGTATTGCTACCCCAGCTTTTTTTTCATGTCCATTTGCTTGAAATATTTTTTTCCATCTCTTCACTCTCTGTCTGTGTAGATCTTTTGTTTTGAGATGTGTTTCTTGTAGATAGCATATATGTGGGTCATGCTCTCTAATCCATTCAGCTACCCTATGTCGTTTGATTGGTGCGTTTAATCCATTTACATTTAAGATTATTATAGATAAGTCCTTATTCATTGTAATTTTCCCCCTTTGTCATTGTGTTTCTCTCTGTTTCTCTCTCTTCCTTCATCTTCTTAAAGCACTTTAGCATCTCTTGCAATGCTGGTATGGTGGAGATGTATTCTTTTAGCCTTTTTTTTTTGTCTGGGAAACTTCTTATTTCACCTCCCATTTTGAATGAGAGCCTTGCTGAGTAGAGTATTCTTGGATGTAGGCCTTTGTTTTTCCTTAATTGGAATATTTTTTGCCCTTCCCTTCTGACTTGTAGTGTTTCTGTTGAGAAATCTGGTACTAGTCTTTTTGGAGCTCCCTTGTATATTATTAGCTGTTTCTATCTTGCTGCTTTTAAAATTCTCCTTTTGTCTTTTAATATTGCCATTTTAATTATGCTGTGTCTTGAAGTGGGACTGCTGGTGTTCATCTTCATTGGGACCCTCTGTGCTTCCTGGATTTGTGTGACTTTTTTTCTCATCAAGTTAGGGAAATTTTCTGCCATAGTTTTTCCAATAGGTTTTCTATCCCTTGGTCTTCTTTTTATCCTCCTGGTATTCCTGTGATACAGATATTATTATGTTTCATGTTCTCCTGCAGCTCTCTTAAAACCTCTTCATTCTTATTCAGTCTTCTTTCATTTTGTCACACTATCTGGGATTTTTTTTCTATGTTGTCCTCCAGCTTGCTGATCCGATCTTCTGCTTCCTCTACCATGCTCTTAATTCCTTCTACTGTGTTCTTCAATTCAGAAATTGTATTCTTCAATTACTCCTGGCTCTTATTGATAGCTTCTATGTCCTTGTTCATGCTGGTGTAATTCTCAGTAAGTTCCTTGTAGTTTCCCTGGAGTTCCTTGTAGTTTCCCTATAGTTCATTGTAGTTTTCTTTGAGCTCACTGAACTCATTGAGCTTCCCTATAATCTGTGTTCTGAATTCCATGTCTGATAGTTTGCTTACCTTTATTTCATTTAACACTCTTTCTGGGGATTTCTCCTTTCCTTTCAATGGGGGTTGTTTCTCTGGCTCCCCATTTTTGTGACTCTTCTTGTTTGTTGTGCTTCTTAGATTGATCTGCACTTCCTGGTTCTGCCCCTGGTGATGTCAGATCGTGTACCAGTGTGGGCCTAGGCAGCCTGTTGGAGACAATCAGAGTTTGTATTCCAGCCTCTCCTTAAGTGTCATATATAAAAAAGCTACTTTCCAGTTCTTTCCGTTGTTAAGTTATTGTGTCTTATCTCCTATTTATTATTTTTATACCAGAATGGCCTCTGAGGACTTCTGCATTGGAATGTTGCTCAGAGTAATGGAGTTTGAAATGAAATGAAGATAAAGCTGCTTCTTAATTATGGATGCTTTTTTCTGCTACTGCCACCAGCTCAGTTCTACCCCATGTCTAAAATGTGTCCTAAAGATAAAGCTAATATGCCTTATATTTTAATTAGAAGTCTTTACTCTTTTAACATTTGGAACCTTGTTTGAACAGATCATCACCCATGGACAAATCACTTTAATGGAGAAAGAAAAGAATGAATATGTTTAGAAAGATGGGATGGATATAAATTGAGAGATCTTAAACATGTTAGCACTTTACCGGTCATTGTAAAGACAGAACTATGAAAAGCAGCTTATGAATTACTGGAGAGTTAATAGTTTCTTCCTTTATTTTAAAACCTTGAAGCAATATCATTATGTGCACTTGGAACATTTTAAAAATAAATTTGGTGGTCTTGGT
This sequence comes from Furipterus horrens, assembly GCF_987537825.1. NCBI lineage: Eukaryota > Metazoa > Chordata > Mammalia > Chiroptera > Furipteridae > Furipterus > Furipterus horrens. The sequence goes on from NW_028327182.1 coordinate 68,923,688, forward strand.
GGAGCCTGACATGTGATAGTGACTGATCCTCATCACATAGCTGACAATGGGAAGCCACTTAATAAGTGAATTGAATTATGCTTACAGAGTATTTAGTTCTGTTTATCTCCATATGCTAAAAAGAACTTACATCCACGTCAATTGTGGGAATTAAGGCACAGTAGTATGAGTTATCCACCAAAACGCCAACACCGGCCTGGCAGAGGACATGCCAATTAGAAGAGGGCTAAGTTCACTAAGGGAATTTAAAAAGTTTTTATGATATAATTACCAGTATGTCCAGAGATATTAATCTCTTGCCTTTAAAAAGTAGTCATTTATTTTTTTTCCTATTTTTTCTTTTTCTTTTTTTTTTTTACTGTTGTCCGTTAAAAGTGCTGGAACTAGCTTGATTTATTGCATTCATCCATCAAAATAATAGTAACAACCCATTTGTTCAGCTATTTCTCTTAGGCCACAGATGTCAAGTCATAAGTGCTCCTAATAAGGAGAACACCTGTTTAAAAGGCATCATGTAAAGGACACCAAAATTCTCACAGAAGCATTTTTAGGAGCCTCAGAGTAGTTTTTATTTAAGTGAAAAAGAAATATGCTCAACTCTCACAACACATTGAACACATATGCCTTTAAAATCACCCAATAATTGTTTTCAACAATGGCAACAACCCAACTGCTTAGCAAGGCAGTAAACAGGTGGTAAGAAGGTGTTATGAAACCAAGTCACTGGGAACCCACAAAGGATAGTTTAAAAGAAGAGTTTGGTCCAATATTTTAAGTAGAAAAAAATATAGGTACTACCTCTCTCCTTACAATGGGTGAGTATTTTACACACTTGATACTGTTTTGCAAAAGTTTCCAAGGCTTAAATTAGTGTACTTTTTTCTTTACTGGTACCCTTGCTTAAATTAAAGGAAATGTAATTGATATAAAATGGTTTATTCTCTTCAAAAGCTTGTTTTATTTTGAATTGCTTTGAACCAGAAAATACTGTGAGGACACACTGTCCCAATTTTATTCTTCGTGTTCAGAAAACAAGGCATTTGAAGGAACAGGATTGTTTTTCCCTGAGAAATAAAATATCAAAACAATAAAGAAAGTAGTGAAACAAAATGTGGTTCAAGCTCTTTTACTGAGACTTCCAGCCAAGATGGAGGCCTAGACAGACATACTGCATCTCCCTCCACAATTAAGAAGGAATACAACTACCTCAAAACTAGAGATAACCAGAAGTTCCAGAAAATCAAGCTTCATGGAAGTTCAACAAACAAAGATATAAAGAAGAAATTACTCATCCAGACATGTAGGATGGCCAGAGCTGGGGCAGAGAGAATGCTGTGTGATGGTGGCAGCAACGGTGGCAGTGGCAGGTTGACGGAAAGCACAGTCACATGTTTTAAAAATTGAGGAGGGACACCTGGGGAGTGTTCCTAGCCTCAGACCAGACAACCATAGTCACGGTCTCAGTGCTGGGGAAAATAAAGCCTCATTGCTTCAAACTGTGCAAACCAGTGAGGGTTGAGGCGGAGGCAGAAACGGCCAGTCTCTAAGCAGAGCCTGCTTGTTTAAAGGGCCACCGTGGTCCTAGAATGTCAACAGACCCACCCACTCTGGGAACGATGGCCAGAGCAATAGCTAGAGAGGTTCCAGTCCCATACGGAAGTGCCTGGAAAAGGGACAAGTGCTGAGCCAGTGGCATTGTTCCCTCAGACCCCTCCCCCACATACAGCACCACAATGTGGTGAAATGGGTCACCTATACTTATTAATACCTCAGGCTCCACTACTTAAAACATAACAGGAGCAACAGTTCTACGTAATACACAGAGGAAAACAAACACAGAAACCTGTCAAGATGAGGAGACAGAGAAGTATGGCCCAAAAGAGAGAATGGATCAAGGTTCCAGTGGGAGAGCTAAGCAATGAGCAGATAGCCAACCTAACAAATGCAGAATTCAAAACACTGCTGATAAAGATTCTCACAGGCTTGACAGATTTGCTTGAGTATGGCAAACGTATAAGGGAAGAAGTGAAGGCTATGCTAAATGAAACAAAGGAAAATCCACACAAAACCAATGGTGAAGGGAAGAAAACAGGGGTTCAGATCAATGATTTGAAACATAAGGAAGAAAAAAAAACAGTCAACCAGTACAGAATAAGGAAACAAGAATTGAAAAAAATAAGGAGAGACTTAGGAACCTCTGCTACAACTTTAAACGTGCCAACACCCAAATCATGAAGGTGCCAGAGGAAGAGGAAGAGTAAGAAATTGAAAACTTATGTGAAAAAATAATGAGGGAAAACTTCCCTAATTTGTTGAATAAAATAGACATACAAGTCCGGGAAGCACAGAGTCCCAAACAAGCTATACCCAAAGAGGACCACACCAAGACACATCATAATTAAAATGCCAAAGGTGAAAGATAAAGAGAGAATCTTAAAAGCAGCAAGAGAGAAGCAGAGAGTTTCCTACAGTGGGGAGCCTATAGGACTCTCAGCTGATTTCTCAAAAGAAACGTTGCAGGTGAGAAGGGACTGGCAAGAAGTATTCAAATTGAAAAGAGCAAAAACCAACAACCAAGATTACTCTGTCCATCAAGGCTATTATTTAGAATGGAAGAGCAGATAAAGTGTTTCCAAGACAAGGTAAAGCTAAAGGAGATCACCATCACTAAGCCATTATTATATAAAATGTTAAAGGGACCTATTTAAGAAAAATAAGATCAAAACTATGGACACTAAAATGACAATAAACTCACAACTATAAACAACTGAATTTAAAAATAAAAACAGAATCCAACTAAGCAAAACAGAATAGGAACAGAATCATAGGTATGGGGATTATTTGGAGGGTTATCAGCTGGGTAAGAGAAGGGGGAGAAATGGGGAAATGGTGCAGGAATTAAGAAGTATAATTGTTTGGTACAAAATAGACAAAGGGAATTTAAGAATAATACAGGAAAGGGTGAAGCCAAAGAACTTATATGCACAAACCATGGACATGAACTAAGTGGGGTGGGATTGCTGGAGGGAAGGGGGATACTGGTCAATGGGGTGCAAATGGAAAAGAATTGAGACTACTGTAACAGCATAATCAATAAAATATACTCTATAAAAACTCTTACTATTAGGGATATAACTTGGAAGGTAATCTTCATGACTTTTATCTGCTTTTAAAAATGAAACACTGGTATTTTTACAAAAATTAGTAAAGAGAGTAAAACCAGATAAATATGTTACAATGCCAACTGAAAAAAACTACATGGCATAGAAGTGATCTGGAGGAAGTGTACTTGCCTATAATAAAGATAGTTTTAGTCAATCTTCTTTGATCACTAAAGACTGGAAACTCAGGAACATGATGAAACCATGACATAAAAGGTACGTATCACCAAGAAAGCCATGAAGAAGAATGAAACATATCAAGATGTCATGGTAGAATTGTATGTAACAGATTTATTTAGATGGCAAAGATACTCAGTCTTCCAAGACTAATAGCCAATGAGTTAAAGCATTGTTAAACCTTGGAAATGATCTGGGATTGGAATTCTCCAAGAAACTTCAGTTTAAAAGATCATGTCTTGCTCTCTCAGCAAGTGGTTCCTCCAATAGACAACACTTTTCTCAGGCATATCCTAGAAGCACATTCGGAGGTTCTGACTACCACTGCGTGTGACACAACCTCCCACTCCACCAGCAGCTTTTGCTCTGTAGCTGGTCTATCCTGAGCCTCTGATCTATGGTGGCCCACAAGAAGCAAGGAGAAATAAGGAAAAGAGAATCATCAATCCATAATATAAATCACTAAATGATGATAGAGCAAGAACTTTTTTTAATCCTTCCCGTGTTTGAAGTGATTGGGCAAGTCACAAAAGAGTTGTGAATATGTGTTCTTTTCCTCTTCTTCACAACAGGAAACATTTGGCATAGCCCTCTTCGTTCTCAATGAAGATAATAAATTCTGACGTTTGGAGCCCATGAAATCCCCTCCCTCTAATTCATATTTTTGGTGCAAAATAAACACATCTCAGTGGAATCTGTGACAAATGTGACCCCATAATAAGGGTTCAGGGGTACATTTTTAAGGGATTAAGTATAGCTTTATTTACAATATAAAGCACTCCATCAGTGTAAAGCAGAGAATTTTAAAGGGGAAGAAACGCAACCTCGTTACAACTTTTCTTTCCCTGGTTAGAACTTGGCCCTTTTCCTCAAGTGTCTTCTTGAGGATTTTCATTCCCATAAATAACTTTCCATAGATCTCAGCACTGAGTAAGAGTATTTGCTTTCTCCTTTTAAAAGGGATTAAAATTAAATCTTCATTTTCATCAATGTATTCAAGAAGCAAAATTTTTTTCTACTTTGATGGTCAGGAGAGCTGAATTGAAAATGACACTTACATACACATGAATAGTGTCTGAGAAATATTGCATTTCTTCATTTCTGATGGAGTAATAACCAGCCCTGATCATACCCCCAGAGGGCAGCATCATTTGGCCCATTTGTGGCCTACACCTAGCAATGCTCTCTGTTCAAGAGATTATTGAACAAATTGAATATGTATTATTTTCCATCAGGGCTATAGAATTCCCTCACTTATTGCGGATATCACATTCTAGACTGCCCCCCCCATGCCGCCCTGTGTGCAATAGGTGAAAATCCGCAAAGCAGGAACCTTACATTTATTTTAGTATTTATATATTTTTTAAGGCTTTATAAACACTTCCCACACACTTATAAACCATTCCCAGTCCCTTATTAACCTTTCCCACTCCCTTATTAATCCTTTTCACACTTTTATAAATGCTACTTACGTTCTTAAACATATTCTACACTCAAACCTATGTAACTTTAACAACATAGGTATACAGTACCGCAAAATCCCACAATATAGTGAAAAATCTACAATAAAGCAAAAAATCTGCGATAAATAATTAACTATAGTATTTTTAAAAATCCCATGATACAGTGAGGCTGCGATAAGTGAACCGCGATATAGAGAGGGACTACTGTATATACTCCAATGGAGAACCTGCAACTTTTTGGAATACTATACTACTTTCATTCACTCGGTGCCATAATCTTAAGGAGGATTGAAAAGGATAAAAATAAGTCCAGGTGGCCCCACCTATGATCTTATT